>NC_089846.1:15661834-16016209 GCF_035609145.1 Eleutherodactylus coqui | reverse complement strand
AACCATATAAGTTTTTATAGACAACCATTTGTTGCCCACCGGCTCATAACTTTCCATCAAGGACCATGACTTAAGGCCCATTTAGACACAACGATTATCGCTCAAAATCCGTCTTTTGAGTGATAATCGCTGTGTCTAACTGCACTGACATCTTGCGGTTTTCGTTAAGCCGTCGCTCATCGTTGTCTTTCAGCGTGCTGACGATGAGCCTTATCAGGGATTCACAGCGGGATACAGCTGACACTATTGTTTCATCTGTATTCCGCTCCCTGAACACAGCTTTTTTGTACACGTTCTTACGGACGTGTCAATACCAAATATGTGGTGTTTTAAATTTTTTTTGCCTTTTTTTATGCTAATATTAAAAAAAAAAAGCACAAAAAAAGGGTTTTTTTCACATTTTTCTTTTTTTTTACACTATTTGAGTCCCTTTGAGGGACTTGCAGCACAGCACTTATGATCACTGTGATAAGGCATGGCAGAGCCACTGCACTGCCATGCCTTATCGCTTATACAGCGATCTCAGGCACTGGTAACACAGGAGGCCAGTGTCTGGCGTCCTGTTACCATGGCGACAGGCCGGGCTCTCGCAATGTTATCATGAGAGCCGGCTGGAGACACAGAGGGAGCGCGCTCCCTCTGTGAACTCTTTCCCTGCCGCGATCTACTTAGATCGCGGCAGGGAAGGGGTTAACAGTGGGGGGCGCATCTCCGATGCCCCCCCCCCCCCCCGCTGTTGCAGCGGGACGCTGGCTGTGACTGACAGCCGGCTCCCGCTGCAGGATAGCGCAAGGTCAGTCATGATCTGGCGCTATCCCGATGACATACCGGTACGTCATATAGCGGGAAGGGGTTAAACGGTATTTGCACCCGTGACTTGGTCACGCCTGCCTCTCGTTCACGTGATTTTCGGCTGCTTTGTGACTGTAATACGGCCGACCAAAGATCGTCACCCATGTGTGAATGAAGCTTAAAGGGGTTGTCCCGCGGCAGCAAGTGGGTCTATACACTTCTGTATGGCCATATTAATGCACTTTGTAATGTACATTGTGCATTAATTATGAGCCATACAGAAGTTTTTCACTTACCTGTTCCGTTGCTGGCGTCCTCGTCTCCATGGTGCCGTCTAATTTTCAGCGTCTAATCGCCGGATTAGACGCGCTTGCGCAGTCCGGTCTTCTTGTTTTCTCAATGGGGCCGCTCGTGCCGGAGACCGGCTCCTGGTAGCTCCGCCCCGTCATGTGCCGATTCCAGCCAATCAGGAGGCTGGAATCGGCAATGGACCGCACAGAAGCCCTGCGGTCCACCGAGGGAGAAGATCCCGGCGGCCATCTTCAGCAGGTAAGTAAGAAGTCACCGGAGCGCAGGGATTCAGGTAAGCGCTGTGCGGTGTTCTTTTTTAACCCCTGCATCGGGGTTGTCTCGCGTCGAACGGGGGGGGGGGGGGGGGGGTTGAAAAAAAAAACCCGTTTCGGCGCGGGACAACCCCTTTAACCCAAAATCCACTCATGATATTAGGGGGCGATTGTACTTGCCCTTTAACCTCTTCATCCCTTCCCGTTGGGTTCAATCATGCTGGTTTCAGTGTTTTATACATATATTTGCTCTCCCCGATTTTAGATATTATCACATATACATTACGTTTTTTGGTTCCATCCTGCGACAGCGCAATTGTTTATTGGACCTTTTAGACCACTGAGACCTTTTAGTAATTACATTTAGATCCCGCTGCTGCCGATTAGATACTCAGCGCCTTCTTTTCATTTCAGATGGAAGCCCAAAGTAGTGATAATCCGATGTTTGTACCGCGTGCTGTTTCCGGACCTGAACTAGGTAAATATAGCACCACTACGCTTCTTCTTATAACTCTCGCGATGTATTTGCCTGTATCTGTTCATTTTATCCTTTTTCAATGTTTAACCGGAATGATGAGATACGGAGAATATTGACGAGATGCTGTGTACGGATTTAAGGGGCGGAGGAATGCTGTATATAAATTAATGGTCGTGTTTAGACCTGCGTAGATGTGAACTAAATAAGCATTTTCTCCATGCAGTACCAGAGACGCCGAGTACGATGTCAGATGCTGAAGCCTGGCGCAGAGTGAAGGCTGTTGTGAAAAAATCTACTTCGCTTAGAAAACGGACCCTGAAAGAGAATATTTTACCAAAAAAGAATTCATCAACTATAGCGCATGTCTCAGGAACGGCGGCACCTGGCGACAGGATAGATCCGCGTAAGTTATGTGTGGACTTGAAACATCTTGATGGGAAACTGATCAAATTTGCCGACGACACAAAGCTAGGAGAGATAGCTAACACTAGGGAAGAGAAAGAGGATTCCAAAAGATCTAGAATAGCTTGAACAGTGGGCGGCGACTAACAGAATGGGATTTAACAAGGAGAAATGCAAAGGCCTACATCTGGGCAAGAAAAATGTAAAAAGTACATACAGAATGGGAGGAATTGGGCTAAGCAGCAGCACATGTGAAAAAGACTTGGGTATACTAATAGATCATAGACTGAACGTGAGTCAACAATGTGATGCAGCAGCCAAAAAGGCAAACACAATTCTGGGATGTATTAAGAGAAGCACAGAGCCTAGATCATGTGAGGTCATTATCCCCCTCTACTCTTACTTAGTCTGACCTCATCTGGAATACTGTGTCCAGTTGTGAGCACCCCACTTTAAAAAAGACAGACTAACTGGAGCAAGTGCAGAGAAGAGTTACCAGGATGGTGAGCGGTCTGCAAATCATGTCCTATGAGGAACGGTTAAAGGATCTGGGAATGTTTAGCTTGCTGAAGAGAAGGCTGAGAGGAGACTTAATAGCGGTCTACAAATATCTGAAGGGCTGTCACAGTGCAGAGGGATCAGCCCTATTCTCATCTGCACAAGGAAAGACTAGAAGCAATGGGATGAAACTGAAAGGAAGGAGACACAGATTAGATATTAGACAGTGAGGGTGATCAATGAGTGGAACAGGTTACCACGGGAGGTGGGGAGTTCTCCTTCAATGGAAGTCTTCAAACAAAGGCTGGACAGACCTCTATCTGGGATGATTTAGTAATCCTGCACTGAGCAGGGGCTTGGACCCGGTGACCCTGGAGGTCCCTTCCAACTCTACCATTCTATGATCTTTAAATACGTGTAAATATACGTCTTCCCATACATTATTCTACCCTGTATAACTTTTAGGCTGCATTCGCTGTTTTAGTTTGCGTATAATAGGCGGATATATTTTACTTATCCCATTATATTTTACTTTTCATGTCAAGACATTGTGAAGCCGAAGAGCAGTTTGGATGTAGCAGTGTCCAACACCCCTTCAGCGACGATCGACAACCGGGTGCTCTCTGTATTAACGCCCCAAAAAGGAGCCACCCACCTGAGAGGATTATCAACGGCGCTCTCAACCCAACCATCTCTATTCCCGGGATACAACGCTACACCAGTTGGGGGCGTCAAACCAAGACTACAAAATAAGAGCATCAGATACGACGCACTACCGCCGCTTTCTGTGCTTGATAAAAAATGTTCTAGCATCGGAGGCGCGGGTACGCCGCATGTCATAAATTCAAGTGAGTTACGGGGCTGTCATCATAGCGCATGTGATTGTAAGGCACACCAAACTTTAGTCAGTGCCCCCACCGACACTATGCAGAGCCCCGCATCTCACAAAGACAACACCGCAAAAACACCGGATATAGGGGCCGCTCATAGCACGCCGGCGTCTGATACGCCACAAGCCTTGACCAGCGCTGCCACTAACACTATAAACCGTAGAAGGAGGACCGCAGCTCGCAAAAACAACACCGCTAAAAGACAAAAAACCCGTGACGATGAATGCAGCATCACCGAGAACGGGTACTGGTCCCCGTATTTAGGGAACGTATTTGCTAGAATGTATTCTATAGCCTTCCAGGTCGGCGGCTTAGCCGCATACTTGACATCTGTACACGATAGGGTTCTCAAACTTATAGTTTCTGAGCCGGACGATCGCAAAGGTCCAGAAATACTCGCTTTAAAGCAAGAATTGGCTGAAGTATCGAGGAAGCACCTAGGCAATCCTTTAAGCATTTGCGATCCAATTTGGGATACAGGGTTTCATAGTACGCTTTCTCCTTCTGACCCTCTGAACAGAGCCACTACTTTGTATTATAACATGCTGGAGAGTCCCCCAACAACAGAGCGGCCAGTAATAAACAGTAAGAATACCCTGCCGGACGTCTTCCGGCATCAGAGCTGTACAGCCTTCAATCCGAATATTGGAAGACGTAAGAGGGTGGATAGGAAAGGGTTAATAAGACGTCCTATGATCGGCTCTGGGTTGAAGAAGCATTACAAAAACATCGGCCCCGGATTTCGCAGATCAAGGGTGGTTAAAAAAGTTGTAAAAATACTATACAGAGCTAGGAAGGCCATAGCTGGCAGAAAACTCAGAAAGCCGGACGGCCACGACGCTCCGCCACAGCAAACGCCAGATTTTCGCATTCCTGGTGTGGAAAGTATAAAAGTGCTGCCCACAGCTGGGAAGGCCATCGTCGGCAGAAAGCCAGACGGTCACGACGCTCCGCCACAGCAAACGCCAGATTTTCGCACTAATTTTATAGAAGGTTGGAGAATGCTGCTCACAGCTTCGAATGGCAGGACCGGCAAAAAGTCAGCCGCTCCCGACACGCCGCCACAACAACGCCCACATCTTCGCATAAATTTTGCAGACCCTGCAGACGTCACGCAGAATCCACAGCCTTATGAGCCGCCGGAGGGGGGTGAACTGTCTTTTCTTCATAAACGTGGAGACCCTCTTTTTTCCAAAGGTGTTCAGTATGTAGAACGTTTCAAGTTTGTGAGTGTATACCAAGTAAAGTCGTCTTTAGATGCTGCGCGTGCCATACTGGGCGCCGTTCAGTCTTCGCGTGTCGCAATCGGGGGTAATGTTCAGCCTGGTGATTTCAAACATGTAGTGATTCATTCAAACGGGCGTATTGTCACCACATATTACACACGTGCGTAACACACTGCGAATGGAGGCAGTGAAAGTGTGGGCACTGCGTATCGATACGCGGGAGAGATAGATGGGAGCATGCTCTAAGTAGTATAGAGTCCACATATCATATCAAACACCCCCTTTTAGGAAAGTGACAGGTGCCACGCCCCTTTTATAGCTTAATGACCACACCCCTGCCCCGCCTTTTTAATAGTGTGATGGCCGTCCCCCTTTCGGAGGCTGAATCCCTGCCCACATTAGCTTATGTTATTATACCGCCCCCTTCAGTCCCTACCAAATTAGCATGTGATCGCAGAAATCCCAGTCCAATGATGTATCAATCATGGTACACTCTGTCCATCCCTGAGTTCAGCTCAGCATAAAAGCCGCCGTCCCTAATAAGAGGGACCGCATGCTGTGATCTCCGCGGGCAGCGCTGATAACATTGTACGCAAGCTGCTGCCAGCGGCAGAACAAAAGCGATGTGTTTAGAGTACAGACCTCCGGCTCATTTTTCGCGGGACGTCCTATAGTTTGCGTTAGTGCCATTTTGGGATACTTACGACTTTTTGATCGCTTTTTATTGCATTTTTTCTGGGAAACAGGATGACCGAAATAGTGAATTTCTGGCATTCTTCATATTTTGTTTCGTACGACGTTCACCGTGCGGGGTCAATAATGCGTTACGTTGATAGATCGGACTTTTACGGACGCAGCGATACCAAATATATATTTTTGTTTTGTTATTTAGATTCTCTTTTTTGTAAATATAGCAAAAGGTTTTTTTTTTACTTTTATCACTTTGTTTTTTAGTTTTAGTAAAACTTTATTGTGCTGTTTTTTTTTTTTTAGTCCCCCTAGGGGACAACAACTTGCGATCCTTTGATCGCTCCTGCAGTATGATGTAATGCCATAGCATTACATCATACTGCAAACGGGCAGGCAGTCTATCAAGCCACCCCACGGGGATAGCTTGATAAGGCATTCTGCCAACACAGCCCTGGGGCCTTTCAGAAGGCCCCCGCCTGCCATGAATTCGGCATGGCTCCCTGCGATCTCATCGCTGGGGTGCCGTACGGGACCCCTGAACATCGTTCAGGGCATTTAAATGCAGCTGTCAGGACTGACATCAGCATTTAAAGGGTTAATAACGCTGATCAGCCCATGCACGCCCCTGCATGGAACTATAAAGGGGATCCATCTCCAAGGGAAGCGGCATCACCGGATCAGCATACTAGACTTGATCCTCCATACGACACCAACTCAGAGAGACGGCAAAAAGCCTCTACCTCCGGGATGGACTAACTTCATACACGCTGTGGCGGAGATTCATATACCTTCTATGGTCGCTGCTGACCCCGCTCACAAGAGCAGGGGGGTGAATTAAAAATGGACTATTTGGTCAAAGCTTTAGCTGCGCTGAAATTGTAAGAAAAGACTCTTTACTTCATACATGTGCTATCTGTTGGAAAGGATCCTTGATGGCTGGACTGCGGCTTGTAAAAACCCTGAGGGCTGTAAAGTGCAAATCGAAAGACTTTTGCGCGCCGCGTTTAACGTTATACAAGTGCCTTAAATTATACGATGTATTTAATACAATTCTGCATGTATTACACTGCAGCTATATAGACGATATTTATGTGTTATTTCTATAAACATATTATTATCGCACATCGTTTATGTATTTATATGCACGTTCAATAAAGCTTTTTAAAACTTTGCCTCAGGCTGCTGCGTGATCTCCATACTATGTTCTTGTGAAACAAAAAATTAGACAAAAAAATGATTGGGAAGAGGACAATAGTTGTTGGGGCAACTATTGGGGGTCACTCTTATTGCAGGGGCAATTATTGGGGGCCCTATTACTGCTGGGGCAGCTATTTAGGGTCACTATTTGTGCTGGGGCAACTATTGGGGGTCACTATTATTGCTGGGGCAATTATTGGGGGCCCTATTACTGCTGGGGCAACTATTGAGGGTCACTATTAATGCTGGAGCAACTATTAGGGGGTCACTATTACTGCTGGGGCAACTATTTAGGGGCATTATTTGTGCTGGGGAAACTATTGGGTGTCACTATTACTGTTGGGGTGATTATTGGGGGTCACTATTGCTGCTGCGGCAACTATTGGGGGTCACTTACTGCTGAGGCAATTATTGGAGGTCACTACTGCTGTGGCAACTATTGGGGGTCACAATTACTGCTGGGGCAATTATTGGGAGTCACTATTACTGCTGGGACAATTATGGGGGGTCACTATCACTGCTGGGGCAATTATTGGGAGCCACTGTTACTGCCGGAGCAACTATTGAGTGTCACTATTACTGCTGAGGCAACTATTGGGGGTCACCATTACTGCTGGGGCAATTATTGGGGACCACTATTACTACTGGGGTAACTATTGAGGGTCACTATTATTGCTGGGGCAACTATTGGGGGTCACTTTTACTGCTGGGGTAATTATTGGGGGGGTCACTATTACTGTTGGTGCAACTATTGGGGATCACTATTACTGCTGCAGCAACTATTGGTGGTCATTATCACTGCTACGGCAATTATTAGGGGATCACTATTTCTGCTAGGGCAACTGTTAGGAGTCAGTATTACTTCTTGGGCAACTATTCGGGGGCAGTATTACTAATAGGGCAATTATTGGGGGTCAGTATTACTGCTGGGGCAATAATTGGGTGTCACTATTTTTTTTTCTGGGGCAATTATTGAGTTTTACTATTACTGCTGGGGCAACTATTGGGGGTCACTATTTGTGCTGGGGCAACTATTTGGGGTCATTATTTGTGCTGGGGCAACTATTGAGGGTCACTATTTGTGCTGTGGCAACTACTGGGGGTCACCACTACTGCTGGGGCAACTACTGGGGTCACCATTACTGCTGGGGCCATTACTAGGGTCACAATTACTGCTGGGACAACTACTGGTCATCACTTTTACTGCTGGGGCAACTGTGGGCGGATCACTATTACTACTGGAGCAACTGTGGGGGGTTACTTTTTTAGGTGTGGCAACTACTGGAGGTCAGTATTACTACCGGAGCAACTACTGGGGTTCAGTATTACTGCTGGGAAAACTGCAGGGGGGGGGGGCACTTCTACTGTTGGGGCAACTATCCTGTGTGATACTGTCTGCCGAGCTGATGTATCTAAGCTGGTCCTGTGTGATACATTTGCTCAGCTTACATACCACACAGGATCTGCTTAGATACAACAGCTCAGCAGATGTATCACCCGTGATTGGCTTAGACCCATATTGGCGTATCACCCATATTGAGCAAATGTATTTGCTGCATTTCTGCTGCCCTAACACTCTGTGCCACACGAGTCTTGCTAGTAAAGTCTCCTGGTGCAACCATCCTGTATATAGTGATATGGACCATACTGGTATAACCTGAGTATCTCCTGTATATAATTATATATGTTCAGCTGGTATAAGCTATACATCCTGTATATAGTGATATGTACCATGCTGGTATAACCTGGCCCAAGGTATACCAGCATGGTTGATATCAGTATATACAGTTTGCATAGCTTATACCAGCTGTACATGTATAAATATATACAGTAGATACCCAGGTTAGGGTGGTTTTGCAGCGACCCAAGTGGGAGGCCCGCCATGACGGGGGAGACCACGGGGAAACAAGATGGATGTCACGGGTGGCTCTCCCACCAGCGGCGCCAGCTTGGCCTAGCTCAGTCACTCAAAGTGAACAGAAAGGTAGCATTAAAGAACAGGAATGTCACGTGACGCCAGCACCTCTTCTAGGCCGCTATTTATCCACAGTCCAATAACGAGTTATCCGGAAGACAAACAACTTACAACTTTCCATCTTTTATTCTTCAACAAGTAGTAAATTGTGCAGAAATAACAATCCTCTTTACAGATTTTCACTTCTCTTCCGCACTCTCAATATTACAGGCTTACTAGGAGACACTCTTCCCTCTGAACTCTAGACGTCTTCAGTCCCAGTTATCTAATAGACCGTCCGTGGGGTCTGCACTCCTGACATTCACTCAAGTTTTCCATT
Organism: Eleutherodactylus coqui; assembly: GCF_035609145.1. Taxonomy (NCBI): domain Eukaryota; kingdom Metazoa; phylum Chordata; class Amphibia; order Anura; family Eleutherodactylidae; genus Eleutherodactylus; species Eleutherodactylus coqui. Next base: position 16,007,179 of record NC_089846.1, on the reverse strand, counting down.
TGGTTCTCAGGCTTCTTAAGTTGCTTCCTGTCACGACTGGAGTCCGGGCAGGTGGAAGTCCCTTGTCCTACCCGCAACCCCTGTCCCTACCTACTCGCCCCCCTAGGCTAGGCCCTAGGGCGACAACTGGGCGACAGTCCCTAGGCTCACTAGGCATGCGGGGCAGAGTCAGACTCAGGGCTCCCACACACTTGTGTTTTTTTAACGCTGAGGTTTTTTTACGCGATTGTCAATGGGACTTTCAAAACAGGGCATCAGTTCAGGGTAACGCGGGTGTAGCTGGAGACCAAACAGGTCAGAGGGAAGCTGAGCAGTTTAAGTGCTGTCAGAACTGCTGCGGGGAGCCTGACAGCAGCAGGACCCAATCACAGGACGCCGGGAGTGAACAGCCCCCGGCGCCTGCTAAAGACAGGCAGAGACAGAGCAAGCGTGCCAGGGTGTCATGGCAACGGGGACGCACTGCGGTACGGCACCCGCTGTGTCCCCAGCAACCTGGCTATCTAAGCGCCTGCTCCCTGAGCACGGGAGTGTGCGCCTGGAGCCGGTGTCCAGGATTACAGTGGCCAGGGGACGTCACAAAGACTGGGGCTCCCCAGCACCGCACCCCCGCAGCCCAGGCGGTAGGCCCGGCGGTGTGGGCACGGAGACCCTGAGAGCCCCCAGTCCTGACACTTCCCTTCTTTTTGTTGTTGCAGAAGACCCGTTACTCTACGCCTAACCCTGCGCAGGAACCTCCACCACCTCCGACTACATTTTCTCAACTCCCTTTCTCTAAACTCCGCTCCTCAACTACCCAAGTCGTTCAACCACATCACTCAGCAGTTAAAGGGGCACACACAACAATCATTCACATACGTCCACACCACACCAGTTCGGGCCACGGCAGTTTGACACCTCTGTCAGGGATTCCGCTTTTCTGCTGCGTTCGGGGAGCAGGAAAGGGGAATCACCACAGACAAACAGCCTAGTGTCTGGACAGAAGTGAACAGCACGGACGGCCTTCATCGACTATAATGGGGTCCGTCCGCTTTCTGCCCACCTACCGGCTTTTGGACGGAAGAAAAGGTGCTGCATGCACTGCTTTTTCTTCCAGTATTTTGAGCTGCATCTGCGATGAAATCTCCAACACGGATGTGAAACCGGTTTTACACCAGCATGGTCGATATCACTGTATACCGGAGATGTATATACGTTTCCCTGTAAATAGGGATATGAAGCATGCTGGTATAATCTGCGTATCTCCTGTATATAATTATATATGTACAGCTGGTATAAGTTATACATCTCCTGTATATAGTGATATGGAGCATGCTGGTATAACCTGGGTATCTCCTGTATATAAATATATGTACAGCTGATATAAGTTATACATCTCCTGTATATAGTGATATGGACCATGCTGGTATAACCTGGATATCTCCTGTATATAATTATATATGTACAGCTGGTATAAGTTATACATCTCCTGTATATAGTGATATGGAGCATGTTGGTATAACCTGGATATCTCCTGTATATAATTATATATGTACAGCTGGTATAAGTTATATATCTCCTATATATAGTGATATGGAGCAAGCTGGTATAACCTGGGTATTTCCTGTATATAATTTTATATGTGCAGCTGGTATAAGTTAGACATCTCCTGTATATAGTGATATGGAGCAGGCTGGTATAACCTGGGTATCTCCTGTATATAATTATATATGTACAGCTGGTATAAGTTATATATCTCCTATATATAGTTATATGTAGCATGCTGGTATAACCTGGGTATTTCCTGTATATAATTATATATGTACAGCTGGTATAAGTTAAATATCTCCAGTATATAGTGATATGGAGCATGCTGGTATAACCTGGGGATCTCCTGTATATAATTATATATGTACAGCTGGTATAAGTTATACATCTCCTGTATATAGTGATATGGAGCATGCTGGTATAACCTGGGGATCTCCTGTATATAATTATATATGTACAGCTGGTATAAGTTATACATCTCCTGTATATATTGATATGGACCATGCTGCTATAACCTGGGTATCTCCTGTATATAAATATATGTACAGCTGGTATAAGTTATACATCTCCTGTATATAGCGATATGGAGCAGGCTGGTATAACCTGGGTATCTCCTGTATATAATTATATATGTACAGCTGGTATAAGTTATACATCTCCTGTATATAGTGATATGGAGCATGTTGGTATAACCTGGATATCTCCTGTATATAATTATATATGTACAGCTGGTATAAGTTATATATCTCCTATATATAGTGATATGGAGCAAGCTGGTATAACCTGGGTATTTCCTGTATATAATTATATATGTGCAGCTGGTATAAGTTATACATCTCCTGTATATAGTGATATGGAGCATGTTGGTATAACCTGGGTATCTCCTGTATATAATTATATATGTACAACTGGTATAAGTTATACATCTGCTGTATATAGTGATATGGAGCATGCTGGTATAACCTGGATATCTCCTGTATATAATTATATATGTACAGCTGGTATAAGTTATACATCTCCTGTATATAGTGATATGGAGCATGTTGGTATAACCTGGATATCTCCTGTATATAATTATATATGTACAGCTGGTATAAGTTATATATCTCCTATATATAGTGATATGGAGCAAGCTGGTATAACCTGGGTATTTCCTGTATATAATTATATATGTGCAGCTGGTATAAGTTATACATCTCCTGTATATAGTGATATGGAGCATGTTGGTATAACCTGGGTATCTCCTGTATATAATTATATATGTACAACTGGTATAAGTTATACATCTGCTGTATATAGTGATATGGAGCATGCTGGTATAACCTGGATATCTCCTGTATATAATTATATATGTACAGCTGGTATAAGTTATATATCTCCTATATATAGTGATATGGAGCAAGCTGGTATAACCTGGGTATTTCCTGTATATAATTATATATGTACAGCTGGTATAAGTTATACATCTCCTGTATATAGTGATATGGAGCAGGCTTGTATAACCTGGGTATTTCCTGTATATGATTGCACACTTTATACACAATTAAAAAACGCATCAAAAACCTGCATGCAATTTTTTGATGTGATTCTAATTGTGGATCAAAAATACAACAAAAAACATGAGCACAGCCCAAGGCCGGCGATAAAATCACAGAAGATTTGTGCATTTTGAGACGCACAAATATGAACCCCATTCTTTTCCTGCATGGCGCTGCGATGTGACGCTATGCGGGAAACAAATTGCAGCATGTTCTATCTTCCTACATGATCTCACATCGCAGCACCGCCAACCCCATTGAAAGCAATGGGAGAAACAGCCGAAGCACAATGTCAGGGCAAGATTCAAAGCTCCATATCGTGGTCGTGTAGTGGCCCAGAGTTAACGGGGCCCCTCCATAATGTATGAATGCATTTGTCTCGTGCCTATGTGTTGTCAGTGTCTTTCATGTTGCATGAATACAATGTGTATTGCATAACTGCAGCACTGAATGAGTTAACTGTCCGGTATGTGAGATGTCTGAGAAATGTATCTTGTTGTTTCTCACGTGATCGTGCTTCATGTGAATGCAGGATGGTCTGCAAAGAGATCCGTTCTGCACTTGCAAGTGTGAGGAGCGTGCGCAGAACTGCAAGTGAGCTGAACAGACACCTTCAGTTCTGTGTGACTAAGGATGGACACGGCTGAGAGGTATCCTCAGTCTTCCCAGAAGATGCTAGTGGTGTCCTAAGACACTGATGAACAGAAAGAGAGTGATACCGCCATTGCAGAGTAGAGTGCCTGCCAAATGTGAGTGCCGACTGGTAAAGAGCTGGAGAGAGTAAAAGGAGTTGTTACCGGGACCAGAACCCTACAGATAAGGACTGTAAATTCTTCGGTCAATTCATGATTTCCTCCCTGTCTCGCCACTTTGTGAAGCTAGCCTAAGGGGCTACAAACAAATTTTCATGTAGTCCAAGAAATGAGTCATGTTTAGAAAATTTACGCCAAGGAGCTAGATGATGTTAGAAAATTCATTTTGCAGCACAGTTTAGGTATAGATGAGGGTGGTGGCCCAGCAACCGGGCCCATAGATATGAGACAGATAGATAGATAGATAGATAGATATGAGATAGATAGATAGATAGATAGATAGATAGATAGATAGATAGATAGATAGATAGATAGATAGATAGATAGATATGAGATAGATAGATAGATGGATATGAGATAGATAGATAGATAGATATGAGATAGATAGATAGATAGGAGATAGATAGATAGATAGATAGATAGATATGGGATAGATATGAGATAGATAGATAGATATGAGATAGATAGATAGATAGATGGATATGAGATAGATAGATAGATAGATATGAGATAGATAGATAGATAGATAGATAGATATGGGATAGATAGATAGATAGATAGATAGATAGATAGATATGAGATAGATAGATAGATAGATAGATAGATAGATAGATAGATATAGGATAGATAGATAGATAGATATGAGATATATAGATATGGGATAGATCGATATGAGATAGATAGATAGATATGAGATAGATAGATAGGAGATAGATAGAAGATAGATACATAGATAGATAGATAGATAGATATGAGCTAGATAGATAGATATGAGCTAGATAGATAGATAATTAGATAGAAGATAGATAGATAGGAGATAGATAGAAGATAGATAGAGTTGAGATAGATAGATATTAGATAGATAGATAGATAGATAGATAGATAGATAGATAGATAGATATGAGATAGATAGATATGAGATAGATAGATAGATAGATATGAGATAGATAGATAGATAGATAGATAGATAGATATTAGATAGATATGAGATAGATAGATAGATATGAGATAGATAGATAGATAGATATGAGAGTGAGATAGATAGATAGGAGATAGATAGACGATAGATAGATATGAGATAGATAGATATGAGAGTGAGATAGACAGATAGATAGATAGATAGATAGATAGATAGGAGATAGATAGACGATAGATAGATATGAGATAGATAATTAGATATGAGATAGATAGATAGATGGATAGATAGATAGATAGATAGATAGATAGATAGATAGATAGATAGATAGATAGATATGGGATAGATAGATAGATAGATAGATAGATATGAGATAGATAGATAGATAGATATGAGAGTGAGATAGATAGATAATTAGATAGGAGATAGAAGATAGATAGATAGGAGATAGATAGAAGATAGATAGAGTTGAGATAGATAGATATTAGATAGATAGATATGAGATAGATAGATAGATATGAGGTAGATAGATAGATAGATATGAGATAGATAGATATGAGATAGATAGATAGTAGAGATGAGCGAGCACCAAAATGCTCGGGTGCTCGTTACTCGGGACAAAAATTCCGCGATGCTCGAGGGTTCATTTCGAGTAACGAACCCCATTGAAGTCAATGGGCGACCCGAGCATTTTTGTATATCGCCGATGCTCGCTAAGGTTTCCATTTGTGAAAATCTGGGCAATTCAAGAAAGTGATGGGAACGACACAGCAACGGATAGAGCAGGCGAGGGGCTACATGTTGGGCTGCATGTCAAGTTCCCAGGTCCCACTATTAAGCCACAATAGCGGCAAGAGTGCCCCCCCCCCCCAACAATTTTTACTTCTGAAAAACCCTCATTAGCAATGCATACCTTAGCTAAGCACCACACTACCTCCAACAAAGCACAATCACTGCCTGGATGACACTCCGCTGCCACTTCTCCTGGGTAACATGCTGCCCAACCCCCCCCCCCCCCCCCCCGGCACGACCCAGTGTCCACAGCGCACACCAAATTGTCCCTGCGCAGCCTTCAGCTGCCCTCATGCCACACCACCCTCATGTCTATTTATAAGCGCGTCTGCCATAAGGAGGAACCGCAGGCACACACTGCAGAGGGTTGGCACGGCCAGGCAGCGACCCTCTTTAAAAGGGGCGGGGCGATATCCCATAATGCTGTACAGAAGCAATGAGAAATCCAATCCTGTGCCACCTCCATCTCGAGCTGCACACGTGGGCATAGCAATGGGGAACCTATGTGCCACACACTATTCATTCTGTCAAGGTGTCTGCATGCCCCAGTCAGACCGGGGTTTTTTATAAATAGTCACAGGCAGGTACAACTCCGCAATGGGAATTCCGTGTGCACCCACAGCATGGGTGGCTCCCTGGAACCCACCAGCTGTACATAAATGTATCCCATTGCAGTGCCCATCACAGCTGAGGTAATGTCGTGCTTAATGCAGGTGGGCTTCGGCCCACACTGCATGCCCCAGTCAGACTGGGGTTCTTTAGAAGTGGACACATGCAGTTACAACTCCGTGTGGACCGACAGCATGGGTGGGTCCCAGGAAGCCACCGGTGGTACATAAATATATCCCATTGCAGTGCCCAGCACAGCTGAGGTAATGTGATTGTTCTCAGCAAGAGAAACGACGTAATCTTGTAGATATGATACCTTTTAATGGCTAACAAAAATACATGATGTAATAATTGCGAGCTTTCGTACCAACGCAGGGTACTTCTTCCGGCTTAAATGGATTGGATCTGAAGAGGCATGCATATTTATACACACTTATAACATACATACTTATGACAAGGCACAGATATGGATGTGATTGGTTCGCACTTAAAAGGAATTCTGCAAACCAGAAAACAAACTTTTTTTGTCTAGGCACTGATAGCGGAGTGAAAGTTTTATGGTCCCTAAATTACTGTTGGAGGGGGGGAAAAGGTCAACAGGCTTGAATTGTTATAAGAGATACACAAACATTTTTAGCTAAATACTGATAAGGGAGTGAAAGTTTATGGTCCCTGAATTACTGTTGATGGGGGTATTATCTGTGCAATAAATGTATCACACTTCCCATTCACGCATAAATCCTGGGGAATAATTTAACCCCCTATTCAGCGTGTCAAAGGTTGTTATCAATTTATACTCCCAAATTCTTCTGTGGTTTTGTGACTTGAAACCACCCTTCAATATCAAAACTCTCATATCTCCTATGTCATGTCCATGGTTAGAGAAGTGTTCGGCCACAGATAATTCTCTTCTTCTGTGTTCAATCGTGTGGCAATGAGATCTCATCCTGGCTTTGAGTTTCTGTCCTGTTTCTCCAACATAAAGACCCCCAACAGGACATTTACTGCACATGATCAGGTACACAACATTGGACGTGGAACATGTGAATGTCCCCTGGATCTTATAGTCCTGCTGTGTGTTGGGGATCCGTATCCTGTCCGCAGTCAGTACATGTGAGCAGATCTTACAGCTCCTTACATTACAGGGATAAGTTCCTTTTTGTGTGTCAGAGGGTAATGCACTCCTGATTATAAAGTTCCTCAAGTTAGGAGGTTGCCTGTAACACAGAAGCGGAGGGTCCGGGAATATGGTTTTCAGACGGTCATCCTTGTGCAGGGTATGGTGGAGTTTTCTTGCGGTTTTCCTTAGTACCTCTAGTTGCGGATTGTAGGTCACTACTAGAGGCACACGATTGTTTCTTTCCTTCTCCTTGTATTGGAGTAGTTGACTTCTGGGTATCCTGGTGGCTCTGGTGATTTGGTCATCAATTGAGGTGGGATGGTAGCCCTGATTTATAAATGTTCTTTTAAGATGGTACAAATGTTCCTCTCTGTCTGTTGGGTTGGAGCAGATCCGGTTGTATCTGATGGCCTGGCTGTAGACAATGGACTTTTTGATGTGTTTAGGATGGAAACTGTCCCATCTGAGGTATGTGGGCCGATCAATCGGTTTTCGGTACAGGGATGTCTGTATTGAGTTATTTGAAATCTTTATGGTGGTGTCCAAAAAGTTGATTTCTGTATGCGAGTAGTTTAATGTCACATCAAAAAGTCCATTGTCTACAGCCAGGCCATCAGATACAACCGGATCTGCTCCAACCCAACAGACAGAGAGGAACATTTGTACCATCTTAAAAGAACATTTATAAATCAGGGCTACCATCCCACCTCAATTGATGACCAAATCACCAGAGCCACCAGGATACCCAGAAGTCAACTACTCCAATACAAGGAGAAGGAAAGAAACAATCGTGTGCCTCTAGTAGTGACCTACAATCCGCAACTAGAGGTACTAAGGAAAACCGCAAGAAAACTCCACCATACCCTGCACAAGGATGACCGTCTGAAAACCATATTCCCGGACCCTCCGCTTCTGTGTTACAGGCAACCTCCTAACTTGAGGAACTTTATAATCAGGAGTGCATTACCCTCTGACACACAAAAAGGAACTTATCCCTGTAATGTAAGGAGCTGTAAGACCTGCTCACATGTACTGACTGCGGACAGGATACGGATCCCCAACACACAGCAGGACTATAAGATCCAGGGGACATTCACATGTTCCTCGTCCAATGTTGTGTACCTGATCATGTGCAGTAAATGTCCTGTTGGGGGTCTTTATGTTGGAGAAACAGGACAGAAACTCAAAGCCAGGATGAGATCTCATCGCCACACGATTGAACACAGAAGAAGAGAATTACCTGTGGCCGAACACTTCTCTAACCATGGACATGACATAGGAGATATGAGAGTTTTGATATTGAAGGGTGGTTTCAAGTCACAAAACCACAGAAGAATTTGGGAATATAAATTGATAACAACCTTTGACACGCTGAATACTGGGTTAAATTATTCCCCAGGATTTATGCGTGAATGGGAAGTGTGAGACTTGATTGCACAGATAAGACCCCCATCAACAGTAATTCAGGGACCATAAACTTTCACTCCCTTATCAGTATTTAGCTAAAAATGTTTGTGTATCTCTTATAACAATTCAAGCCTGTTGACCTTTTCCCCCCCTCCAACAGTAATTTAGGGACCATAAAACTTTCACTCCGCTATCAGTGCCTAGACAAAAAAAGTTTGTTTTCTGGTTTGCAGAGTTCCTTTTAAGTGCGAACCAATCACATCCATATCTGTGCCTTGTCATAAGTATGTATGTTATAAGTGTGTATAAATATGCATGCCTCTTCAGATCCAATCCATTTAAGCCGGAAGAAGTACCCTGCGTTGGTACGAAAGCTCGCAATTATTACATCATGTATTTTTGTTAGCCATTAAAAGGTATCATATCTACAAGATTACGTCGTTTCTCTTGCTGAGAACAATCACATTTTGCTCTACTGGCTAACACGGTACCAGATCTTTGTTTTCATTATACCTAGCTGAGGTAATGTCATGTTTAATGCAGGTGGGCTTCGGCCCACACTGTATGCCCCAGTCAGACTGGGGTTCTTTAGAAGTGGACACATGCAGTTACAACTCCGTGTGGACCGACAGCATGGGTGGGTGCCAGGAAGCCACCGGCGGTACATAAATATATCCCATTGCAGTGCCCAACACAGCTGAGGTAATGTCAGGTTTAATGCAGGTGGGCTAAAAATTAATTGGATTACACTGTAGGCGAGGGCCCCAAAAAATTGGTGTACCAACAGTTCTAATGTACTGTACCTCAGAAAAATTGCCCATGCGCAACCAAGAGGGCAGGTGAAACCCATTAATCGCTTTGGTTAATGTGGCTTAATTTGTAACTAGGCCTGGAGGCAGCCCAGTTAAAATAAAAATTGGTTCAGGCGAAAGTTTCAACTCTTTTAAGAGCATTGAAACGTATAAAAATTGTTTACAAAAATTATATGACTGAGCCTTGTGGGCCTAAGAAAAATTGCCCGTTCAGCGTGATTACATGAGGTTTCAGGAGGAGGAGCAGGAGGAGGAGGATGAATATTATACACAGATTGATGAAGCTAAAAGGTCCACGTTTTTGATGGTGATAGAGAACAATGCTTCCATCCGCGGGTGCAGCCTACGTATTGTTTAGGTTCCGCTGCTGTCCGCTGGTGGAGAAGAGAAGTCTGGGGAAATCCAGGCTTTGTTCATCTTTATGATTGTAAGCCTGTCGGCACTGTCGGTTGACAGGCGGGTACGTTTATCCGTGATGATTCCCCCAGCCGCACTAAACACCCTCTCTGACAAGACGCTAGCCACAAGACAAGCAAGCACCTCCAGGGCATACAGCGCGAGTTCAGGCCACGTGTCCAGCTTCGACACCCAGTAGTTGTAGGGGGCAGAGGCATCACGGAGGACGGTCGTGCGATCGGCTACGTACTCCCTTACCATCCTTTTACAGTGCTCCCGCCGACTTAGCCTTGACTGGGGAGCGGTGACACAGTCTTGCTGGGGAGCCATAAAGCTGTCAAAGGCCTTGGAGAGTGCTCCCCTGCCTGTGCTGTACATGCTGCCTGATCTCCATGCCTCCCCTGCTACCTGGCCCTTGGAACTGCGCCTTCTGCCACTAGCGCTGTCGGATGGGAATTTTACCATCAGTTTGTCTGCCAGGGTCCTGTGGTATAGCATCACTCTCGAACCCCTTTCCTCTTCGGGTATGAGAGTGGAAATGTTCTCCTTATACCGTGGGTCGAGCAGTGTGTACACCCAGTAATCCGTAGTGGCCAGAATGCGTGTAACGCGAGGGTCACGAGAAAGGCATCCTAACATGAAGTCAGCCATGTGTGCCAGGGTACCTGTACGCAACACATGGCTGTCCTCACTAGGAAGATCACTTTCAGGATCCTTCTCCTCCTCCTCAGGCCATACACGCTGAAAGGACGACAGGCAAGCAGCATGGGTACCCTCAGCAGTGGGCCAAGCTGTCTCTTCCCCCTCCTCCTCATGCTCCTCCACCTCCTCCTCCTCAGCACGCTGAGATATAGACAGGAGGGTGCTCTGACTATCCAGCGACATACTGTCTTCCCCCGCCTCCATTTCCGAGCGCAAAGAGTCTGCCTTTATGCTTTGCAGGGAACTTCTGAAGAGGCATAGCAGAGGAATGGTGACGCTAATGATTGCAGCATCGCCGCTCACCATCTGGGTAGACTCCTCAAAGTTTCCAAGGACCTGGCAGATGTCTGCCAACCAGGCCCACTCTTCTGTAAAGAATTGAGGAGGCTGACTCCCACTACGCCGCCCATGTTGGAGTTGGTATTCCACTATAGCTCTACGGTGCTCATAGAGCCTGGCCAACATGTGGAGCGTAGAGTTCCACCGTGTGGGCACGTCGCACAGCAGTCGGTGCACTGGCAGCTTAAAGTGATGTTGCAGGGTGCGCAGGGTGGCAGCGTCCGTGTGGGACTTGCGGAAATGTGCGCTGAGCCGGCGCACCTTTCCGAGCAGGTCTGACAAGCGTGGGTAGCTTTTCAGAAAGCGCTGAACCACCAAATTAAAGACGTGGGCCAGGCATGGCACGTGCGTGAGGCTGCCGAGCTGCAGAGCCGCCACCAGGTTACGGCTGTTGTCACACCATGCCCGATTGGAGGCTCAGCGGCGCAAGCCAGCGGTCGGTCTGCTCTGTCAGACCCTGCAGCAGTTCGTGGGCCGTCTGCCTCTTCTCTCCTAAGCTGAGTAGTTTCAGCACGGCCTGCTGACGCTTGCCCACCGCTGTGCTGCCACGCCGCGCGACACCGACTGCTGGCGACGTGCTGCTGCTGACACATCTTGATTGCGAGACAGAGGTTGCGTAGGAGGAGGAGGAGGAGGAGGGTTTAGTGGAGGAAGCATACACCGCCACAGATACCACCACCGAGCTGGGGCCCGCAATTCTGGGGGTGGGTAGGACGTGAGCTGTCCCAGGCTCTGACTCGGTCCCAGCCTCCACTAAATTCACCCAATGTGCTGTCAGGGAGATATAGTGGCCCTGCCCGCCTGTGCTTGTCCACGTGTCCGTTGTTAAGTGGACCTTGGCAGTAACCGCATTGGTGAGGGCGCGTACAATGTTGCGGGAGCTGTGGTCGTGCAGGGCTGGGACGGCACATCGGGAAAAGTAGTGGCCACTGGGAACCGAGTAGCGCAGGGCCGCCGCCGCCATCATGCTTTTGAAAGCCTCCGTTTCCACAAGCCTATACGGCAGCATCTCCAGGCTGATCAATTTGGCTATGTGCACGTTTAACGCTTGAGCATGCGGGTGCGTGGCGGCGTACTTGCGCTTGCGCTCAAACACTTGCGCTAGCGACGACTGGACGGTGCGCTGACAGACATTGCTGGATGGGGCCGAGGACAGCGGAGGTGAGGGTGTGGGTGCAGGCCAGGAGAAGGTAGTGCCTGTGTCCTGAGAGGGGGGTTGGATCTCAGTGGCAGGTTGGGGCACAGGGGGAGAGGCAGTGGTGCAAACCGGAGGCGGTGAACGGGCATCGTCCCACCTTGTGGGGTGCTTGGCCATCATATGTCTGCGCATGTTGGTGGTGGTGGCTCCCCAGCTGATCTTGGCGCAACAAAGGTTGCACACCACTGTTCGTCGGTCGTCTGCACTCTCAGTGAAAAACTGCCAGACCTTTGAGCACCTCGGCCTCTGCAGGGTGGCATGGCGCGAGGGGGCGCTTTGGGAAACAGTTGGTGGATTATTCGGTCTGGCCCTGCCTCTACCCCTGGCCACCGCACTGCCTCTTCCAACCTGCCCTGCTGCTGCACTTGCCTCCCCCTCTGAAGAACTGTCCTCAGTAGGCTTAGCAAACCAGGTGGGGTCAGTCACCTCATCGTCCTGCTGCTCTTCCTCCGAATCCTCTGTGCGCTCCTCCCTCGGACTTACTGCAATTACTACTACCTGAGTGATAGACAACTGTGTCTCATCGTCGTCGTCCTCCTCACCCACTGAAAGCTCTTGAGACAGTTGCCGGAAGTCCCCAGCCTCATCCCCCGGACCCCGGGAACTTTCCAAAGGTTGGGCATCGGTCACGACAAACTCCTCCGGTGGGATAGGAACCATTGCTGCCCATTCTGGGCAGGGGCCCGAGAACAGTTCCTGGGAGTCTGCTTGCTCCTCAGAATGTGTCATTGTAATGGAGTGAGGGGGCTGGGAGGAAGGAGGACCAGCAGCCAGAGGATTCAGAGTTGCAGCAGTGGACGGCGCAGAACTCTGGGTGGTCGATAGATTGCTGGATGCACTTTCTGCCATCCACGACAGGACCTGCTCACACTGCTCATTTTCTAACAAAGGTCTACCGCGTGGACCCATTAATTGTGAGATTAATCCTGGGATGCCAGAAACGTGCCTCTCTCCTAATCCCGCAGCAGTCGGCTGCGATACACCTGGACCAGGAGCTCGGCCTGTGCCCACACCCTGACTTGGGCCACCGCGTCCTCGCCCGCGTCCACGTCCTCTAGGCCTACCCCTACCCCTCAGCATGGTGTATTACGAGTAGTGCAGAAACAGAACGCTGTAGTTAAATGTGCCGCTTATTGGCCTGTGGTTGGAGGCTGACTTCCCAAATTTTTTTGAAAAAGCCCACTGCCTATATAGACAGTATATCTCTTTCACCTTTCCCACTGTCCCTGCCTCACCACTACTGGCCCTATACTATGTAAAATTACTGCAGACTGAGGACGCAATGCTCTGCACAGCCGATATACAAAAAAAAAAAAAAAAGTGCAGCACTGCTAAAAGCAGCCTCAACACTACTGCAGACGGTCAGATGTGGCCCTAAGAAGGACCGTTGGGGTTCTTGAAGCCTAAAATAACTCCTAACGCTCTCCCTATAGCAGCTCCAGCATCAGCAGCACTTTCCCTGATCTATGTCAGAATGCATCTGTGGCGAGCCGTGGGAGGGGCCGATTTAAATACTCGGGTGACACCTGATCTCGCCAGCCACTCACTGCAGGGGGGTGGTATAGGGCTTGCACGTCGCAGGGGAAAGTTGTAATGCCTTCCCTGTCTTTCTATTGGCCAGAAAAGCGCGCTAACGTCTCAGAGGTGAAAGTGAAAGTAACTCTAACATCGCGTGGTGCTCGCCTCAATAAACAAGCATTTCGAACACGCTAACACTCGAACGAGTATCAAGCTCGGACAAGTACGTTCGCTCATCTCTAATAGATAGATATGAGATAGACAGATAGATATATATTATATAGATATGAGATAGATAGATAGATAGATAGATAGATAGATAGATAGATAGATATGAGATAGATAGATAGATAGATAGATATGAGATAGATAGATAGATATGAGATAGATAGATAGATAGATAGATAGATATGAGAGTGAGATAGATAGATAGATAGATAGATAGATAGATAGATAGATATGAGATAGATAGATAGATAGATATGAGAGTGAGATAGATAGATAGATAGATAGATAGATAGATAGATAGATAGATAGATAGATATGAGATAGATAGATAGATAGATAGATATGAGATAGATAGATAGATAGATAGATAGATAGATAGATAGATAGATAGATATGAGAGTGAGATAGATAGATAGGAGATAGATAGAAGATAGATAGATATGAGATAGATAGATAGATAGATAGATAGATAGATAGATAGATATGAGATAGATAATTAGATATGAGATAGATAGATAGATAAATAGATATGGGATAGATAGATAGATACATATGGGATAGATAGATAGATATGGGATAGATAGATAGATAGATAGATAGATAGGAGATAGATAGATATGAGATAGAAAGTTAGATATGAGATAGATAGATAGATAGATAGATAGATAGATAGATAGATATGAGAGTGAGATAGATAGATAGATAGATAGATAGATAGATGGAAGATAGATAGAGTTGAGATAGATATATATTAGATAGATAGATATGAGATAGATAGATAGATAGATAGAAGATAGATAGACAGATATTAGATAGATAGATAGATAGATAGATATGAGATAGATAGATAGATATGAGATAGATAATTAGATATGAGATAGATAGATAGATAGATAGATAGATAGATAGATAGATAGATAGATAGATATGGGATAGATAGATAGATAGATATGAGATAGATAGATAGATAGATATGAGAGTGAGATAGATAGATAGATAGATAGATAGGAGATAGATAGAAAGATATGAGATAGATAGATAGATATGAGATAGATAGATATGAGATAGATAATTAGATATGAGATGGATAGATAGATATGGGATAGATAGATAGATATATAGATAGATATGAGATAGATAGATAGATAGATAGATAGATAGATAGATAGATAGATATTAGAGTGAGATAGATAGATAGATAGATAGATAGATAGATAGATAGATAGATAGATAGATAGATAGATAGGAGATAGATAGATAGATATATAGATAGATATGAGATAGATAGATAGGAGATAGACAGATAGATAGATAGATAGATAGATAGATAGATAGATAGATAGATAGATAGATAGATAGATACGAGATAGATAGATATGGGATAGATAGATATGAGATAGATAGATAGATAGATATGAGATAGATAGATAGATAGATAGATAGATAGATAGATAGATAGATAGATAGATAGATAGATAGATATGAGAGTGAGATAGATAGATAGATAGATAGATAGATAGATAGATAGGAGATAGATAGAAAGATATGAGATAGATAGATATTAGATAGATATATAGATAGATATGAGATAGATAGATAGATAGATAGATAGATAGATAGATATGAGATAGATAGATAGATAGATATGAGATTGAGATAGATAGGAGATAGATAGATATTAGATAGATAGATAGGAGATAGATAGAAAGATATATAGATAGATATGAGATAGATAGATAGATATGAGATAGATAGATAGGAGATAGACAGATAGATAGATACGAGATAGATATGGGATAGATAGATATGAGATAGATAGATACATAGATAGATAGATAGATAGATAGATATGAGATAGATAGATAGATAGATAGATAGATAGATAGATAGATAGATAGATAGATAGATAGATATGAGAGTGAGATAGATAGATAGATAGATAGATAGATAGATAGATAGATAGATAGATAGATAGATAGATAGATAGATAGATAGATAGATAGGAGATAGATAGAAAGATATGAGATAGATAGATATTAGATAGATATATAGATAGATATGAGATAGATAGATATGAGATAGATAGATAGATAGATATGAGATAGATAGATAGATAAATAGATAGATATGAGAGTGAGATAGATAGATATGAGATAGATAGATAGATAGATAGATAGATAGATAGATAGATAGATAGATAGATAGATAGATAGATATGAGATAGATAGATATGAGATTGAGATAGATAGGAGATAGATAGATATTAGATAGATAGATAGATAGATAGATAGATAGATAGATAGATAGATAGATAGATAGATATGAGATAGATAGATAGATAGATAGATATGAGATAGATAGATATGAGATTGAGATAGATAGATATTAGATAGATAGATAGATGAGAGAAAATAAACCTTTTATAGATATATGAAATGAAACTATAAGTAAGAACTTAAAGGGGTTTTTGAGCCAGCACCTGCTGTTGCAGATAGGATACACCAGACGCTGCCTGGAAAACCCCTTTAACCCCTAATGCTCCAGGATGTACAGTTACATCGTGCAGGTTTAGTGTTTATATGGAGCAGGATTCGCAGCTGTTCCCGTTCCATACATTGCGGGTGTCGGATATTTCTCCCAGCTGTCACCCACCCACAACAGCTGCAATCAACACTATAACTAATCATGGCTGTTAACCTTTTACATTCCCTGATTGGAGTTCGGGGTGTCGGGCCTTCTCAAGGTCCCCAAAATTGTTCCAATGGAAACTACAGTACATCCCGCAAAAAACGAGCCCCCACACAAGTGTGCCAACGAAAAATAAAAACGTTATGGTGGTCAGAAGATGGCGGCAGAAAATAAGTTGTTTTTTTTCTGAAGATTTTTTTTTTCAAAAGTAGTACAGAAAAAAAAAGTAGAAATCTGGTGTTGTAGTAAAAGTACCAACCGAAAGAATCCCGTTATCATGTCAGAAACAAGACCCCCCCCCAAAGATGGTGGAATTGTGTTCTTTTTCTATTTCAGTCTATTTAGGATTTTTACGATTTTCAGTCCATTTTAAGATACAGTAAATAGGGGAGGAAAAAATGAAAATGTTGAAAAAAAAGGCCGTGTCCCTAAGGGGTTAACCAGAACATGAGCTTTACAATCCTCATCTGCAGGCCTTTACCATGAAAGGGGAAGTGGAGAATTCCAAGAAGTTGCACAATTGTCCATGAGATCAATCACTGCTTGTTAGGAGGCCAAACGGACAACAAGCAAATCATGCGGAAAATGAAACATGTAAATATATTATTTTTCCACATACTCTAATGGCGGGCACGCACCGCAGCGGCCCCCCGCCACGGCTGCCCCTCTTCTACTGGCTGGGGAGAACATGCATGCCACTTTCCAGAGGAACTAAGAGGAGGTTGTGTGCCCAGCGAGAAGTGTCACTTCATCTAAACACAGCGAGATAATCAGGAAGAATTTCCATATACAGTAAATAATATAAAATTCGTTATCTTCGTGGAATCCATTAGTCGGGGCGCCGGTGTCCGGCAGTCACTATGCAGCCATGAACACTTGATTCGTTGGTAGGTGGCACAGAGTTTTTTGCAGAACATTTCTACTTTAAGTAAAAAAAAAAAACTGCAGTTTATAAGTCCTTAACGGTGCTTCTAGGATTAGAAAATATGGTCCCCTTCTTCCAGAAATAGCGCCACGACTCTTCACAGGTTGTGTGTGGTATTACTGCTCCGCTACATTCACTTCAATGGAACTGAACTGCAATGCAACACACAAGCTGTGGACATGCAGCATCCGAGGATCGGACCCTAAGCCGAGGAGATGGCGGGGTAGATAAGGATTTTGTCACGGATGGCTCTACCATCTCCTCCCCTGAGGGTAGCTCTGGATCTGACCAAGTCACAGCTAAGGGTGATCACAGGGAAAAGTAACCAGAGGTAACCTGTAGTCTTCTTTGTCACTCATGACGCCACCGTTCCGTCCTCTGTGGTGAATCTTGACGGTAGAATAAAGTAATCCCCACACAGGGAAAACGTTCTGGACAAAACTGGGAACAGTCGGTAATATCCATTTACTATAACTTTAGCCAAGTCCGCTTTACAACAATGGTTTGTCACTCAGAAAAGGTGTTGTGACAGGGAGGACTCTCAGGGTAATCCGGACAATCCACAGTCCTAGTTTTCTGTGATCCCGCTCCCAGCGACTCTCTCTCCAACACTCTATCGGCCAACATTCACGCTTCTCGTGCCTTTCTCTATCACATCTTGTATCCAAGCCAGAGGCGGTACAACAGGGTACTAGAGCCTCAATGCCCACCCATATCACATCTTGTATCCAAGCTAGAGGCGGCTCAACAGGGTACTACAGCCTCTAAGCCCAGCCGTATCACATCTTGTATCCAAGCTAGAGGCGGTACAACAGGGTCCTAGGGCCTCCATGCCTGATTGTATCACATCTTGTATCAAAGCTAGAGGCGGTACAACAGGGAACTAGAGTCTCCATGCCCGCCCGTATCACATCTTTTATCCAAACTGGAGGAGGTACAACAGGGTACTAGAGCCTCCATGCCTGCCCATATCACATCTTGTATCAAAGCTAGAGGTGGTACAACAGGGTACTAGAGCCTTCATGCCCACCTGTATCACATCTTGTATCCAGGCAAGGGGGTACAACAGGGTACTAGAGCCTCCATGCTCACCCGTATCACATCTTGTATCCAAGCTAGAGGCGGTACAACAGGGTACTAGAGCCTCCATGCTCGCCCGTATCACATCTTTTATCCAAACTGGAGGAGGTACAACAGGGTAATAGAGCCTCCATGCCTGCCCATATCACATCTTGTATCAAAGCTAGAGGTGGTACAACAGGGTACTAGAGCCTCCATGCCTGCCCGTATTACATCTTATATCCAAGCTAGAGGAGGTACAACCGGGTACTAGAGCCTCTATGCCCACCTGTATCACATCTTGTATCCAGGCAAGGGGGTACAACAGGGTACTAGAGCCTCCATGCTCACCCGTATCACATCTTGTATCCAAGCTAGAGGCGGTACAACAGGGTAATAGAGCCTCCATGCCTGCCCATATCACATCTTGTATCCAAGCTAGAGGCGGTACAACAGGGTACTAGAGCCTCCATGCCCACCTGTATCACATCTTGTATCCAAGCTAGAAGCGGTACAGCAGGGTACTAGAGCCTCCATGCCCACCTGTATCATATCTTGTACCCAAGCTAGAGGCGTTACAACAGGGCACTAAAGCCTCCATGCCCGTCTGTATCACATCTTATTTCCAAATTAGAGGTGGTACAACAGGGTACTAGAGCCTCCATGCCCGTCTGTATCACATCTTATATCCAAGCTAGAGGCGATACAACAGGGTACTAGAGCCTCCATGCCCACCTGTATCACATCTTGTATCCAAGCTAGAGGCGGTACAACAGGGTACTAGAGCTTCCCTACAAGGAGTCAGTTCTCCACAATAAATGATGCCTTTGCTCTGATACTGTAATCACTTACTGATATCAACGTTACAATCACACAGAGATTTGAGTCAGACTACTTCTAGGTGTTCCTACTACTTGAATGAGGATTGGTGAGTTTCATTTTGTTGTTTTAAGCACTCAGCGGGCATCACTAGGGGCACTTTTTATATATGGGGGCAGTAAGGGGGGCTCTTCACTGTGGAGGTATCACTCTGAGAGAGCACCTTTACTGTTATTGTGTGTGTGGGGGGGGGGGGGACTAAGGGGAATCCTTACTGTGCTGGGGCACTAAGGAGGGCCGATTACTGTGAGAGCGCACTATTATTGTGTGATACACAAAGGAGGGCACTATTACTATATGGTGGCAGATAGGCCACTAAGTAGGATTGGGTGAGGTTAGAGGCATGGTTTAATATTAAAAGTTTTTCTGCAGTGTGCAATATGAGGATTGTCCCTTTTTCCTTTGAGAATTGGGAGGTTATAGGCCTAAAACAAACTGATCCACCAGCAGCAGCTTACTGACAGTTTCCATGCACAGTGTACGCACTCTGTAGGACAATCTGTGCAGGGTAAACATTTTCTACCTGCTGATGCCCACTTGCAGCACCCCTCTCCCTCAGAGCCCTGTGACCAGGTGGCAGGGCTGTTATGCCCTGCATGATGGCATTTCACCCAGTCTGGTCAGGACCTCCATGTGACACCTCTGAGTCATATGAAACACATACGTGGCAGCAAAGGTTGTGTAATAATGTCCACAAATCTTTGTATTCCTCCACGATATACATAGTATATTATACAGTAAGGTGTTTCCTGTGGATATTATTTTGGAACCTTGATTTGGGCCGCACGTTGGTGTAGTGGCCCAGATTTGGGGTGTCTTAGGAGTGTATATATGTCTGTTTTATGTGAGTTGTCTTTTGTACTCCTGTGATTCTATGTTAATGCGAACAAGCTGCGTAATCACGAGTCTCTGGCTATGTCTATAGGTCACTAAAGAGTCAATGTCTGGAGTCTAACTAACTTCGTCTAACTTTATGTGTGTGACGTAATGCTAGGTATGTAGAAGTTGGGGGCAGAGTTTTGAGGAGAGTGAGAGAGAATTGCAGAGGTGTAGTCGGTGGAGGAGGACGTGTCAGTAGGAGGCTGAGGCTTGCTATGCTTCCGCCTGTGCAGAGCCACGGGCTTATCTCATTTGCCGTGGTATATATTTCCTCTGGGGACTGAAGCTTGGAGTGGATGGTTTCCACTGTCATAAGGTGAAGAGGACTAACTAGCAATTAAGAAAGGCAGAGTTGGGAGTTCCCACCATGTCAAGAGAGTACCCCGGGATCATCTGTCAGATAACTTAGACTGAAGATAAACCTAGAATGCGGGAAGAAGAGTCACTCCTAAGAAGCTTGTGTGTAACCGAGGGGAGTTGAAAGGAGCCTGCCAGACGTGTTTAACCCATTAATGACATGTCCTATTTTGGCGTTGAGGACCAAGCAATTTTTTGGTATTTTTCCATCTCCATTTTTCAAAAGCCATAACTGTTTTATTTTTCCGTCGACGCGGCCGTATAAGGGCTTATTTTTTGCGTGGCGAACTGTAGTTTTTATCGGTGCCACTTTTGACTATATCGTAAAACTTTTATTATTTTTTTTAATGATAACAGGGAGAGAAAACGCATCAATTCTGCCATCAATTTTTTTTTACAGCGTTAATCATGCAGCATAAATGACGCAATCCATTTTTTCTGCGGGTCGGTACGGTTACAACGATACCAAAATTCTTAGATTTTTTTTAGGTTTTTACCCTTTTTTGCAATAAAAAACCTTTTTTTTTGGAAATCTTTTTTTTTTCTCTATAGCTGCATTCAAAGTCCTGTAACTTTTTTATTTTTCTATGTACGGAGCTCTATAAAGGCTTATTGTTTGCGAGACGAGCTGTAGTTTTTATTGGTACCATTTTGGGGAATGTACGGCTTTTTAAATCACTTTTATTGCATTTTTTGGGAGGCAAAATACTAAAAATTTTACGATTTTTGCCTTACAAAATAAAAAGCATCTTCAACTTTTTGTACACGTCGTTACGGATGCGTCAATACCAAATATGTGGGGTTTTAATTTTTTGACCTTTTTTATGCTAATATTAGGAAAAGCACAAAAAAGGGGTTTTTTTACATTTTTCTTTTTTTTACATTTTTTTTCTTTTTTTTTACACTATTTGAGTCCCTCTGAGGACTTGCAGCACAGCACTTATAGATCTACATAGATCGCGGCAGGGAAGGGGTTAACAGCGGGGGGCGCATGCGCCCCCCCCCCCCCCCCCCCCGCACGCTGTTGCAGCGGGACGCCGGCTGTGACTGACAGACAGCGGGATAGCGTGAGGTCAGTCATGATCTCACGCTATCCTGATGACGTAAGGGTACGTCATTTTGCGCAAAGTACCAGCCTGCCATGGCGTACCCTTACGTCATTGGGCGGGAAGGGGTTAAGGCTGTGTCTTAAAAAGTACCTGTGTGTGTGTGTGAATTTACTCCGACACCTCTGAATTCCCTGCTGCAGAAGAAACAGTGGCGTCACCCGTGACAAAAGAGACTAAGGTAATCCATTCCTGGGTTTCCCTATTTATTAACCTGCCCTCGGCCCTTGGATGTGTCCCCCGGGTGGGAGATGGTAGAGCCGCCGTAAGAAGGCCCAAACTCTACGCCGCTGTCTCCTAGGCTGTGGCCCGCTTCTCAGACGCTGCAATACTATATTACTCAAGGAGGACGAAGTGGAGTATATGAGTAAAGAGAAAACCGTGTACCTCCGGTTTTAAAAAAGTATCTTTTCGTTGGTGAACTCTTTATTTCAAAGCGAGCGACCGATTGTTCGTCCAGAGGTACTGGCGTCACGTGACAACGCCGCTAAGGACATTCATCATTTACGTTTGCCTGTTCCTTTGCACTGCGCGTGGCTGAGCTGGGCCACGTTTCTGCCACTGTCGGAAGAGATCGCAGAGCCACCCATGACATTCATCTTGTTTACCCATGGTCTCCCCTCCCCTTGCTTTCTCTCAGATGCCGCTCTGGCTTTGCAGTAATATCGCCTCGCCATATATGACTTTAAGGCCTCCCTCACACAGGCATTGCTGAAAGTGCCGCAATTTAAATTGTGGCGCCTTGCCACGTTTTACTTTCATTTTTGTCCCAGCGATGCTGTGTGAAGGAGGCTTCAGGCTGTGCTGCTGATGTATTTTCGTACTTTCACCCAGGAGCCGTATGACTCTGTATGTGACAAGTGCAGATTTCCTATATTGCACAATGATGAGGGATGACGCTGACCCTCCCTACTGATGGGAAGCCACCTCTGATGCTGAGAGGCTTCAGTCCTCCCCTCAGCACAAGGCAGAAAGGACCACAGCAGCATGAAGTAACTACTGAAGACGCCTCAAGACCAAAAACATCAAACTATGGACAGAAAACCCCTCCTGAGCGACCCCGAAAAATCTAACTATCAGTCTGTGGGGAAAGCACTGAGAGAAGCCGAGAAGAAATACATAAAGTGAGTGATAGCAACATTTATCTATCTATCTATCCTCTATCTATCTATCTATCTATCTATCTCATATCTATCTATCTATCTATCTATCTATCTATCTATCTATCTATCTATCTATCTATCTCATATCTATCTATCTATCTATCTATCCCATATCTATCTATCTATCTCCTATCTATCTATCTATCTATCTATCTATCTATCTATCTATCTATCTCCTATCTATCTATCTATCTCATATCTATCTATCTCCTATCTATATATTTATCTATCTATCTCCTATCTATCTATCTATCTATCTATCTATCTATCTATCTATCTATCTCATATCTATCTATCTATCTCATATCTATCTATCTCCCTCCTATCTATCTATCTCCCTCCTATCTATCTATCTATCTATCTATCTATCTATCTATCTATCTATCTATCTATCTATCTATCTATCTATCTCATATCTATCTATCTCCTATCTATCTATCTATCTATCTATCTATCTATCTATCTCATATCTATCTATCTATCTATCTATCTATCTATCTCATATCTATCTATCTATCTCCCTCCTATCTATCTATCTATCTATCTCCTATCTATCTATCTACCTTTCTCACATCTAACTATCTATCTCATATCAATCTCTCTATCCCATAACTATCTATCTATCTATCTATCTATCTATCTATCTATCTATCTATCTATCTATCTATCTATCTATCTATCTATCTGTAATGACCCAGTACTTCATCCTGGCCCCCTCCATAAATGTCATACATGTTTGTCTTATGTTGATACACTGTGCAAACCTGTCTTGTTATTTCCAGTATGTGTGCTGCACAGCTACAGCGCTATAAGCTTTAAGTGTTTAATAAAATCCAAAGCCTGCATGTAAATGTATCAAGTCTGTCATATCACGTGGTATGAGAGAAGGTATAAATGTGAGTGATTGAAAGCGGGAAAGGAGTTCCATCTTCCGGGGTAGAGGTCTTCCATATTGTTTGTTACCTGGCTTCCACCTAAAACAGAGCCACATGGAGGCACCTTCAGCCTTCCTGTGGTGAATATGGAAGAGGAGGAGAGATTTCCCATTTTGCCTGAGATTGGATGTTAATGGAGTGAGCTCCCAGGAATAAGAGAGAGCTTCTGTGAGCAAGAACTTTCTTTCAAGGCCAGTGCGGAGGTACTATCTGATCCTCTAATTTTCCTATGCGGCGGTCTGAGGTCTGGATCACCGCGTAGAGGTACACCCTTTATTTTTCACACCCCCGCGTCTCCAAGTCGGGGTGGAGATACTGCAAGATAAATAATCTGTGTTCACACATGTGCGTCTTTGAGCTTATGAGAGCTGTGTGTAGGTACTAGGTTCTGAAGTCATTTGCCTGCACTGTAAAGTCTACCACTAAAATGCCTTGAATTATCTATTTTCAAGATGCAAGTAAAGTTGATAGCAGGCTCTAACCATTCCTAGAGACCCGTGGTACTTAAAACTGTCTGTGACTGAATTTATTACCAGCCGAAAGTCATACCGGTGTGTGTAGGAATGGTGGCGTCACGCGTGACACCTACAACCCCTGTTCTCCTGTTTATTAGGCATTCCCTATCCTAGGGGTGTCCCAGGTGGCCTGCAGTGTTACTCTGGCCTTGGCTACGTGTGTCCCTCTAGGAAGGAGTTTGGCTTTTGCTGGAGGTACAGCGGTATGTTACTTATAGAGTCCCCAATATATAGCATGCCGTTTACGTTCTTGTCTGTTCCTCTGTATAGGAAGGCTCAGTCTGTATCCTTTACTTTTCCTTTACTGTTGAAGAATGGTATATAAATGCATACGGGCCGGACAAACACATTTTTGGCCTCTGCCAGGTCTCTGGATATGTCTAAGGTATATGCTGGGAGCCTTTCCCTGTGTATATGTGTCTTACTGTGCAATCTTACGTTCCGCTAGAGTCAATGAGACCATTGCTTCACTGTAGCTGCAGACAGGATACAGTCGTAGTCACTTCTGGTTTTCCGCAGGCGTTACAACACAGCAGATGGCAAAAACGTAGTAGAAATAAGTGTTTGTGGAAGGAAGTCCCTTCTCTGTGCCCCGGGGGATCGCACTTGTCCAGATTTGTCTTTGGGCATGTCCAGTCTGTGTATATGGGTGGTAGATGGTGCTGGACGTTCGGCACCCTTTGTATGATGGCCTGTTAAGATCTTCATATGTAGACAATGTAGAGAAAGTCCATGATATACTTTTACGATCAGAGTCTGCCTTTCGGAGCACTTTTGCTCTGCTAGTCCAACAGCATAATACAGGACGCCCTTTAGTAAACTAAACAGCCCGTTTCCATCAGGAGTGCAACAGAGATAAGTGCCCAAAATTGCAAGACATTTTTAGCCGCACCCCTAGTAACCCTCACAAAGATAAGTGCCCCACCATAAATCTGGAGATGATCAGAAGCCATACCCACCTTCCTCATGGGTGGTATGATCCAAGCCCTGAGAGACGTACCTGTTTTGCTTCTCCAGTGGCTTAGAAGTGTGTATGTGTGTGTGTGTGTGTGTGTGTGTAGGGGGAAGGGGGGGGGCTCAAAAAATTTTGGTCTAGTAATGGTTGGGGGGGACAGGTGATGTGATGGCAAGCACTAAAATGGGGGTGCTATATTGATATTGTTCTTACTTTACCTTACCTTATTCCATACAGAACACTAGAAAACAGAAGGCTCTTCTTGGCTGCCTTTTCCGCAGTTCTTGGCAACTTCTCATTCGGCTATGGCCTGGTGTACCCCTCACCTGTACTGCCAGCTCTGGAAGGAGATGCTGATCCAGTTTTACATATTACAGATGCAGAAAAGTCATGGTTTGGGGTAAAGATCTTTTCTGTTTTTGCATCTTCTCTCTTATTTGAACCTGCCCATGGGTTGTTGGTATTTCAGCTCAGATCAGGAGAGTAAATAGGGTTGAATTGGTCGCAGGGAAAATGTATATATAATATGCAGACCTTATAATTATAATAAAATTAAAAGCAGTTGCTAACAGGTGACATAATCTGTAATTTCAGTAATTTATTCTTACTTTTCTTCTCCATCTGGCCCAGACCACTATGACAACTTCTTTCAGCCATGACTCATTTCTGCAGAATTTAGCACACAGACGCCTTTGGCTCCTCACTTTTTCAGCACATCTACATGTCTACACAAGCCCTCCACCCCTCATGCCCCAGATGGTAATAATGCCTATTTTCTACCCTGTAAAGTAAAAGTGCTCTTCAAACAGTAACAGTGCCCCCGTTAAGCCCCACACACTAATAGTACCCCCTTTGTGGCCCCAAACAATAACAGTGCCCCCTTTGTGACTCCACACAGTTATAGTGACTCGATACAGAAACAGTGCCTGGTCTGTTCTCCAATACAACAATAGTGTCTCCTCTTTGCTTCCTACAACAATAGTGCCCCATTTCTGCCACCATACAGTAATAATGCTTCCATTGTAGCCCCACACAGTAACAATAGCTCTATAGTGTTCCCAATATAGAAATAACTGTTTTATCCCCCATTGTACCACAATACAGTAAAAACGGCCCCATACCGTACTGTAATAGTGGCCCTCATAGTGCTACCCCCTATATCAATAATGACCCTCATAGTACCCCCATATAACAATACTGGTCACCATAATGTCGCTATATAGTAACAGTAGCCTTCATAGTGCCCCCATATAATTATAGCGGCCCCCATATAGAAACAGTGCTCCCAATAACCTCTATACATAGTAATAGTGGCCCCCATAATCCCTCTTCATAGTAATAGTGGCCTCCATATAGTAATTCTGATTCCCATAGTGGTCCATGTAGTAATAGAGGCCCCGCAATATCCCTGAATGCTAACAGTGCCCTTTTGTGCCATTTAAACTAAAAACAATTAACACCCGTCCCCACAAGGAGAAATCCCAAGTTCTGAAGGCTCTGCTGCCATCACTTACTCTTCAACTGGATCGCCATCCTCTAGACGCCAGTCCAGTTAAAAAGCAGAGCTCGCCTGGGGACACCCTGCGACCACGATCGTCATGCTCCTGGCTCAAATCCACTGAAGAATTGAGATGAGCTGCAATACCACACACAACCTGTGGACAGGGGTGGCACTGCTTTTGTAGAAGATAGCAGCCATCTTTTTCTAAGCCTGGAAAATTCTTTTAAATTGCTGTTTCTTTTTGCTCGCTCAGTCCGTCTTCGCTCTCGGCTGCTGCGTTGGAGGGATAAGCTCAATGGTTCTGAATGACCGCCTTGGACGTAAACTGAGTATCATGTTCTCGGCTCTTCCTGCCGCGGTGGGCTTCCTGCTCATGGGCAGCGCCCAACACGTCTCAATGCTGCTTTTGGGCAGGATCCTAACGGGTCTGGCTGGAGGACTGACGTCGTCATCTATACCAGTAAGTGGACCTGTCTTAAAGGGGCAGTGGCTAAAGGAAAATCTGATTACTCACGCAGGGAGAGAAGGAAAAGTCTTAGTGTGATCGCTGCCAAAGTACCCGTGGCCTTCCCAGAACTAGGACCCATGCCCATGTTATGGATTGGATTGGTATGGACCCTGCACACTACTTATGGGGCCATTCCATATCTCAGTGTGTCTTCAGTGTTGTGGCACGTTCCAGTGTTTACTGCAGGGATGTCACCCTGGGAGAGCCTATCACTGGGTGATTCCTGGGTCAAGGTGAAAGGTGGGCGTGGCCTTTATGGGTGGGGCTTATAAAAGGGAAGAAATGGGGAGCGAACAAAAAAAAAAGATCAAACAAAAAAAGAGAATGAAAGAGAAAACTAAAAATAGAGTGAACAGAAAGGAGAGAGAATACATGAGAATGAGAGGGAATGAGAGAACCAGAGGGGGAGAATGAAAATGAAGGGAATGAGTCTACATTCACACGGGCGAGCACGATATTAGGCAGAGAAACTCCGCTGGATATCGCGCTTGCCAATACGCAATTTTCACGTCAAAGCATTTTTGTGAAATTGTGATCCTCGCGCTTGTGATTGGATCGCAAGTGTTTTCCGTTGACTTCAATGGGAAACATTGCATTACAGTCACATCGCAAGCCATGAGAGCGCCATGGGATGCCTTTTAAGGTCCCATTGGAAATAACGGGCGAGGCGTCCAGAGTGAACGCCAAAAGATAGAGTGTGCTGCGAGGAAAATAGTCGTTTGTGGGATGAATCCATTCAAAATAATGGATTTCACGTATGTGTGAGATTAGTGTGCATCGCGCAAAACACGCGCGACAATATCGTTCGTGTGAATAAGCCCTAAAGGAGAGAGAAAACAAAAGGGAACGAAAAAAAGAGCAAATGAAAAAAGAAAGGAAACACAATGAATGAAAGTGAAAGAAAATGAGAGAGAATAAGAGGGAGAGAGGACAGAAAAAATGATGGGGAGAGCGGGGTAAAAAAGAGACAGAACAGAAAAAAGAGGCAGAATGTAAAAAGAGAGAGAGTAAGAAAGATGAAAAAGATGGAGAGTGCGAAAAAAGAGCTGGAAAAAATAGCTGAAGAGAGGAGAATAAAGAGACAGAGGAAAAAAAGAGAGAAGAAAACAGACAGAAAAGGGGAAGAAAAAACCAGTGTCTGCTGAGCTCTGTAGTCCCCCTGACTCTCGCCCACCTCCATCCTGAGGCACACAGCCGCCCATGTTGCTCCCTCTGGCTCTGCCTCCTGATGGCGCTCCGGAGGCCTGCTGTGGTTTCCTCCGCCCGGTGGCGCTCAGCTCTTGTATGCTGGTGAGCCATAAAGATGTTGGGGAGGAGGGGAGCCGTCAGCTTCACCGCCTGCCAATCATGTGACCCCGTGCCAGCGCTTGCTGCCGCCACGGAAGGAGCCTCTCGGGTTCCATCATCCATCTAGTACCAAAAGGTATTCAAAAATGTTTGTATTGGTCACAGCGGCCCCCGGGTGTTGGCGTCAAAGAAGGAGAGACCAGAGGCGTAACTTGAAACTCCTGGACCCCAAAGGAAAACCTGTAACAGGGCCCCCAACTATAATGCTTTATTCATAGTACTGGGCTCCCTATATGGAGAAGAGAGGCCTTATGGGCCCCCTAAGGCTCCTGGGCCCGGGTGCAACCGCATCCCCTATAGTTACGCCCCTGGGTGACAGTCAGACAGGGCCGGGTGAGGGGCCTGGCAGCATAGACTCCAAAGATGAATGACATGACTGCTTACTATGGACACAGTACTACAGAGATGCCAGGATGCGTGCCCACAGCAACCAGTCTGCCCGCCCATAGCAACCAGTCTGCCCCTGATTGCAGATGAGCTCCGACAACAGTCACGGCTGACAGCTTGGCCGTCATCATGGAAGACCACAGTAAGGCCGCCATACCTGGACCACCCGGGGCTCCACATGTAATAATATATTAACCAAGGAGGGAAATGTTTCTGTGATGTGAGAGAAAGAGGAAGAGAAAGGAATGAGTATGTCAGAAATACCCAGAAGGAAACCACCAGGGCCGCCGTAGGTTAGCTGGCGTCTTGTGCGGAATGTTTTATGCTTCCCACCCTTCATGAGGAAACGAAGATATATGTAGTGCTGATAGTCAGTCTGCCTGTACTCTGCTTATAAAGAAAGTAGCAAGATAGCAGCACACCGGCACCAGAACAGCTCAGAGAATAAATACTGTACCAGAACCAAGCTCAGTACATAAATACAGCCCCAGAACCAAGCTCACTACATAAATGCAGCACCAGAACCAAGCTCACTACATAAATGCAGCACCAGAACCAAGCTCACTACATAAATGCAGCACCAGAACCAAGCTCATAGCAGAAATACAGCACTAGAACCAAGCTCATAGCAGAAATACAGCACTAGAACCAAGCTCACTACATAAATACAGCCCCAGAACCAAGCTCATAGCAGAAATACAGCACTAGAACCAAGCTCATAACACACATGCAGCAACATAATCAAGCTCAGTACATAGATACAGCTGTAGAATCAAGATCAGTACATACGTACAGCACTAGAACCAAGCTTATATCATAACATACAGTAACAAAACCATAGCATAAATACAACACCAGAAACAAGCTCAGAACATAAATACAGTACCAGTGGCAAGCTCATAACATAAGTACAATAGCAGAACTAAGCAATTCTGTTGCGGGGTACCAATAGGCTGACAGCAGCGCTTTGGAACCTCAGAAGGAGACAAAGCCAGAAGGATGACGGTTAATGTAGCATCACATGAGGCTGCCCCACAGAAGAAGAAGACTATCTGGCCAGGCGGACCTTAGGAGGCCGATTCCCCCAGCCTCCATCCACCTGGTACCTTCCCTAGAAATCATCCCGTCCTATAAACTCACAGAATGACATATCAGATGCCCCTTCCCAAAATCACCCACCCACCCTGTTTACTTTGGATATGGCTAATACAAATGTGCGGCAGGGTTGGGGTGACGGCTCCTTTTTGTCATAAGTGTAAGTAAACTTTATGAAGGATTCAAAGAAGCTTAATGTTCTGAGTCCCACACAAGTCCTCTTGCTTTTCACCACACAGTGAGGACACCATCCAGTTTTCCTTAAATTCCCAATTATTTGTCAGTCTTCACTGCAGTTCTGGCATGCTATTCATGAATCAGGAAGCTTGGGATGAACAGCTCTGGTGATGACACTGACCGATGTGATATTTTGTATGTTTTAGGTTTATATATCTGAAATCTCTCATGCTGGAGTGCGGGGGACACTGGGGGCTTGTCCCCAACTGATGGCAGTCTGCGGGGCGCTGGCTCTTTACGCATTGGGTAGGTCTGTACTTTGGGCTTTCATTCTTTACTGTGTTCAAGATCTCTGCTTGCTATTAGTGTATGGAAACCAGTCCAGCTTAAAGGGGTGATCCGGTTGAGGGTTTACTCACACGTGCATATGGCGGCTGCGTATTACGTGCGCATTTTGCACGCTGGTAATACGCAGTCCTAAAAGCCCATTGATTTACATTGGCCATTCAGACATATGTTTCTCATTACGTTTGTATTGTATCTCCGCTTGCTGTCATGCAATATGAACTAATATTGTTCCTGGTTTGTTCCGGTCATGTGTTTGCTACACACTTTATCTCCGACCGCGGGCGTTGCAACACGATAGGTGAAAGATGTAGTATCACGAAGGGTCCCATCGGTGGGAACCCCCGCTGATCATGAGAATGGGGGTCCCATGTCCCCTCCTCCTATGCAAGGTCTATGAAATAGCTGAGTCCAGAGCTCAGCTATCCCCATAAGTCCCATAGACTTTGAACAGAGCAGCTGCGAGCATACGTGACTGCTACTCCATTCAAGCAGGTAACATAGCCCCCCCCCCCCCCCAATCATGTGATCGGTGGGATCCCCACAATCAGAGATTTATAACAAATCTCCATGATAGGTTATGACTTTGGAACAACCCTTTAATCCTCAGATCTCTGGTGTATTAATATATTCCATCCACCCCCTCCTCTAAGGGCTGATCCTGCCATGGCGGTGGCTAGCGGTAGCCGGTGAAGTGCCCATATGCCTGATGCTGCTCCTCCTCTGCTTCATGCCCGACTCGCCACGCTTCCTAATATCTAAGGGCAAAGATGAAAAGGCGCTTCAGGCGCTGGTCTGGCTCCGGGGTCCCAACACGGCGTACAGAGGGGAGTTCCAGAGGATTAAGGAAAGCGTCCTGAAGGCGGTAAGATCCCCTCGGGGGCGTGAATGGTGGGAGTCGTGATCGGGGTGATCGTGGAAATCTAACTCCTGGTACCATTTCAGAACCGTTCTCTGACCTGCGCCGAGCTCTCGGACCCGTACTACTACAAGCCCATCCTCATCGCCGTCTTCATGAGGTGCCTACAGCAACTGTCCGGCATCAACCCCATACTGACCTACCTGGAGCCCATCTTTAACAAGACCAAAGTCATCCTGGTGAGGACTGGGGGCCTTCAGTGCCTCCTGCTAACTTACATCTCCAGTGCTTACAAGTCCTTGAGTCTTAAACTTCTATGCAACCGTTTCTCTATTATATCCAGAGCTAGGCGACAACCAATATGGACGCCATTACCTCCTGAATGATGGCGCTGTCTAGTTGTGACACTGCTCCTATATCACACTATAGTTTCACGGTCTATTAGTGATCCTGATCGGCCTTCACAGTATAGACACTTCAAAGGTAGACACCCAAATTACATGAATCACACTCGAATCCACGCAGATACCCAATAAGACATCAGGAAGGGACACAAGTACCAGGGGAAAAGATAAATCCCTACAAGAGTGCTCAAGTAGTAGCCGGAACAGACCTGTTTAGTGATAGGAGCAAGTGCGAAATTTCACAAGTCAAGGAGTAAAGGCCCGTTTACACGCATCTATTATCACTCAAAATTCGTTCACATGATAGCATATGAGCGATAATTGTTGCGTGTAAATGCTACCATCGTGCACTTTTCGTCTGAACGATGATTTTTAGGCGAGCTTAAAATCCATAGTTCAGACCGCCCGCTGTGTTCTCCACGGGAGCAGGAGATTACTTTGCATTCTTCCAGCAGCCCATGCGAGGACAATGGAGCTGATTGCAGAGTTCAGACCACCTGCTGTGTTCTGCAAGCAGCTCCCGAAAGGCTCATTTACACGCAAATGAAGATGATATTACTGACATTAGTGTCCATTAGCACTTTACGCAAAACGATCACTAAAACTGTCAATCTTTTAATCGTTTGAAAGATTGTCTTTGCGTGTAAATGGGCCTTAAGTCTGTCCCACCTAAAGATCTCAGGATAGCTCCAGTTATCTGTTAAACAAAAACTAGACAAAGTCCGACTGTATCACTATTGAGGCTATTACTGGTAAAACAATCAAAAACTCCGCTATGACTCATTACAAAAAATATTTTTTATTTCCTGATTCACATTCATGGTTCATTGAAACGAGGGGGGGGGGGGGCACCAAAAACCTCAACTTGGGTGGCATCTAGCCTAATGATGGCACTGTCCATATCCCTATATCCAAATTCCCTGGCCAAGTCTGACGCCACGATGGGTACAATTAGGTAGAAGTCCCTGTAGCTTGACGTGTGTTACATGTTGTCTCACATTCATCCTGCTGCACTAACGCATTGTGAGAGGTCAACTGTACCTTGAGATTACCTATGATGTACCTACCTCTACTTATTCTTCTGCAGCTCTTACCACTGACTGTTCTAACCACATATAAAATAATACCGCCACACGGTGCCTAAATAAAACTGCCCGACAACACCAAAACAATATTTTCATTCAATGCCCAAATAATACCGCCATACAGTGTCAACATATTACCGCCATATAGATCTGTGCAGAGCAGGAGACAGAGTGTAGCGGGCATGTATTTGAATATCTGACCCCTCCCCAACGCACGCTCATTGGTTGATGAATCCACTGACCACCCATGAATAAACGCGAGCAGTCTTCGAGTGAACACTCGGTGTTGTAGTCTCGTCACCCGGTTGGTGGAACAATTGTCGCTTACCTTCGCCCTCTATCGCTTGGACTGTAGTTGTCCCGTGTAAAGCCACCCTTACCTGTAGTAAACTAGTGGTATCTCAAACTCAGCAAGCTACTTAGTGATAACGGGGCACCCAGCTTTCAACAGCACAAAAGCTTTACTTGCTGCTTTTGGCACGGCGCGGGTCGTAAGGTAGGTGATCCCTAACCTGTGGCGTCTTCTTCTAGAAAGGCGGCTATGACGCTGCCTTGGTCGGGCTTGTGAGATTGGTCTCTGTGCTTGTGGCAGCTGTGGTCATGGATAAAGCGGGCAGGAAGATTCTCCTTTTCACATCCAGTAAGTATCTGAACCCCATTGACGCTTTTTCGTGAACTCCACCCATTGTCCCTTCTCACCCGTCACTTTTACCTTATCTCACAGGTTCTCTGATGTTCGCGTCCTCTCTCGCCATGGGCTTGTATGTTCATTTCACAGTAGACGTAAAGAGAAATTCCACCAACCTGACCTTTACTGCAAATGACCCGTTTGACCACGTCGATCCTACTAACTATTTAGGAGTCATCCCTCTTGTGTGTATAATGTTATATATTTTAGGTAAGTGACAAGGAGGCAAGGAGGTTTCATACATACTTTCAACTACGGAATCAAGTCACATTATTATGTCCACCAGGGTAACCGCCGTGTGCTGACTGGTGTCTCCCCTACAGTTGTGGAGGCTGCGTGGGGGAAAATCCATAGAGCGAACACAGCGATCGAGGTGGTCCCACAGATGCCCAATTGGGTTCAAGTCTGGGGAATTAGGGGGCCAGGGAAATACTTGGAAGTTTTGGTCGTGTTCTTCCAACCACTGTCAGACATTGTCTTGCTAAAAGATGCCATCTGCCCCAGGGAAGACAAGCAGCATGTATGGATGTACGTGATCTGCAAGGATGGATTCATAACCAGATCGGCTCAGAGTGCCTTCCACATGGTTGACCGGACTCAGAGAACGCCACCAAAAGAATCCCCCAGACCATAACGCTGCCCCACCAGCTTGTGTTCTTCCAGCAATGGTTGCAGGGTGCTTGTTCTCTGTTTCTCGCCTGACACAACAATGTCTATCCATTTGATGAAGCAGAAAGCTTGACTCATCGGAGAAGGCAACCCTTTGCCAATCAATGGTGGTCCAATTCCGATATTGACGTGCAAATTGAAGCCTTTTCTTTTGAAGCACCTTTGTTAGCATGAGTGCAGGGACCATCCGTCTGCTTCGGAGCCCCCAACCTAGTTGGGTTCACTGAACTGCTGTTTTACACAGTCTGGTAGCCCCCTGGTTCATATTCATGGCGACCTTCTCCACTGTAGCTTATCGGTGATCCCTCAGACACCTTCGTAGCTAACGTTCACCTCCCACATTAATGGCACGTGGTGCTGCACAGTTTCCACGTTGGTTATTCCCAATGGTGCCATTTGACTAATCACGATACACTTTCCCTACAGCCACACGCAAACACTTCACAAACTGCACTGTTTGAGAAATACCGCCACCCTCGACCCAAAAGCCAATTATCATCCCTTTTTGCAACTCTGATAAATCGCCTCTTTTACCCATGGCAACGTGTGATGTGTGAGCAGACAGACTATTGCACACCTTCTATACCCACCAAGCCAGTCCATGACACATCGCTTCCTTCATGGGCTATGTACTGTCATAAGTAGGAGGTGGTCTTAATAATGTGACACAACTGTGTATACACCTTCCCTGGACAGGCGCTGTCCATGTTTTCTGTTAATGGATATATTTAAAGGGGTTGACTTGGTTAAAATAGCATGGCTGCTTTCTTCCAAACACAACACCACACTTATCCGTGGGTTGTGTCTGGTATTGCACCTCAGCTCCCATTTACTTCAATGCACAATCCTGTGGACAAAGGGAGCATTGTATTTAGAAGAAAGCAGACATGTTTTTCCAACCCTGGACCACACCTTTAATCCTACATTGGGGAGTAGTTGGCCTTGTAGTGAGCATTGGGTTGTGGATGCACCTAGGATGAGGTCCTACAGGTTAGAGACCACCAGGTACCTACAATATTGGATTTGTGCGCATCCCCATAGGGAAGATAGCGGGGTGTGAAAGTGCTGCTGAGGTACGGTATGAAAATAGTGCTCATTGGAACCTAATAGTCCATCTCAGCTGAGAGTTATGCAACAGAGGATAGTCCCTTTAACCCCTCGAGTGGCATGCCCGGAAATTTTCCCGGGATGAGCTCCATTGCAACTATGTATCACTATGGGAGCTGCAGAGCACAATGCCACAAGCTGTGACATTGTGTTCTGCCTGCACAGTCCCACAGAGAACCAGTGCAGGACTTTGAAATAAGAAGCAGGGAGATACTGCCGATCTGCCAGCAATCTCCTGCATTCAAAGTCCTGCTTTGCTTACAGGTTGCTATAGAGACCATCGGCTTGTCAGAAGCTAGACGATGGTATCTGTGGCAGGGAGAGTTGATGCTTGGCTGTCAGAGGACAGCTAGGTACCAGCTCTTACAGCAGAGATCAGAGAAAACCTCTGATCTCTGCTGTTAACCCTTTAAATGCTGCAGTCTGTGACTGCCGCATGTAAAGGGCTGTCATAATGACCCAGAGAAGGAGGTTGGTACATTACTTAACCCCTTAATGATGCGTCCCCCTTTTTCCCACATTTCTTTTTTTCCTTCCCCTGTTTAAAAAATCGTAACTCCTTTATTTATCCATCGACGTCGTTGTATGAGGGCTTGTTTTTTGCGGGACGAGTTGTATTTTTCAATGGTGCTATTTAAAGTACCATATAATGTACTGAAAAACTTTTACAAAATTCTAAGTGGAGTAAAATGAAAAGAAAAAAAAAGACATTCCGCCATCTTTCAGTGCGTCTTGTTTCTACGGAGCACAAACTGCAACAAAACGACATGACAACTTTATTCTATGGGTCAGTAAGATTACTACGATACCAAACTTGTGTAGGTTTTTTTTGCTCTAGTATTTGTATTTTTTTTTCAAAGACATTTAATTTTTGAAATTATTTTCTGCTGCATCTTCTGCGCGCAATAACTTTTTTTCCGTCGACGTAGTTAAGTGAGGGCTCATTTTCTGCAGGATGTCCTGTAGTTTACGTTAGTACCAATCCGGAATACATACGACTTTTTGATCGCTTTTTATTGCATTTTTCTGGGAGACAGGGTGACTGAAAAAGTGCATTTCTGTCGTTCTTTATTTTTTTTCCGGTCTACGTTCACCGTGCGGGGTAAATAATGCACTATTTTGATAGATCAGACATTTACGGACGCGGCGATACCAAATATGTATTTTTATTTTATGATTTAGATTTTTATTATAGATTCGGCAAAAGGGGGGGGGGATTTGAACTTTTATTACTTTTTTTTTTTTTTTTTAAACTGTGAAAAAGTCGTGAAAAATAACAATAACTCTTACAATTTGGTATTGGCATAATCGTACCGGCCTGTAGAATGACTCTAATATATTATTTATACGGCTCAGAGAATGCAGTGAAAAATAAAAATAAAAACCATGCCAGAATTACAGATTTTGTTAATCTTGCCACCAGAAAAAATGGAATAAAAAGCGATCAAAATTTTACACGTTCCAAAAAAATTAGATAAATGAAGACTGGAGTTCATCCCGCAATAAACACGGCCTTCTGGGGCTCTAGCCTAATGGGGGGAAAAAATTATACGGCTCTTGGAATGTGGCGACACAAAAGCAAACAAAATGTTTTAAATGTACAAAAATAGCAAAATATCAAAAAACTGTATAAACTTGGTATCGCCGGGATCATGTGACTCAGAGAATAACGTTATCACACTATTTATTCCGCACGCTGAACGCCAGAAAAATGAAATCCAGAAACAAATGGCAGAATTTCTTTTTTCCCCTATTCTCCCTACAATTTTTTTTTACCAAACTTATGCAATACATTATATATACCCAAAAATATACCCATAAAGTACAACTTGTCCCGCAAAAAACAAGCCCTCATACGGCCGTGTCAATGGAAAAATGGAAAAGTTATGGCTCTTGGAACGCGACTGCAAAATGAGTTGAAATTAAATGATTAGCCCATTTTAAAAAACCTGCCCTGGTGGGTCTGACAGGGGGGTAAGAAACCCGCCACTCAAGGGGTTAAGATGTTTTTTCTTTACACTCGATCACATGGTATATATATTCTCTACTCTAAAGCAGTAATTCACTTTTGACGCTCCCTAGCTTGATAATAAGCTTATTATAAGCTAGTCCCCTGCTAGGACCTCCCAATCAGCTGTTATCTTAGGGAAATCTGGCAGAAAAGTTCCCTCAGTTCTTATTTCAGTCAACAAGCTATCTAACCAAAAAACCCCTTCGTAGGTGCTCTTCACCCTGCCCAAGAGATGAGGATCATGGACAGGGAACTTCCCTAATAGGATGAGTTTTCTAAACTGCAGCACTTCTGTAAATGCATGCTTTCTGTACTATTGATTTCCCATCATTCTCAGTACCCGTTTCCTTGTCCTAATACCATCTCCTCATTAGGTTATGCTTTTGGCTGGGGACCGGTTACCTGGCTTCTCATGTCTGAGATCCTACCATTAAAAGCCAGAGGAACGGCTTCAGGACTATGTGTGATGGTCAGCTGGCTCACCGGCTTTGTTCTCACCGAAGCTTTCCTTCCAGTTGTGGTGAGTACCAGGGCAGTAACTTGTGCCAGGTAGTTATGGGTTCTACATGTCTAGTTCTCGAAAGTGGGTAGGCACAATCCTGTTATACTGGTGGTTGGATTGAGTTCTACTCTTAGACAACACCTTACTGATCATGGGAGGTCTTGGGGTCCCTGTTAGCTGTAGGTAGAAGCTTGGTTGCTTATCGGCTCCATGGATGATACATTGGTTGTTGGGTTTGAACTATGGTCAATGTTGTTAACTTGTAAAGAACTAGGGTGACCCACTCTAAGTCAACTAATGGTCCCACAGTATTGGGCCCTACTAGGATATATCTCCATCGAGTAGTTAAGACCATAATGGACAACAATGTAATGTCAGTATGGTCATATTCCCCCAACTCTGGATCTCCGTAATACTTTCTGCCCTGGTTGGTTGACTGGAAGTCTTCTCTCTTTTCTTTTCACAGAATGCCTTTAATCTGGAAACACCCTTCTACTTCTTCGCCATCATCTGTGTGTGTTGCATCATCTTCACATATTTCTGTGTCCCAGAAACTAAGGGACGGACTCTAGAACAAATTGAATCCTACTTCCGAACGGGTCGGCGCTCCTTCATTAAGTAGCCATTGTCATGGCCAGTAATACGCTACTGGGCAGACCCCTAACCAGGTTCTAAACCGATACCTAATGTCTTTCAAGGTCAGATTAGATGGTCCATAGCGTTATCCTCTGACAACATGTAGAAATCACTAGACGCTACATTTTGGATGCCAAATAGACTCATTAGTCCAGGTAGATCAATGTAGATAGCAGGACAGTAAGTAGTCAAGATTAAACCAGCAAAGTCTCCAGCTTTATTCAGAATGGTCATGAAGGGGGTCATGTCCACTACTAATGACTCAAGGGCATTTTCTTGGTGAACCCTGAGGAGGCCAAAACATCTCACTGATCCGTAAAAGTCGGAGACCTGGTGGCAATTATATGGTAGCCCAGAAGCGTCTAGTTCTATCTAGGACGGGCCTGGAATTGCAGACAGAGAAGGTTTTTTCACTCCTTCACAATTTTTATGGCTTTCAGGAAATCATGGCTCGCTCTGCTCTTGTGCCGGCGGTGGCACCATTGCTGACATTACTACATGGGAGACGACACTCCTTATTAAATCTCTGCAATATTGGATTATAGAAAGGGCAAAGCGAAAACAGGAAATGTAGCTGCTGAATAAAAGAAATGAATCCCGGTGTAATCGGATCTCTTACTTACTGTCTGGTAACCACAGTTTACATCACACTTGTCAAGGAGAAACTCCAGCTTCCATCATGGGGAGAGTTATGAAAATGAGTGCAAGGGGAAAGCGGTGCGGCTGTCATCGCCACCAATCAGGGCGTCACAATGGCCCAAACATGATCACATCTGAACAACTCCCTTATTATAGGAACACGGTTATAATAAAGCATATGCCCCTGGGGGGTCCAGGAGGCTCCCGCAGAAACATTAGACCCGCTGCACTCCTGGCAGAGTTGGCAAGTCTCCCGGTAAGGAAGGAAAGTGGGAAATGCAAAGAGGAGAGATGCTGTAACATAAAAAAATCCTACTTACCCCTTCCCGCTACTCCAGTCGCTATCAGAGCTTGTGACCGTCGAAACCAATCTTTGACCCTAATTGTACAAGCAGTGAAGCCCAGGATTGGCCTCAGCAGTCACATGCTCAAACGGCATGTAACCATCTGCGGGGAGGTAAGCTAAGTCCAGCAGCTCGTCACCCAGAGGATTGGGAAGACTGAGAGCAAAGTAGGGCGTCTATTTTTTGAGGTTTTACAGCATTCAGACCCTTTATAAAAAGTATTTAAAGGGAAGCGGTCACCAGAAATGTCGCTATTAAGCTGCTCCCATAACGCTATCTGCCATGTTGAGTATTTGTCTAAAAACACAGAATAAGAGTTCCCAAATTCTTACTGGGCGCCTAAGAATAACAGTTTGTAAATGTCCGGTCTCCAATCACCCGTCCGCTGCCTGCAGCACCCAGACTCATGTCCCATCCACTCGACCACCACCGCCCCCTGATATCAGTAGTTGTCGTGCTGAGCTCGTGCGCATGCGATGTTCAGACCTTGGCTCGAGTCTTCTGGCACATGCGTGGTTAAAAGAGATGCAAAGTATATACACCTCGCTCGGCTGTGCGTGCTCATGAAGATGCAAGCAGGGGGCCGGACGCCATCGCTTCTGAGCCATGCAGATTGAAAATGGGTGAATTTGCATATACTTCACTGCAGAAGAAGCAAGCAGGGGGCAGTATGGAGCGCGCACACAACATCTGCTCGACCAACATCTGGTGCAAGCGGGGAGAGGACGGGCGTATTTAGTCTGCTGATGCGGCGACTCAGGGAGCTGCAGCCATCGCCTGGATGACTCAAAGCTGGCCATTTACACGCAGGGCGCCGAAGAGTAAAAGTTAGAATGCTGGGTGGCGTGAGGAACGCGCTGAACATGCCAAATAGCGCTAGGGTGGCAGCAGAAGAGCAAAATGTCTGCTGACAGCTTCCCTTTAAAGTTGTAGGACAACCTCATTGCAGCACAGGGGGCTTATTACTGTGAGGGGCACAGCCTGTGGGAAGCTGGATGACAAAGTGTGCCCGCTCCCCCCCTGAGGGCAGTTTAGAAAAGTTGTTAAAGTTTGTTTTAAAGGGCAGCGCCAATGATAACCAAACTGCAACACACAGAAACAGGGCAGCGGCTGGTGGAGGTAGAACGCTATTATCTTTATTCACTGCATAGACAGGAAGAAAACCATCAGAAGAGCGAGACCGCTGAAGAGACGTCCCCGGGCGTCACCGACAGACTGTTATAAAGACCTGGATCAGACCCTGAAGTGTATGAAGAATTACCCAATGTACCCCACTGGTAAGACATCCAGAATACCCCGTCCTCTGTTCACATTATAATGGTGTACAAGGTGTAGCTACAGTGTGAACTAAAGTACCGCAACATGAAATAATACAAACATTGGGGAGATTTTAAAAAAAAAACAAAAAAAAAACAGCTCTTTTTTTCCCCCAAAACAGTGCCATCCTTCTCTACAGGCTGTGTCCGGTATTGCAAGCCAGGAATTTGGATGAACTGCAATACTATATGCGACCAATAAACAAGAGTGGCGCCACTTCTGAAACAAAAGCTGCTGACTTTTTTCTAAGCTCATAAATTCCTTTAAGACGTAAAAGGAAAGGAAAGTAAGTCGGTCCTCCGCCCCTCGGCCCGGAGGGTGCAGGATGCGCTTCCCTTTTATAGGAGTATTTCCTAAAATAGCAGAAAATACCAAGAATGACTCGTCCGTGACTGGTAAATCGGCTGTTCTACCCATTTCTGGGAAAGCTGGGCGACGGCTAATATGGCTGACATTACAGTGCTGTCCTCTCCGGCATGAGAATGGGAATGTACCA
Organism: Eleutherodactylus coqui; assembly: GCF_035609145.1. Taxonomy (NCBI): domain Eukaryota; kingdom Metazoa; phylum Chordata; class Amphibia; order Anura; family Eleutherodactylidae; genus Eleutherodactylus; species Eleutherodactylus coqui. The sequence goes on along the minus strand of NC_089846.1, from coordinate 15,965,690 downwards.
TTGTATAACTGGGTAGGCTTGCCATTCAGGAGTCTAGGAGAGCTGGGTGACACCTACCAGAGATGGCGACCATTGGGTTGTCACTCAGCATTAACGTGCCATTAAATCGCATCAATGAAGAAAAAACGCAATCAAGTCCCGAGCTTAATTAAGGTTTTCTTGTCCACTCACAACGCCGGGTGCGACGTATTAGAAAAAAAGTATGCCGCGGCCCAAAAATCCCTCACTCGGCATAAATCCTTGAAACGCCTAAATACTGGCGCCTGTAAGCCCTGCCCGGCGTTGGACGCTACTAAACTGCCGCTGGTGTTTAGATCGGTTGAAAGACAGAACCAGACCCAGCTTTTCCGGCAGCGTATAAATTAGCTCGGTGATTTCGGTCGTGTATGCGCTATTTTTTTCTGGCGCACCATTTGGAGGTGGCTAAAAATCGGTCATCTGAACGAATACAGCGGCAGCGAACGCTCCAGATGGTCGCAATTTTCAGGTGACGTAAAAACACAGCTAAATAACCGCATAAAAATGCTCGTGTGCATAAAGCCTTGGGGTACGCGCACATGGGACGTGCGGAATCCGTCTGCAGAATCCTGTCCTGACCGAGTCCGGCGCCATTTTTCACTGCGGCAAAACCGCAAGATTTCCGCTGAGAATACATCCCGTGTGACCCCAGCCCAATACCACCCTGCTGGACGTCTTCCGACATCGGAGCTGTACAGCCTTCAATCAGAATGTCTGAAGACGTCACAGTGGATTAGAAAGGGTTAAAAAGCTTGAACTCCTTCCTGTGCTTCAAGCAGACGGTCCTCTCCTTCCCTCCCTATACGCTGCCTGCACTACACAGCAGTATATAGGTTTTGCCTGTTTTCCTTTAAAGGGTTTGCACTCTTTGCATATGACAAAGAAACAGCGCCACTCTTATCCCATGGCTGGTACTGGTATTGCACCTTTAAGGAGGCTGAGCTACATGCAATAGCAGACAAACTCTGGAACCGGAGCGGCTCCATTTCTGGAAAAAAATCATACTAGAGATATTTTTAAATGTAATAACCCCCCTCCCCCCCGATTGCAGGAGAGCCCCTTTAAGTAAACCAATATGGCTTCCTCACTCGGACGGGGTGACCGGTAATGGGAATACAATCCCTACCTTGTATGATAGGATTCTGTGCTTCTTCTAATACCTGAAATCTAAGAGATATGTAAACAGTCAATCAGTGGCCCCCAGGAGCCGCTTACGTCTGATTCTACTATAGTCCGAGGTTTACATGCTGGTACTTCTTAAAGGGAAACAGTCACTTTTTTGCAGTTTCCACCCACGTGGCTAATGACGAATATCCCTTTAAAATCCATTGCCAAATGGTTGTCTTGTGCGTCCAGACGAGTTCCATCGTACGGAGTCGGCACCCGACGTGTAACCTCCGCTGCTCCTCCGGGACGGACTGTGAGTCTCCCCAGAGTCCAAGTAAAATTCAGGATTTTCTGGCTTTTTGGCCCATTTATGGGACTTCTGGTTGTGTATTACGTCTTGGTGACGCGGCCCGCTTAGTTCTTGCCGTGCAGAGAAGCGACAAGGTAAAGTCCGTCCTGACCTCGTCCCTATGGAACCGTTAGCTCATCTCTACCTTACCATCTACATCCCTGTCCTATGCCCAGATCTCCGTTAGTGGCTACATATGCTGGTATGGAGGAGGCATCTGAAGGCCCCTGCAGCTGCGGAAGGGCACAGCACCGCAAAAAGGTTCCACCGTATCAAATAATCATTGGGGCAGATTTTACGCAGTTTTTGATGCAGAAACGCTGTGGATGTCGCGGCAGATTTTCCGCTATGTGTGAACGCACCCTTCGGGGTTCCCTATTCCGTTCTCACATTCCTGCCACTCTCCATTAAAGCGAATGCGCTTTCCCGATTCCCATCCACTTAACCTTCATTCTCAACAGGCAATCAAATCTGTGATATGGCATAAATATACATGCTGGAAATCCCCATTTAAAGGGCCAGTAACCCTAAAATCAGTAGTGTAGACCCTGCAGCAGTATTAGACAAATCTATGTAACAGTTCTTGCAGGATCTCAGCGACACAAGTAGTGATCAGAAGGGTGGGGAGGCTTTACAAAAATCAGGGTCCCTTAAAATTATCCTCAATAGCCCTTTAGAATATTCCCTAATTTCTCCCCCTCCTGCGCACCCTAAAAGTATTGCAAACGGCATAAATTGGACAGTCCGGTGTAATCTGAGGAAATTACTCAAACTGAAGCTTTTTTGCCCCAAGAGTAAGAAGTAAAGAACAGATTTCCCCTTCTTGTGCGGAACGCTCCCGTATGTGCAGAGCGCCGCTAAACGCAGCGATCCCCCGAGGGAGGTCGCCGCTGAGTCTGAGCGGCCCGGATGGGATGGGATCGGGCCCGTTTGTAGTCTTTAAAATTCACATCAAAAATTAGCATTTAAAAAATAATTAATTGTTAAAAACTAAAAGAAAGAGAAAAGTTCTGCCGTCCGAGGAGACCCTTATGTCCCGGCCTGCTTCTCTTCATCGGGCTGCTTCTTCTGCTGCTGCAGTTTTGCGTAACCGATACCGTCGCCCCTGAAATGTGAAGACAGAAGGGATAATTAATCAATTGACCAAATTCATTAGTATGAAAATCCCTCTCAAAGGATTGTGCCGGCATTGACTTGATAAGAGTCTGATCCGTGGAGGGGTCTTACCGCTGAGACCCCATCATTCCCAAGACTGGGGGGGGGGGGGGGGGGTCCCAGGTCCTCTCTCCTCACTGCAGGCTCAATGCACCAACCTGCAGGGACGTGGGGACTGACTGGAGTGGCGGTTGGGCATACAGAGTACCACTCCATTACTCTTCAGTGGACCACCAGAGACGTCCGAGCGCTTGGACCCGGCTAGGTCCATCAGCTGCATTGAAGCGAACAGTAGCCCCGCGCATGCACATCCACCGCCCCATCCAATTTCCACTGTGGATGGCTGCAGTGAAGAGGAGAGGGAAACACGGGACCCCCGTTCTCAGGATTGGTGAGGGTCTCATAAGGGAGACCCTCACCGATCAGACTTTTATGGATAGGCGATAAGTCAATTGTGGTACAACGCCTCTAAGCCTGCCTCCCTCCAAAGACAACCCCTGGTCCTCAAGTGGTCGTCATCCATCAAGACAGAGGAAATTCTGTTCACCCGACTTTCCCACATTCCAAAATGGCAAACCTGTCCGATTTACCTATATCCATATACCCAATTAGAGCATAGTGAAGTCATAAGTTAAGGGGTGGGGTCCTCGGTGTCCCCCTCTATCAGTCAGAATGGAGAGTCACTTTATAAAAGTCCCCCTACTGCTCTGGCGGGTGCGACCCAGCCACCTATTACAAAGTCGGCCGCTCATTTGAACAGACGCAATGTAGTGTAGCGGCCGCTGTGAAAACCGTACAACCAGATGCAACCATCCCCATAGAGATCAGCATTTCACGGGGTTTCAGCAGGCATCGGCTTTTGGCAGGGCCGCTTTATTGTAAGATAATGGGCTGTGCTGATGAGGCAAACCCCTCTGCCCTCTTCTCACCCGTTGCTGTACATGTTCATCGTGGATGGAACGGAGTTCCCGTGAATGTATGGCCCCGAAGCTGAGCCCCCATCTGCAGTAGGCCCCGGCTGTGACTGACAGCCGGGTCCCACTACAACAACGGGGATCGTAGAGAACGCTGCTCGCTGTGTTAACCCCTTTATGTCACGATCGCGGCATGTACGGAGTTAACAGAGGGAGGGATCTCCAGGTTATGTTTTTTAAAATCGGAATTTTTTTAAATGCTTTTTTTCAATAGAACAAAGAAAAGAAGAAACTCCCTCCCCCCCCCAAAAAAAAAAATAAAATAAAAAGAGAGAACACAGCAGTGAGTACCGAATACAAGGTTCATATTACAAAAGGTCACATCAAGTGGAACATGGTATTTTAAGCTGATAAAGACATCCAGTTCAGCCCATCACCCCTTGAATGTTGATCCAGAGGAAGGTAAAAAAAATCCAATGGAGGTAGAAGCCAATTTTCTTTATTTTAGGGGGAAAAATTCCTTCCCAACTTCAATCTGGCAATCAGAATAATCCCGGATCACCGACCCTCCTGAAGAATCAGTGATAGAACAGGTCATATTACTGCACTCCAGAAGGACGTCCAGAACCCTCTTATACTCTTTTTTGGAGTTCGCCATCACCACGCCCTCAGGCAGAGAGTTCCATGATCTCACTGCTCTTACAGTAAAGAACCCCCCTCTGTGTTGGTGTAAAAACTTTCTTTCCTCTAGATGTAGAGAGCGCCCCCTTGTTACAGTCCTGGGTATAAGTAGTAATGGGAGAAATCTCTGTATTGTCCTCTAATGTAGTTATTAGGTCACCCGTCAGCCATCTTTATTCTAAAATGAATAAACCCAATTTTGATGACCTCTCTGGGTCTTGTAGTCCACTGATTCCATTTATTACTTTAGTTGCCGGTCTTTGTACCCACTCAAGCTCTGATATGTCCTTGTTGGGTACCGGTGCCCAAAACTGTCCACAATATTCCATGTGTGGTCTGACCAGTGACTTGTAAAGAGGAAGAACAATGTTATCATCATGCGCCCCTAGACCTCTTTTCATGCACCCCATGAACCTACTTGCCTTGGCAGCAGCTGCCTGACACTGGTTCATTTACAGTTAAGTGTGATGCGATAAAATAAAAATCTAGAAGTCTAATACTTCAGCAATATTCCCCAAGCCCGGTCTCTGGAGGACGTGGGGATGGCAAGATCCATAGAGGAGTTCAAGAAGGGACTAGAGATCTTTCTAGAGCGCTATGATATTACAGAATATAGATATTAGGTGACCAGCGGGTTGTTGATCCGGGTCTTACATTTAGGTAGGAACTATCAGAGGTTGATCCAGGGATTATTCTGATTGCCATTATGGAGTCGGGAAGGAATTTTCCCCCCAAATGGGCTAATTGGCTTCTGCCTCATAGTGTTGTTTTTTGCCTTCCTCTGGATCAACAAGGAAGTGTGGGGGGGGGGGGGGGGGGCTGAAAACAGGCTGAACTAGATGGACAATGTCTCCCTTCAGCCCAACATACTAAGTTACATCCCAACCCCTGAAATGTTGATTGCGACTGGTACTAGAAAAAAATATCCAGGGGTTTGGTAATGCCAGACCTCCATCGTCTTTGGCTCTATAGAGTGCTTCTAAATTTAATACAGGGCGGTTCCTTGTTTCATACTAAACCTCTAAATAAGGAGTTTAATCGATTTTAAAAAAGAATCGCCATATTGGGAGATTATAGAGTTCGTAGCGCAGTTGGGGTATTAGCACCATTGTAATCAGACTCACCGGCCCCCCCTACTGAAAGCATCGGTTCAGACCAGGCAGGCATCTTTTGTTGGACTTCAGCTAAGGGTGCTTTTAGACGTAACGATCATTAGAAAAAATCATTCATACAAGCGAAAGTTACCGATAATCGGCCTAAACACCGCCAACGACTGAGCGACAAACCGAAAGCGGCCACTTTTCGTTCGTTGTTCATTTTAAGCAGCATAAAAACCATTGTTGCCTCATTCACTTATCATTCGATTTAAACAGCGTTGTTGAGTCCCTCTCATTCACTTATACAGCGAATGAACGCTTCTGAACAATTCTCATCCGAACGCAGCAACGCTGTACCTGCCTGTCTAAACAGGCGGCACGAGAGCCAACGAACGATGACGTCACTCACCCGCGCAAACGAGAATCGGCTCGTCTAAAAAGAGCCTTATAAGGGTTGCACATTTAGGTGGGCACCAACGCCCGAGGGCCCTTTTACTCAGGCTGGTAACGTAAATACGCGTCCCGACTGAAGATGAATTGGAATTTGTTCGCTTCTCGTTCGTTGTTCATTTTCTGCATGTACAAGAGATCGGTCGTGTAAACAAGTAGCTGCTCACTTATGGATGACCGCCTGTTGGTTGTGAATGGAGGTGGGCGGACCGGAATGATGCCCAGCCCGCTCCGCCTCCATTCACTAGCGATGACCGGGTGTAGAAGCACAAGAGCGATCATTGCTCTGATGACCTGTCGGGCAGCTGCGCTAACAAGCCGTCCGATGTAAAAGGGCCCCAAGTATCATTAAGAACTTCAAAAAGGGTTGTTGATCCGCGGATTATTCCAATTGCCAGATTGGAGTCAGAAAGCAATTTTTTCCCACTAAATGGTTGTCAACATGATTGTTTTTTTCCCCTTTCCTCTGGATCAACATTGGGTGGGGTAATAGGCTGACCTGGATGGTCATAGTATGTTATGTCTTATTTTAGCCTATGTTACTATCGGAACCGCGGGACACATTTTATTACCTGTCCAACTGCTATTGGGGGAGGTTACAAGAGATGTAAGGAGAGTACAGACTTATCCCAATTACTTGTAAATCCCTAATAAGGGTGGTAGTTGCCTCCAAAGAACGTCCCGTATCTCCTAGGAATAACAACATGGCACTGGCGTATAATGCCAATCTTTCCTCTTTGCTGCCATATTTTAAGCCTATAATCTCTCAGGCAGACTGGATTGCAGTAGCCAGCGATTCTATAGCTATGGCAAAGAGCAAGGGTGACAATGGACACCCCTGCCCAGCGCCCCTGTACAGTGTGCATTGTCTACAACAGTGTTCCCCAACCCCAGTCCTCAGGGACCGCCAACAGGTCATGTTTTCAGGATCTCCTCAGTGTTGCACAGGTGATGTAATTATTGTCGGTGCCTCAGACATTGCCACAGGCGTTCTTACTATAGGATATCCTGAAAACATGACCTGTTGGTGGTCCCTGAGGACTGGAGTTGAAAAACACTGGTCTACAAAGCTCTCCATTTACCCATATCAGAGCAGTGGGGAATGTATAGAACAATTGCACCCAGGACGAAAAGAGTGTCCCAAAACCCCTACTTTTCCAGACGTGCCACAGGTATCTCCATTCCACACTGTCAAAAGCCTTAGCGGCATCCAACGAGGATCTGGCTCTGAATCAAACATTGCGAGGATAACCCGCGTACTAAGAAATAATCGCCGAATATTGATTGAAGTCGCCTTAGATGGCATAAATCTGGTTGGGTTCGGATGTATTAAAGAAGTGCCCACACGGACCAGCCTGTTCACGAACACTTTTGGTAAGCGTTTTATGTCCGCTGTTAATAAGAAAATTGGCCAATAGGAATCTGCAGCCTCCGGGATTTTACCAAGTTTTAGAATTACCGCTATAATAGTTCGCACATAGAGGCGGACAATGCATCGGACTGTGGAGAGTCTTCACATACTTTCCATAGCTGGGGATGCACCACTTTGCATTGTTTGTACACCTCGGACGGTAGACCATCCAGGCCAGGGGATCTATCGTTAGCCATGGTGCCTAGGGTTCTTCCAGAGTTAATGGCTCATCAAAGACTTCCACGTCTTTGGAGGAGAATGTAGGAATAGTCAACTCTGCCACATGTTCCTCTATGTGCTCGTCTGTTGGGCTTACTTTGGAGGCACATAACTTTTCAAAGTTGGAACATATCAAGGGTGTCGGACACTAAATACCAGCCCTTGGATCGCAGTGCACAGACATAAGAGGACCCCCTATGGGCGCACGCCATTAAAGACAACAAATGTTCTGCGTTTCCCTCACCTAAAATATCTCTGCTGCATAGAAAACGGTTAGCGAGAGGCGGCTTGCGATAGAGTATCATTAGCTACTTCTTGTGCAGCCAGAAACGGACTGTGGGTATCTTGATTAGGGTTACATTGGGAAAGTGGCCCTGGCATCGCCAAAAACTCGCAAATACTTTGGAGTCGGGTTGACGGGAATTGGACCTAACCCTACTAATATAGACTGTATGGAAACTCCCCTGAGGTATGTCTTCATTGTTATCCAGACAGTCTGGAGAGACAGAGCCCACATTCATATAAAAGGACATATCCCCTCGCCCATTAATATCTGAAGCCACAACGGGTTTAGCTTCCACAAGGTAGAGCGTAACTCACTGACACGAATGAGGCTTTTAGAGGGGAATGGTCTGGAAGGGATCTCGCTAAATACTCTACCTGGGTAATTCGGGGAAGTATCAAGTCATTCCCCAAAAATAGGTCTATCCTAGACAATAAGTTGTAAGTTTGGGAACAGAACGAATATTGCCTCTCCCCAGGATGGTGAAGTTCGGTCGACGCTACAGCTGTCAGGGGAACATCCGGTCTACGTCTGTCCCAATTCGAGTCGGCAGTGTTAAAATCTCTATAAGAAACTGCAGTTCTGGCACTTTTGCTGAAAAGGTCAGAATCCCCGCAAAGGGATTTTCTCAGATGATGAAGAGGAATATAAAAGGAGACAAGGATAACTCTCAAATTGTACACTTCATAGTAAGAATATACACTCTACGCCAAAAAATAAATCCGGCCCCCAGAAGAAGTTGTCATTTTGCTACAGAACCCAGCATGTGGTTCCATCTCAGGCAGATCTGTAAATGATGTGACTTGTGGTGATTAGATGGACGGTCTTTCAAAGAAAGTTGTCGCAGCAGCACTTCCAGAAGATCCCACTATTAGTGGAAGGTGAAGTCACCATGCAAAGCTCAAAGTTCAGACCTGACTCCTAGGTCCAAATAAGATCACCCCAAACAAAAATCAAGAAATGAGCAGCATAGCCGAGTGTCTTGTCAGAAGATTTGCATCTGTTGTGATGCTCCTTTATTGACTCCAGAGACACATATTACAACGTTTCAACCCCAGCCGGGGTCTCTGTCAACGCAAATCTTCTGACAAGACACAAATGCTGCTCATTTCTTGATTTTCGTTTAGATGAACAGTCTGTCACCGGAGGCCCTATAAGTGGTTCCCCCCTTGGCCTATAAGAGGCTCTCGGAGGCTCCTTGTGTGTAGTGACCTCTTCTTCCGCTTGTAGAGCTTGTTGACCACTAGACGCCTCTACGACGCAGAGAAGAGATTTCACCCCGTTACCAGAGTCTGAGAGAGGCGCATTATTGGGATGGGAGAAGCTGGATGGTCGTATGCATGAATTGCCCCCACCGGCCATTCCGTACAGACTGTTAGGAGGTGTTGGGACCAGTGGATGAGGGCACACAAGCTGATGGGGCTCAGGATGCCCCCTAAAGACCACCAGTAGAGAGAAGCGTCTGACCAGACTGTTAGGGGGTGTTAGGATCAGGGGATGTGTGAGGGCACACAAGGTGACTGGGCTCAGGACGCCCCCTACAGGCCAGCAAGTCTGAAGGACATTTAGTCTTATAGTGCCTATTACATGTATTGCCTTTGTGTGAATGTTCTCAGCAAGATAAACCAAGTCATCTTGAAGATATGATCCCTTTTAACGGCTAACAAAAAGACATGAGGTTATAGCGAACCTTCAAACCTACGCAGGGTTCTTCCTCAGGCGTAATGGAATAGATCCGAAGATGCATAAAGGCCAATTTAGACACAACGATTATCTCTCAAAATTTGCTCAAAAGCCATCTTTTGAGCGATAATCGTTGTGTCTAAATGCTCTGCCATCGTGCACTGTTCATTCTTCGGTGATTTCCGGCAAGCTAGAAATCACTGATGACTCTCATCAGCGCCGCACACAGATTCTCAGCGGGCAGCGCTGTTAGTATTCTTTCAGCTTGTATTCCACTGGCAGTTCTCAGCGGGACACTAGCGGAGAGCTCCGAGAACAATGCAGCTGTTTGCATATACAAAACAGCCGCTTTGTTCTTGGAGCTATCTCGGCAGTATCCCGCTTCACCTGCATTAACTCTTAAGTAGCTAATTAGCTACTTAAGAGTTATGCAAAGATGGTCGCTTAAAACTGTCACTCAAACTCTCATTTGAGCGTTCATCGCTCCATGTAAATGGGCCTTTACTTATATCAACTTTACAATCACATAGAAAGTTTCATTCCGACAACTCCTTCTTGGGGGATGGATATTTTTTGACAATGAATGTATATTGTCCTTTGGCACCAATCTCCACTGCAAACATTGAAATGGAATATTTCTATGGACTAAGACACTCACACCTCTGGAGTATGTGGAGAAAGTGTCATGGCCTCCGTACTCCACCCAGCGGCTATGCGTCTATGCTGTAAATGTGTTCTGTCAGCGGAGAGTTGGGTCTCCTGTAGGCAGATTAAGGCAGGCTGATACTGCTGCAGATATGGACATACAGCATGTTGTGTGGCATCTGCCATCCTCCGTACATTCCAGCTTATTAGAGAGACTTAGCCAAGGTGGAAATACATCTACATAGCGCTATCAGGAGCCGCATTAAGAAGATAGTTCACAACTCTCTACAGTCATCTCCCTCTCAAGCAATAAAAACTAAAAAAGTAGAGAACTGACATAATACAATACTTCATCCTCTCTCCCCGAGAGAGTGGGCATCTCACATCGGGCACCCTGCACAGAGCCAGGAAGAAAAGACCCACAAAGTGCTTATACTGCCCACATTAGAAGGCAGCCCCTCTTATGATGAAGTCCTGGAGAGGCTGTACGTTCGTAGAAAGTGTCATCTTCAGCCTAAGCTCTCGCTCACGACCTGAAGGTTGCATGTTCAATCCCTACATGGTTCAGATAGCAGACTCAAAGTTGACTCAACCTTTCATCCTTCCGAGGTCGGTAAAATGAGTACCCAGCTTGGTGGTGGTGGTGGTGGTGGGGGGGAGGTAATAAATTACCTGAAAGCGCTGCGGAATACGTTGGCGCTATACAAATAACAAGTTCCTTTCCCGTCCCCCTTCATGTTGATCAAGCCACATCGATGCCGCCTTTGGCTGTCAAAGAAATGTGTCGCTCCCAAAGCAGCTGTTCACAATTTTGCAGGGTCCATCATAGAGTAAGCTACATGCGAACCTCAAAGCCTTTTCTTGACATCCATAGGCCTTGCTCTCCACCTCTGCCATCAGCAGGGAATACAGAAACTTTAGATCCATTAGTAAGATCTGCACACGTTCAAGCTTTACGTAAGACGATATCCCTATAGCGATGATGTAGTAACTTGATGAGAACCGGGCGAGTTGGATGACCCGGTGGCATTGGTCTGGTTGGTACATGATGTTCTTGCTCAATGGCAAATAAGTGGGTAAGAGTCTCTTTTCCCAATTTAAGTAGGAGCCATTTTTTGAAGAAAGTACGATCTGCGCCTCTTACTTTTTAGAAGTCCCACTTATCTTGATATTATTTTGTTGCAGCCGGTTCTTCAAATTATTGTTTTTTGCCTGTAAGGAGGAGATTGTTTGCAAGTTTTTATCATCTAGAACGTTCTGCGCAACTTATTCCTCTAATGAGCCCACGCTTTGTTCCACCTCGCCAGTACGCTCTGTTACTTTTTGCAAGTTATGCCGTATGATGGCAATGCCTTCTAGCTAAACGTTCCCAGATCCTTTAACCGTTCCTCATAGGACATGGTCTGCAGACCGCTCACCATCCTGGTAACTCTTCTCTGAACTTGCTCCAGTTTGTCGATGTCTTTTTTAACTATGGGTGCCCAGAACTGGACACAGTATTCCAGATGAGGTCTGACTAAGGAAGAGTAGAGGGGATAATGACCTCATGTGATCTAGACTCTATGCTTCTCAGAATTGTGTTTGCCTTTTTGGCTGCTGCATCACACTGTTGACTCATGTTCAGTCTATGATCGATTAGTATACCCAAGTCTTTTTCACATGTGCTGCTGCTTAGCCCAACTCCTCCCATTCTTTATGTGCTTTTTTAATTTTTTTGCGCAGATGTAGGACTTTGTATTTCTCCTTGTTAAATACCATTCTATTAGTCGCCGCCCACTGTGCAAGCCTTTCTTGATGTTTTTGAATCCCCTCTCTTTTGCAGTGTTAGCTATCCTTCCTGGCTTTCTATCTACAAATTTAATTAGTTTCCCATCAATTCCCTCCTCCAGATGATTTATAAAAATGTTGAACAACACTGGGCCCAGGACAGAGCCTTGTGGTTCCCACTTGATACATTCTTCCACTTAGATGCGCAGCCATTTATGACCACTCTTTCAGTACAATCACTCAGCCAGTTGTGAATCCACCTCACAGTTGCCCTGTCAATCCCAGATTTGGTCATTTTTTCAATAGGTATGGTATGAGATACTTTGTCAAATGCTTTACTAAGGTCAAGATATACTATATCCACCGCATTTCCCTGATCGACTCAGTCAGTGATACTGTCATAGAAGGAAATTAGATTCATCTGGCATGACTTGTTTGTTACAATCCCATGCTGGCTCTAGTTAATTATTACACTCTCATCCAAGGACTTGTATTCACGCTGTTTTAAATTCTTTGTTCAGAGAGCTTTCCTGATACAGAAGTCAGGCTCACAGGCCTGTAGTTTCCTGGATCCACCTTCTTCCCTTTTTTTGAAGATAGGAACAATATGCGCCCACTGAAGGTAGTGTCTGCTGACACATTGTTCTCTCGGTGCTCATCAGTTTCCGCTGTGGGGTATGTGCAAAGCACTTCAGGCACTCAAGACACCGCACACTGCCTGTTGGAGGACTGCAGCAGCTTGTTTATCACCTGTGCCATGGCACTGTCTTGGGACCAGGACCTAATAGCAGCACGCCCAATTTTGTCCTTGGGACGGGTCACTGCTGCACCAAACTGCCACAGAGTGGTAGCTGGAGTGCCAGATATGCTGACAGCTAGTGGGATCACGATATAGGTCGGGAAACCAACCAATAGCAGAGCTCTCTCTGTGTCCACTCACATGCTGTGCCAGGTCACAACCTTTTAAAAGGACCTCCCTTTGACATCATTGACTCTTCACTGTGAAATCCGAGAAGGCTGATAGGCTGCCATGGCAAACGGAAGCCTAGCATTGGTTTCTGGGTCTGCCACGACTGTCAATGTAAATTAATAGTGATAATACACCGCATTATAGAAGTACTGCAGTGTATTATCCTAACGATCATTCAATTGCATGTTCAAGTCGCCTTCTAGGACAAAAGAAAATGGTAAAAAAAAACAAACACATGTAATGTAGCACTTTTTTTTAAAGGAATAAAAAGTGTTATTGCAAAAAAGTGGAAAAACCTAAAAGGAATATGTTGCAATCGCTCTGACACCACAGAAAAAAAGAAGTTATGTCATAACAAATGCAATAAGCAAAAAAAAAAAAAAAGGCAGAATGAGTTTTTTCACCCTGCGCCCATCAAAAAAAAAATTTGAAAAAAAAGTTATACAATAGATTATATTTATGCCAAGATTGTACCAATAAACCTCAGCTCGCCACGCAGCGGACCGGCCCTCGTACTGCCATGGCGAGGGAAAAATATAGAAGTTATGACTTTTGAAAAGAGGAAATGAAAATCCAAAAATATCCCTCAGTACCAAACTAGGCCGTGTCCTCACGTGGGTTAAGTAGGGACATGACTCCTGCTGCACTACTAGTCACATCTGCCATTCAGGAATCTAGAAAAGCTGGGTGGCTAGCCTTGTATGAGCTGTAATAGCAGTTATATTGGTTGTCACCCAGCTTTCCCAGACAGCGGTACAAACAATAAGCAGCCGTGGCTCTCCGGCTGATACTACCACCCCCACATTCCCTGCCTCCCGGGGGGAAACAAAAAGCTTGGTAATAACTTACTTCTTCCCCAAGGCGGATAATCCGTACAGCACTCCGGTTGCAAAGGCGATAGCGTTGCCAAAGAGGGTGGTTATAGTGAAACTGAGAAATATGGGAAATAGCGCCATCCTGTGGAAAAGAAATGCACAATGTGTTGTAAGTACAGGATCTGCCTGTAACTGCCGATGGAACGAATAGTCCCACACTATCAAAGTGATTGACGATTTCCTCCCCGATAATCCAATTTAGCTGATAACAGAGAGCAATATCAGCTATGGAGTAAAACATACCCCAAAGCGAAGCCTTGCAGTGTGTGTCAGTGTATTACCGTACCCGCAGTAGAATAAGGCCTTCTGCCAGGGTCTGAACTTATCAACTTTATCTGCCACCGTGTTTGCAAACTCGATGAACTGGCAGCAGAATGGCGCCTCACACAGGAACAGGACCAGCGCGTTCACCCTGCAGGGGGGAAACAGTCAGAGAAACAGTCAGAGAGACGATACAGTATAACAAGACTAGACATCATGGACTCGGCACCTACCTACGGCCCAAGGAGCAACGACTGTGTTAATCAGAGAGGAATCATAGGGCCCTGACCGCTCCAGTCCCTTCAGACCCCGTCGGTCGCTGCTCGCCTCCCGACAGCTCACTAGCCATCTAAGCACATGACCATTGTGTCCAATCACTCGCCTCAGTGTTGGTACTGCTGAGACCAGCGATTGGCCGCAGTGGTCATGTGCTTAAAACATCATGTGATCGCACTACCCGGAAGGGACCAGAGCGCTGGTCTGAACCAACGGGGCGATGGATGAGTTTAGGCTCTGTTTTTATTTTACAGCATTCCCCTACTTTAAAAAAAAAAAGTAAGTGTTTGACAACCCCTTTAATTGTACGTTCTTCCTCTCATTAAGGGGTAATTAAACTTTTTCCAAACTTTTGACACGGCACAGTGACATGTCAGAGGTTTTGATCGTTGGGGGTTCTGGTGCAGAGACCCCCACGGATCACTAAAACATGCAGAAGCACTCAGCTGAGCGCTTCTGCCCATTTGTTTTAGCAATCAGTGGGGGTCTCAGCACTTGGACCCCCAACGATCAAAACCTCTGACAGGTCACTGGGACGTGTAAACAGTTTAGTCATTCTGTAAAAGGGTTTTCCTAGCCCATAGAAGGACGGTATCCGAACCCCTGGGAGCCGCACCCGTCCTGAGGAGGATAGCTTCACTCTAGCAGAAGAATCAGCTTTAACCTCTGAGGACTTCTTCACTGTCTTCATTCTTTTCTTAACATAGAACCTTTATTATTAGGCTTATTATAAACCGATTCAGCCGGGCTTAGAGGAGACAAACATACAGATTATGTAGACCCACACAGATAAATACCGCAAACCATCCAGTAATGGGTGATATTCCCAATGACCCCACTAGGAATATATAAATTCTGTGAGTACCTATAGTGTTATTGTACAACTATCACCTAAAACAGTCCGATGGATGAGGAGCACAGAAAACCCTTTGGAGACGACAACAAACCCAAAACAAACATTCTGACTTCCCGATCATGGATAGTCAGATAGAAGAAGAGCAGGAACTACGTCTTCGCATCAAAAAAATGTAAGGATGCACAAGAAAGCCTATAGTCCGAACCGCTCCAACTAAGTAGTCACCCTAAGGTGGTGGTATATAGAAGGGGGCGAGTAGTGCTTTCCAGATGACCAAAATCTTGCGATGGGTTAAGTCCGTATTAGTTCATAGATTCTAATTCAGATTAATTCATTTCAAGATTTTGGTCATCTGGAAAGCACTACTCGCCCCCTTCTATATACCGCCACCTTAGGGTGACTACTTAGTTGGAGCGATTCGGACTATAGGCTTTCTTGTGCATCCTTACATTTTTTTGATGTGAAGAAATAGTTCCTGCTCCTCTTATATCTGACTAGCACTTATTGGGAAATTATAGTACCAGCGTTTCTGGTGGCGCAATGCACGGCACAGCCCTGCTACACGCCATGCCCGTCACAGACACAGCCCTGCTACACGTCATGCCCGTCACAGACACAGCCCTGCTACACGCCATGCCCGTCACAGGCACAGCCCTGCTACACGCCATGCCCGTCACAGGCACAGCTCTGCTACACGACATGCCCGTCACAGGCACAGCTCTGCTACACGACATGCCCGTCACAGACACAGCTCTACTACATAACATTCGCCTGACAGACACAGCTCTGCTACATGACATGCGCGTCACAGACACAGCTTTGGTACATGACATGCGCATGGTACAAACACAGCTCTGCTACATTACTTGCGTGTGACAGACACAGCTGTGCCACAGTACATGTGCATGTTACAAATTCTGCTCTGCTACATGACATGCGCCAGACAGACATGACATGTGCACGTCCCAGCAGACACAGCTCTGCTACATGACGTGCGCGTCCCAGCAGACACAGCTCTGCTACATGACGTGCGCGTCCCAGCAGACACAGCTCTGCTACATGACATCTGCGTGACAGACGCAGCTGTGCCACAGTACATGTGCATGTTGCAAACTCAGCTCTGCTACATGACACGTGCGTCACAAACACAGCTGTGTTACATGACATGCGCACGTTACAAACACAGTTCTGCTACATGATATACATCCATGCTGACTATACACATTACACACACAGTACGTTAGACAAACAGCCACTCGCAGCTCTACTACATTTATTCTGACTGTACACATGACACACACAGCTCCGGGAGACAGTGATGAGCCCCTGGGCATGTGATCCCTGACTCCACCTAACAGGGGATCACATGACAGTGACATCACCACAGGTCCTGGTAGTTTCTGTTGGCTTATCCAGTATACAGTAATACCAAACTCCAGAATGGCTCCTCCCACAGCAGTGACGTCACCACAGTTCCTTCAGCCCGCCGGATATCTGTGGTGGCAGTAGGTTGGTATCTCCTGTCAGGACCGCTGAGTTGTGTCTGATATAATAACGGCTTAGTTGTATTCTCAGTGTGTTAGGACCTGCTATGATGTTGCCAGGGTGCTGAGCTCTGATGCCACTAGGGGGCAGAGCATGAGAAACACTCACTCATATACATACATACATACATACATACTAACGGACAAGTGGTCGTTAGTAGTTTGACTATATTCCTAGTGGGGTCATGGGGAATATCGCCCATTACTGGATAGTTTGCGGTATTTATAGAATCTGTATGTTTGTCTCCTCTAAGCCCGGCTGAATCGGTTTATAATAAGTCTAATAATAAAGGTTATAGTGAAAAAGTCCTGAAAATGATGGTCAAACATGAGCTCTGCCTACCCAGCGACATCCCAACCACCTGATCGTGAAGCCAACTACAACTGGCACCACACAGAAGGCCCAACTGTGGCCCAAAAATTGTGTAATGCATCATTTCGCCTCAAGAGGCGCTGTCTGCAGGGGAATTGAATACCTACTTTCAGGTTCTCATAAAACAGAACACAGAAGGAGGATACTAAAGAAAGTTGTGCCTGTACATGAGACTATATGCATTAGGAGACTTGCAGCATCACCCGGTGTCAAGACAAGGTTACTGCAGTCTCAAGAAGTACCGTATATTCCGGCGTACAAGGCGTGTAAGACGACCCCCCAACTGTCATCTTATACGCCAGGAATACAGTGGAGCAAAAAAAAAAATCATTACTCACCTCCCCCGGCGTTCTGCGGCGCTGCTGCAGGCTGTCGCTCCCTCCTGGTCCCCGGCAGAGCATTGCTTTCTGGATGCGGGGCTTGAAATCCCCGCCTCTAGAAAGCTAATACTGTGATTGGCTAACACACGCCGTCAGTCAATCACAGCCATTCAATGACATCATTGAATGGCTATGATTGGCTAAAACACACGTGCGCCTTCAGCCAATCACAGCCATTCAATGATGTCATTGAATGGCTGTGATTGACTGACGGTGTGTGTTAGCCAATCACAGTATTAGCTTTCTGGAGGCGGGGATTTCAAGCCCTGCGTCCAGAAAGCAATGCTCTGCCGGGGACCAGGAGGGAGCGACAGCCTGCAGCAGCGCCGCAGAACGCCGGGGGAGGCGAGTAATGATTTTTTTTTTTGACACTTTCTTTTTTTTTGTATAACCGGCGTATAAGACGACCCCCGACATCAGAGCAGATTTTTCGGGGTTCAAAAGTCGTCTTATACGCCGGTATATACGGTAAAAGGGAGGGGGAAAAAAAGAAATTGAAATGACATAATGCACAGTAGTGTAAAAGTTTTAGGCAGGTGTGTAAAAAAATGCTGCAAAGTAAGAACGCTTTCAAAAATAGTAGTGTTAATAGTTCATATTCAACAATTAACAAAATGCAAAGTGACTGAACAAAACAGGCATGTAAATCCCATCAGCATTTGGTGTGACGCCCTTTACCTTCATACAACAGCAGCTATTCTTGTACAGAGTCAGGGATTTTGTAGGATTATACTCAGGTGTATGACTAACCAATTATACCAATACCAGTGATAATGATCAGCATTCATATGTAGGTTGAAATACAGTCATTAACGGAACAGAAATAGCCATGTAGGAGGCTTAAAACTGGGTGAGGAACAGCCAAACTCTGCTACAAAGGTGAGGTTGTGGAAGACAGTTTCAGGTCACAACGCATATACCATGTCATGACTTAACACAGCAACAAGACACAATGTAATAATTCTACATCAGCGAGGTCTCCCCCAGGCAAACATTTCACAGCAGACTGGGGTTTCAAGATGTGATGTTCAAGCTCTTTTGAAGAAGCACAAAGAAATGGACAACGGTGAAGACCGTAGTAAACTTACTGCAGCAAATGAAAAACACATAATGCTTACCTCCCTTCTAAGTCGGGAGATGTCAAGCAGTCCCATCAAATCAGAACTTTTAGAAACTAGTGGGACCCAGGTACACCCATCTACTGCTCGGATAAGTCTGTCCAGAAGTGGTCTTCATGGAAGAACTGCGACCAAAAACCCATCATACCTCAACGTAGAAACAAGGCCAAGTGACTGATCTATGCATGACAACATAGGAACAAGGTAGAGAAAATTGGCAGCAGATGCTCTGGATTGAGGAGTCAAAATGTGAAATATTTCGCTGTAGCAGAAGGCAGTTTGTTCGGTGAAAGGCTGGGGAGCGGTACAATAAAGAGTGTCTGCCGGCAGCAGTGAAGCCATGGTGGAGAGCGGTACAATAATGAGTGTCTGCCGGCAGCAGTGAAGCCATGGTGGAGAGCGGTACAATAATGAGTGTCTGCCGGCAGCAGTGAAGCCCTGGTGGAGAGCGGTACAATAATGAGTGTCTGCCGGCAGCAGTGAAGCCCTGGTGGAGAGCGGTACAATAATGAGTGTCTGCCGGCAGCAGTGAAGCCCTGGTGGAGAGCGGTACAATAATGAGTGTCTGCCGGCAGCAGTGAAGCCATGGTGGAGAGCGGTACAATAATGAGTGTCTGCAGGCAGCAGCGAAGCACGGTGGAGAGCGGTACAATAATGAGTGTCTGCAGGCAGCAGCGAAGCACGGTGGAGAGCGGTACAATAATGAGTGTCTGCAGGCAGCAGTGAAGCATGGTGGAGAGCGGTATAATAATGAGTATCTACAGGCAACAGGGAAGAATGGTGGAGGCTACTTGCAAGATTGAGGCTGCATTTCAGCACATGGAGTTGGGGATTTGGTCAGGATATATTGGTGTCCTCAGTGCTGAGTAATACAGGCAGATACTTATCCATCATGTGATACCAGCAGGGAGGCATCCGATTGGCTCCAGATTTATTCTGCCCAGGACAACAACCCCCAACATCCAGCCAATGTCATTAAGAACTATATTTGGAGTAAAGAAGAACAAGGAGTCCTGGAAGTGATGATATGTTCCCACAGAGTGCTGATATCATCATCATCATCCAGTCTGTCTGGGATTACATGAAGAGACAGAAGGACTGGAGCGAGCCGACATCCACAGAAGATCTGTGTTAGTTCTCCAAGATGTCTGGAATAACTCTGCCGAGTTCCTTCAAAAACTGTGTGCAAGTGTCCCTAGAAGAACTGATAGTGGTGTAAAGGTAAAGGGCGCCTCACCAAATATTGATGGGATTACATTTCTCTTTTGTTCATTCATTTTGCAATTTGTTAATTGACAGAAATAAACTATTAACCCTTCTGTTACTAAAAGTATTCATACTCTGCAGACCTGTACATGGCTGGGCGGCTATAATATAATAAATCAGGTGACGCTGGCTGTTCTCATGATGGGCCGCACACCGGAATGTAGCACAACCGGACAATTGCTGGGTGAAAACAGACCATTATCTCCACCCAGGACTAAGTATGACTCCAAGGTATTGCGAAAACATAGCTGGAGAGTTCTAAAGTTCAGTGGGAAGTATTCAGCGCCCAGTTGGTGCAGCCCAGATCCTGAGATAGTTCTTATACTCCAGAGCTGCATTCATAATTCGGCACGCTTCATAGCCGAAACCTTCCACAATTCTCTACTAGCTCAATGACATGAAAAATCTACAAAAACTGCCTGACACGCTTGCTGTTTCCAAAAACGACCAGCAGATTTGTGAAGGCAGCTGCAGCCTGTAATACGGATTATACACATTAGATTCTGTATAGACTCACATCATGAAGACTCCGGCTGCAATGTTCATTGGGTTGATGGTGACGCAGTTCCACAGGCCAGCTATGGCGCATGCTGCAAGATAAGAGCAAACAAGACTCAGGGCTCATTTCAAAATACTAACAACCATCTGTCTGTGTTGCAAACTCAGCTCTGCTACATGACATGCGCGTCACAAACACAGCTGTGCTACATGACATGTGCGTCACAAACACAGCTGTGCTACATGACATGTGCACGTTACAAACACAGTTCTGCTACATGACATACATCCATGCTGACTATACACATTACACACACAGTGTAGTGAGTGAGTTACATGCTCCGTCCCTGATCACATGACGGTGACGTCATCAAAGGGTCTTCATCCTGAGTCATTGAATTACAAGCTCCGCCCCTGATCACATGACAGTGATGTCATCACAGGTCCTATTCTATAGCAACTGATGCCGTGGGGGTTTGCAGGGGATGCATAACTCGCTCACTCAGGATGACCTCCAGATGAAGGACCTGTGATGACGTCACCGTCATGTGATTAGGGGCAGAGCATATAATTCACTCCAGATGATCAGGGGCGGAGCAAGAGTGAGCGAGTTACATGCTCCACCCCTGATCCCATGACGTCAAAGGTTCTTCATCCTGAGTTACATGCTCCGCCCTCGATCACATGATTATGTCATCAGAGGTCCTGTAAGTACATGGCTGTGGTCCGTCTAGGTGTACGTTAGTATTCCAAAGCAACTGAGGCCACTGGAGTTTGTAGGGGATGGAATACTAATGAACACCTACAGCAGCCGTGTGCTTACAGGACCTGTCATTATGTCACCGTCACGTGATCAGTCAGCTGTGTGGGAGGAGTCCAGAGTCACATGACCAGGGAGTTATCAGTGTATGCAGGACTCTGCTGTGCCGTTTTTAATCCCTGTTGTATGAAGAATGCACGTAGCGGAGCCGTGTGCGGCACGTGCACGTAGCGGAGCCGTGTGCGGCACGTGCACGTAGCGGAGCCGTGTGCGGCACGTGCACGTAGCGGAGCCGTGTGCGGCACGTGCACGTAGCGGAGCCGTGTGCGGCACGTGCACGTAGCGGAGCCGTGTGCGGCACGTGCACGTAGCGGAGCCGTGTGCGGGACGTGCACGTAGCGGAGCCGTGTGCGGGACTTGCACGTAGCGGAGCCGTGTGCGGGACGTGCACGTAGCGGAGCCGTGTGCGGGACGTGCACGTAGCGGAGCCGTGTGCGGGACGTGCACGTAGCGGAGCCGTGTGCGGGACGTGCACGTAGCGGAGCCGTGTGCGGGACGTGCACGTAGCAGAGCCGTGTGCGGGACGTGCACGTAGCAGAGCCGTGTGCGGGACGTGCACGTAGCAGAGCCGTGTGCGGGACGTGCACGTAGCAGAGCCGTGTGCGGGACGTGCACGTAGCAGAGCCGTGTGCGGGACGTGCACGTAGCAGAGCCGTGTGCGGGACGTGCACGTAGCAGAGCCGTGTGCGGGACGTGCACGTAGCAGAGCCGTGTGCGGGACGTGCACGTAGCAGAGCCGTGTGCGGGACGTGCACGTAGCAGAGCCGTGTGCGGCACGTGCATGTAGCAGAGCCGTGTGCGGCACGTGCATTTAGCAGAGCCGTGTGCGGCACGCATTGCGTCACAAGAAACACTGGTACTATATAATTTCCTAATAATTTCTAGTCTCTATATAATATCCAGTCAGCAGTGTCCCACATTACATCCGTTTACAGTGCAGTTTCCATCTATGCATCATGGACAGACAGGTTTATGCTCCGCAGCGGCAGAATGGTCTGCAAGCATGCGGTAAGTGCAGGGATCTTAATGTACACATGCTGGAGGGTTATTCCCAAAATTGACTTTCATCACCTATCCGTAGTACCTGCAGGGTCACAGATTGGGGACCTCTGCTCCGGTCCAACGAAATAAGAGCTCATGAAAATTAACCCTTTAAACGCATACATACACATACATACACGTACATTGGATGTGTGCAGGGGTTTTGTATGGAGCGAGCCCAGGAGCCAAGTATACTCCATACCGGGCGGGGGATGTGCTTGACAGCTGACACCCAACCGCAGCGGCCAGGATCAGAGATCATTCTGATCCCAGCTGTCAACCATTTAGATCCAACTATTAGTACTGATGGCGGCATTTAAATGGCCTAATAGGCAAAGGGCTCTCTCTGTCCCCTGAATGTCCCCCCTCCATGATGAGACCGAGAGGGCCCATTTATTTGCCATGGGAGCCTGAGGCCACTCTGTGCATGTACGACACAAATGGCAAGTCATTTGAATTGTTGGCGTGTAATACTATAATTCCCCTCTAGTGGGCGCTGCATAGAAAGCGTATGGCTGAACTAAACTTACCCCAGCAGTATTCATGAGAACGGCCCTTTATTCATTCTAGAAATTTAAAGTTCTGCAACTTTGTGAACCAAGATCGCACCATTTTCAAGATCTCCACTTGCTGTCAGTGAACGGGAGCATTCTTTATTCCGATTTAGCGGTTAAAAACCCATCCTAATCAGGTCAGAGGGGTGGCTCGTTACCCAGTCATAAGTCCTTGTATGGGAGGGTCGGCACAAGATTTCAATCTTGGAAGACAAACAAGGATGCTTATATTGTCTGACAGCAAGCAGAGATCTTCAAAACAGCGAAAGGAAAGCACAAAGTAACCTAGAAAGTTGCAGATTATAGATTGACGCAATGTCACTGTAGGACGCCAACTTATTAATTTTTTAATTAAAGGGGTTGTCCGAGATATATAAAGGGCATCATAACGCGCTAAAATAATAAAACATCTGATACTCCCTTCTCCCCGCTCGTCTCCGGGTCTCCTTGCTGCAGGAGCCGTCCTGTAAACCTGCTGCTGCAGCCAACGACAGCTCTCATGGATGACCGCAGAATGCTACTGGCTGCAGCAGCTGGTTTGGAGACGGCTCATGCTGACTGCAGCCTGTACAGATGACGCCAGCAGGGAGAGCCGGAGCCGCCGGCGGGAGACGAGCGGGGAGAAGCAAATATGAGCTGCTTGGTTATTTTACACTATGGCGAACCGTCCAGATGCACTTTCCACAACCTGGACAACCCCTTTAAGGGCCAACTGATAAGAACGTCTGGTTTTATAGGCATCCCCACATATGCAGAATCCACGGGGCAGAGCGCCCCCACATGGTATGCCATCATTATGTGCATATAAATGCAGTTTAACGGCAGGCTGAGCGCGGGGACAATGACACTAATGGCTGTGCCGACCCGCAGCGTGCTCATTAATAGTGCATGGCCCCCTCTACATACGATACTCCCACCCTTCTCAGCTGACAGCACCCAGCAGGGGAACAAAGATCGGTATTCTTAACAAGTGTAACATCAGCTGCACGGGGAGGCGGGCGCGGAGCGTGGGAAGACGCGGCACGGGGGACGCACTGTTATTGCAGGCTGCAAGGGTTAAACGGGATTTTACAACTTCACACCAATCGTTAAGAGGGGTTCCCCACCCAAAAATTGAGTTATTAGGAAGTCTGTCCATAGCAACCAATCTGGCTCAAATCAAGCTGGTCAGAGGTAGACTGGCACAATCCTGGCACACAGTGGTAGAGGGTATGCCGGGTCATTCCACCATCATAAGCTCACATCTGCACTGGAGGGTCTATTCGGAGCCCCCGTCGCAGATCTGGCACAAAACAGGCAATGGAAGGCCGCCCGACAGATCCCATTCTAGTTAACGGGGACCATCTGATGCCACTCACTTCTGACGTGCTGCATCCGGCGCATCTGTTTTTTAATGCTATTTTTCGGGTGGCGCAAAACAATACAAATATGTGACTGAGGTCTTAAAGGGGCATTACAGGCCTTTACTATTGATGACCTATCCTCAGGCTGTAGCCATCAATAGCTGATCAGTGGGGATCCGCTGCTTGGGATACCAGATGATCAGCTGATCCTCCGGCCCGCTGTCAGTGCGGCGGGGCCAGACAGCCATCGGTGGTCAGGACTGGAAGTGTCATAGGTGGCTTCATTCCCATTAACTTCACTAGGAGTGAACCAGTCTATTAAAACTCCGATCCCGACCGCTGATGCGGACCTCCAGCCCCACTGGCCCAATAGCGGGCCGGCGGATCAGCAATGGTAAAAAAAAATAAAACTTTTTAAAACTCTTTTCTACGTGTTTTTAGGCAGTCTATACAGGCATCGGATATGGCAGTCCTGGGGGAACCTTTAAAAGGCCATGATTACCGAATAGCACTCTGATCTAATCACAGGGGGGCCCGCTTAGGACCCCTGAACTCTGATCAGGGCATTTAAATGCCACTGTCAGAATTGATAATGGCATTTAAAGGGTTAACAGCGGCGATCAGCTGTTGCTAGCGGGTGTCAGTTGTGAGTCGATCCCGCTCCGTAAAACCCTGATCCTCTATGATGCAACTGTACCTCCTGGAACATGAAGGGGTTAATATAATATCCCCCGCTGGGGTCTTCCTAATAATAATAGTAACGAGATCTCCATTACTAATATATTGGGAGGGACAGGGGGGCAGCGCGGCCGGTGACACATATCCTACCTGACCTTCTCTAATCCCCGGCACAGATGGACGGCAGCCAAGTGCACAATCAGATAAGGCGGATCACCAGCAGCGGCGGCTGCTCACAGCGCTGCCAGCCGCCCGCATACCGTCAGGTGGTAACAGGGCAGATACGGCCAATAGAAAGGGAAAGTGGCACCCTGGGAAACTGCGGGGTTTTAAAGCAGTAGTCTGCCACCTGCGGCTCTCCGGCGGGGGTGAATCCCAGACTCCCAGCATGCCGCAGGATACCACGGCATACTAGGAGTTGTAGGGTCACCACAGAACAGTGACGTCACCACCCGGTGTCTAGTATAGCGGGACGAGCAACGGATGACAGGAGGGAACGTGCGGCTGCAGATACACGGTATATACACTCCGCCTCACTCAGGACATCTGGGGGATCCCAGACAACAGGATCTTCTAGATTCCACCCGGATCTCTTGTATGCAGGCGCTCGTACAGAAAACCCCATGATCCAACAATACGCAAGTCAGATGGATGCAGATCTACTGAACATCCAATATATGAAAAGTATATTGTATATTATGTATACACTGACGTGCCAGAAGTGATGGGACAGCGACTAATACTGTGTAGCACCCCTCCAGCAACCTGACGTGGCACAGAAGACGTCTGGAGGGAGGTTGAGCCGTCTGATGGCCGCCCCCACAGCTCCGGGGTATACATAGGTGCGGGGTGTCATGTGTGACTAGTCCTTCCTCTCCACCTCATCTCATAAATCCTCATTTGGGCTCAGGTCATGTGAACGTGTAGGACGCAGCATTGGTAGGAACCTGGGGGCCGATGATACAATGTATTATCCTGCTGGACTATCCCATCATTTGGGGGTACATGAAGTCCATAAGGGGCTGCAAATGGCCACCAAGCAGTGACACGTAGCGGGCACCGGTCAGTGATGGGTTTAGGCAGACCAGTGGACCCAACCCGTGCCATGAGAACTCCACACCAGTATGGCACCACCAGCCTGCACAGTGCCTTGTTGACAACTGGGGTCCGAGCTTTCATGGGGTCTGCGCCACATCCAAAGCCTACCATCAGCCCGAAACAATTGGTATTGGGGCTCATCGGACCAGGCTACATGTTGCCCGTCCTCTGAGGTCCATGTAGACACCTTACTAGCCCAGATGGGGCGCTGTGTCTGGTGTTGTGGTGGTGACAGAGGCATCTGGTGGGTCTTCTTATGCCTGTACAACTCTGGTGCCCACCATCCTCCATGGGCACGCTGCCCAGGGTGCATCCTCAAGGCTCCTGCACACTTGCGTTTTTTTAACACGTTTGTGCTGCTGCGATTTTTAACATTCGAAAGTCCCACTGACATTTGCGCAAAAAGAACCCCAAAAAACGCAGCATTAAAAAAAAATGCCAGTGGGTAGGAGCCCTCACCCACAACTTACACAGGTGGCATCCCCTAATGTATCCCACTTCATCATGAATTACACACTGCTATCCCATGACTTTTGGCACACCTGTATATAGCTCATCTGCTAACTACTATTCCAGTAGCCCCCTTTTTATGTAATTGCCCCTCTAGCGCTACTTGAGCTTTTGCCGTTTTGACTGACACCACAGAGATACAATCTGTAGAGAAGCGATCAATACAGACTATTACTCGATGGTATCAGCCAATAAGCTCACCCGGCACCTTAGAATCACAACCGCAGGGACCCCCCAACCCACGTACCTGGGGGTCTACACCTCAGTACTTACATATGCCCCCGAGGACCCCGGCGAAGCGACACAACAAGCGGTACCACCATGTCATGCCATCATCCGCCGCCGGGGTGGTAGAGGCGTTAGTCTGTGGCGGCGCAGCGTCTGGCTCCACGGCGCTCATCTTGGAGGCGTCTTGGGCAGCGAATCAAAGTTTGTGGCGCAGAACCTGGAGACGTCGGCGGCAGATCGGTGCGTCTTAGAAGATGGAATCTACATGCTTCAAGGGCCGCCTGGCGTCCTGCGGAGAACAGAAGTCATCAGATACATGGCGGTCACACTGTATACGGCAGCGTACTATGCAGAATAGCGCATACAGTCCACGGTCCAGAGATGGAGCTCCGCCCACTCAGGATGGAGGAGGAGCATTTAGATCACATCTAATTCCATTTCTGTGGTCCCAACATGGAGCAGCGAGAGGGACGGCCGAGCGGAGCCGCAGCGCAGGGGTGACAGGGCCTGGGGAAAGTCGCGGAGGTCCTAGATTTCTGCAATTCTTAAAAAAAAAAAAAACGCTGATTATTTTCTATAGGAGTGTTAAAGGGGAAAAAATGTATATCGCCATCGCACGCTACTAGCCGACCCTGAGATGGGGGGGGGGGGGGGGACTAACCAACCGGTGGGGTCCGACCCCTGGGATGGGGGGGAAGTAGCCGACCGGTGGGGTCCGGCCCCTGGGATAGGGGGAAGTAGCCGACCGGTGGGGTCCGGCCCCTGGGATAGGGGGAAGTAGCCGACCGGTGGGGTCCGGCCCCTAGGATGGGGACTAGCCGACCGGTGGGGTCCGGCCCCTGGGATAGGGGGAAGTAGCCGACCAGTGGGGTCCGGCCCCTAGGATGGGGACTAGCCGACCGGTGGGGTCCGGCCCCCTGGGATAGGGGGAAGTAGCCGACCAGTGGGGTCCGAGTCGTGAGACCTCCACCAATCCTGACAGTCTCTCTGCCGTCCTGTAATAAACACAATGGCGGCTGCGTGTGTCGCCGCTCCATGTATTCCCCCGGGCCGCCAGAGAGAGACCGGTGGTTAGCGGTCCCTTTGAAAGAAATGGCGCAGCTGTATTGCCCACCGTTGTCGGAATCTGTAGGGTTCCCAGCAGTTGGCCCCCCATCATGTATGCAGAGGATAACGTCGCGGGGCGACCCCTATAATAGCAGCCTCTGCCGCAGTAGGCGGGGCTTCACAGGCTACTTTGTCGCGGGGAAAAAAAAAATAATAATCGCTGGCCGGCATCACAAATCATGAAACGCGATCACGCCGCGACTCACAAGTTGGCGCAACAGTGCAGAAAAATGGCAGCCTGCTGCGCTACTTCTGACCATCCCGCCGCAACAGAGAGATCGCATCACTTAGATAACAATGGCGCAAGCCGGGCGACGCGGCCGTACATCCCTCGCCTGACAGTCACTTTCGTCAGGGCTCACCCACACGGGCGTTAGCCGCGGTGCTGACAGCCCATTGATTTCTATCGGCCCCTCCCACCTGCGGTTTTTCTTCTCGCGCCTCTTACGCCACCGGGTGGGGGGGGGGCAGTCGCTGCCGAACAACTAAACTTTTCATGTCAACAAAAAAGAAAGTGGCTGATAACTGAGAACAACAACACAAGCCACTCCCCAGTAATAGTCTCAGACTGTTTTATGGGAGAACTAATCCGTCCTATGAGAACTGTGGCTGATAACAGAGAAAATAGCTTGCAGTACAACAACAATCGTGCCCTGCATACACATACTGCGCTCCGGCTGTCCTCGGTGTACAGCGGCCCCGCACCTCCTCCGGTGCCCGGTGTCACCCGCCGACTCCAGCAGGGATGATGGTGACAATAGCACACGGTGACCACGTCACAACAGCGCACTGCATGCTGGGAGGGAACCTACAGCTGAGGGGAGGCGCTATGCGGTGACGTCACAAGAGAAGCATCCGCCCCCTTGGTAAACCTCCCAGTACTCCCGTGCTGGCGGCAACTACAGCTGTTGCCTATAGCAACCAATCAAATGACTGGGTTCATATGTTAACTTGTGAACAAGCTGTCATATGATTGGCTGCTGCGGGCGGCTGCTCTGCGCGCCTTTTTGTGGTTTCTACAGTGCTTCTATCTGTGACAGGAATCTCCATAGATGTTTCTCCTCATGAGGGGCGACATTACTGTACATGTGTAATACATACATATCTACCGCCCCACCCAAATATAGATCACAGGTTACAGACACTCGAAGGGAGCGTTCACGCGGGAGGGGATTGTCCGCAGGACGCAGCGCAGATGGCGATTTTATCAATTGTGTTGCTTTTTTAATTGCGGTTCCTCTTGTGGAATTTCTTGCATTTGTCCCAGATTTTAATTACCGAATTACATTTTTTGTAGACTAAAAATGTGCAACAACAATTACACAAAACATCATTAATTGCGCAGAATATTATTTTGCATTCTTGAATAAAAGACGTGCGGAACCCATCGCCGCAGGGGCGATATTGTGGCGCCGAAATGTCCACGAGGGCTAATGCCGCCCTGTGGGAAGGGTCCAAAAGACATTTAGATGGAAGCGTGGAAAAAATGGCGCCCATTGTGTTCTATTTATGACAATGGTGCCCGCTGGGAGATGACGCCGCACATGTTTGCTCAGTGCAGTAGATACTTTTTCTTGTCTCCCCCCCCCCCCACGGCTGCCATCTTGTCCAACCCCCACAGTTACCATCTTGTCCTACCCCCACGGCTGCCATCTTGTCCTACCCCCCACAGCTGCCATCTTGTCCTACCCCCCACAGCTGCCATCTTGTCCTACCCCCCACGGCTGTCATCTTGTCCTACCCCCCACGGCTGTCATCTTGTCCTACCCCCACAGCTGCCATCTTGTCCTACCCCCCACGACTGTCATCTTGTCCTACCCCCACGGCTGCGATCTTGTCCTACACCCTCACGGCTGCCATCTTGTCCTACCCCCCACGGCTGCCATCTTGTCCTACCCCCACGGCTGCCATCTTGTCCTACCCCCACGGCTGCCATCTTGTCCTACCCCCCACGGCTGCCATCTTGTCCTACCCCCTCACGGCTGCCATCTTTGAGATAAAGATTTTGCTTGAGAATATGGCAGCATTAATACATTTTGCGCACGTCACATCAATTTGCTGCGTTTCTTTTCCCAGAAACCTGTTACGGTCCTTTTTTTCTTTCTTTAAAGCATGAGTTGAGATAAAATTGTGCCGCGTTTTACTTCATAAATCCAACCCGTTGTACAATATGAAGGCTGCGCCGATCACCGCTCCCCTCTGGCCGATGCACACGACATATATGCACAAACAATTTGTGCACGAAATACGCAAAAAAAATCGGACCTGTTAATTTCAATGGGTTCGCTCACAACGTGCGTATTTGGCGTGCGCAGTTCAGTCACACAACAGAACACGCGGCACGCTCTGCACATTTGCGAAGGGAGAGAACACATCTTGAACTTTCATTGGCTGTCGGCATCAGTGTGTTTTTTTGCACGTGCAAAAAGTACAGTAAAAAACACCGTTGCAAACCGAAATATGCAATGCTTGATTTAAAGAAAAATGTGGCACAAATGCGCGCGTAACTTCGCTTATGTCTGTGTGAAGCCGGCCTTATTTAGCGTAAAACATAGGAGCACAAGCGTGACCGGTCACAAGATGGAGCCCAGACTTAGACAATAGTGTATATATATAAAAAGCACATTTTTCCATCCGTGTATAATTTCGTGTTCCGTCCGTTTGCAGGTCATGCGTTTTGCGTCCGGCCTTTTACTTCAGGATTCCGTCCATTTTTTACTTCTCAAAAAAAAAACAACCTCCGAAACAGGTCCAATTCTTTTTTACTATATCTCCTAACAAACACGGACCGCACAGGGACTTCACACGGACCGCACACGTGTGTATTTAATACCCCTATTGACTTGAATGAGCGATTCTCATCTGTAGATCGCGTGCCGTGAGTTTTTTAGGCAGTTTTCACACGGGTGTGATGCGAGTGAAAACGTGTAATTATAAAACCCATGCTTTGCAATGATTTTATGCACATCTGCGATGTTTTCACGCATGCGATGTGGCGTGAAAAAAAAAAAAAAAGAAAAGCAAATTGCAGCATGTGCCATCTTTCCACAATAAGCCTTTTTCTATCACCCATGTCTCCCTTTGGGGCCTCCAAAATATCTCAACACACGAACTTGCAACATTTGTGCGATGCGTTTTCAACATTAGCAACTCTTATTGTCAT
The DNA here is from genome assembly GCF_035609145.1 of Eleutherodactylus coqui. NCBI lineage: Eukaryota > Metazoa > Chordata > Amphibia > Anura > Eleutherodactylidae > Eleutherodactylus > Eleutherodactylus coqui. Next base: position 15,934,952 of record NC_089846.1, on the reverse strand, counting down.
CTAGTGTGTGAGAGAAATCGCAAGCGCCGCAATGCGGGATTATTTGCAGGAAAAAGCATCGCTGACGCTCAAACATCTCAGGTACAAAAATGCGATATTGCCGCGATTTTGCACTCGACCGTGTGAAACTAGCCTTAAAAAAAAAAAAGTGACCCGTCTCTTGCCTCAATGACTAATTTGGGTCCTTTTTTTTTCTACATGGACAGAAAAAAATGCCTCAGGGGCGGAGGCCATAAGTGCATGCGTCGGAAAAAGTGGCGCGGGAATTTCATAAATATGGCGTTCTGTCCTAAATACCATGGGATTCGGAAAGCACAAAACTGGTTAAAAAAATCCTGTGGTATACGAGCAGTATTATTAGGGTATGTTCACACGGCATCATTCACCACAGAATTTTCTGGGTAAATTCCACAAAAAAAACCAAAAACTAAAAATCCGTGGTTTTCTGACACGTAACGTTTCCACGGCGGAGTTCCGCATGCAGACTTTGTCCACTGTCAGTGCAAATCCCGCATGCGGATCCAAGCCAAAACCCAGAGCAGAAGGCTGCCGATTTTGGCATGATTTTCTGACACAGAATTCTTGCAAAAGATCCCTCACTGAGCGGCGCTGATTTGCTGCAGATTTTGGTGCAAATCTACAGCAGATTGTTATGTTCGTCCTGGACAGCCAACAGGAACCTGGTAGGAGGACAGCCAGAACGGACGATAAAACTAGAAATACGGATGGCTAGATGCAGGCAGTACAGAAGCGTGAGCTTATGGACAGAGCGGGCACCCAGAACCCCTCAGACTGAACCCACCTCGCAGCGGAGCACTTGTCCCAAAAAGGACGACACCACTTTCTCCCACAAGAACCGGGATCCGAGAGGAACCAGAGTACCGGCAACAGAGAACAAATAGAGACAGACCATAACAAAAAGACAAGAACAGCAGAAAACCAGATAAACAGATACAAAACAGGAGCAAGACGAAGCCGCAGACACACAGGAGTTCTAAGCAGGCTGACTGCTCATGGAACACTGAAAATCATCAGCAACCCTCAGCCAGGAAGAGCTGGATCTTACAGGGAAGAGGGAGAAGCCGATTGACTGAGAGAAATGTCAATCACCAGGCACACCTCGCTGACAATAGCAGGACTAATAAACCTGGACTAGTAAGTATAGGAGATGTTAACCCTGGCTAGTCTGGATAGAACCCACAGAAACAAAAGTGCGCTGGCAAATACTTAAACGTGTGCTTCAGTGAGGGCGCAGTATTTGTAGGTAAAGAGCGATGTGCAGACCGAAACCAGCTACGGTTCTGCAGCTGATTTGAAGTCAAATTCCACGCCAAATGCGAATTTTGAATGTTTTTGTCACAGAATTTACTATATGTGTGAACAGGATGGCCGAGTGTAAGTTGTGCCCAAGATTTCCACATACTGGATGGCTCCCCATTGGCTCTTACATACTGGAAGGCTCCCTATTGGCTCTTGCATACTGGAAGGCTCCGCACTGATTCTTGCACATTGGGCAGTTCCCACTGGCTCCCGCCCATTGGATGGCTCTCTACTGGTTCTTGCAGAGTGCGATGTTCACTGCTACTGTATTTATAAGTTTGGTTCTGGGGCTGTATTTATGTTATGAGTTTGGTCCTAGGATTGCATTTATGTTCTGAGTTTTGTTCTGGGGCTATATTTGTTATGAGCTTGGTTTTGGTATTCTATCTATATAATATGATTCATTCATGCTGTATGTATCATAAGTTTGGTTCTGGTGCTGTATTAAAATATGAGCTTGATTCTGGTGCTGCAGTAATGATATGGCTTGGTTATAGTGCTGTGTTGATGTTATGAGCTTGGTTTTGATGCTGCATTTATCTTATGAGCCTGGTTCTGGTGCTGTATTTACATTATAAGATTGGTTATAGTGCTATGTTTATGTTATGAGCTTGGTTTCGGTGCTGCATTTATATAATGAGCTTGATTCTGCTGCAGTGTGTATGTACTGAGCTTGGCTCTGGTGCTGTATTTATGTTATCAGCTTAGTTCTGGGGCTGTATTTATGTACTGAACTTGGATCTGGTACAGTATTTATGCCCTGAGCTGTTCTGGTGTGGTTGTGCTATATTGATGCTTTTTGCACAAACAGAATACAGGCAGACTTCCTATCAATGCAATATTTTTTTTTTCTTATGACAGGAGGCTGTGAAAAAATTCCACAAAGGCGTAAAATAAAGTGCAGACATAAAATATTCTATAATTTAGTTTTTTAATTAGCAGAGTCTCCTCAGTGCTGGTCTGAGAAACTTCAGTGTTACAAACATTTGTCGGATTGTCAGAATGTAAAAAATACAATATAAAGTTATATAACAGTAATGCGTCCAATAGAACCCGACATCAAATCTGTAGCCAAGTAAAGGATAGATCAAGACGACTGTAAGCGCTAAGTGACATCATCACCTAACTGTTGCCCATCCGCCTTCCTCGCTCTCTCGCCCAGTACTGAGCCCGGAAGCTGACTCTGTCTTGTGAGAAGTCGCCATTGAATTCGATCTCCACTTGGCTTCCCATGGACTCCCAGTAAAATAAATGATTCCCATGGAAGGTGGTGGACTTTAACGTCTTCATATCACGAATCTGAAAAGTAGAACATGGAATTTTATATATAGCATACAGTCTGTGAAAAGGGTCAGATTATATCATGACATGGGGTAACTGCCTTGGATCTCCACCACCATCATATAATAGCACAGGGAAAACAGGAAAATGCTAGATCCATCCCTGGTTCACCACATAGGACTGTTATTACACAGACCAGTCACATTATTGTGACCACCTCCTACTTTCGATATGAGCGGCATGTAGCCCATGAAGAAGTGACACGTCGTGGGCTGGCTTGGTGTGTATATATGTTCTGCTTACACATCACATGTAGAGGTAATGGGTAAAAGGGGTGATTTATCAAAGTTACAAAAAGGGATGATTATTGGCTTTCGGGCCGAGGGTGGCGGTATTTCTCAAACAGCGCAGTTTGTGACCTGCTCACGTGTGGCTGTGGGGAAAGTGTATCGTGAGTGGACAAATGGCACCATTGGGAATAACCAATATGGAAACTGTCGAGCCCCACATGACATTGATGTGAGAGGTGGACGTCGGCTATGAAGGTGAGCGAGGGACGACCAATACGCTACAGTGGAGCAGATCATCATGACTATGAACCAGAGGGATAACAGATGGGTGTATAAAACAACAGCTCAGTGAACCCCAGTGTGTTTGGGGCTCCGAAGCAGACGGATGGTCACTACAGCTATGCTAACAAAGGTGCATCGGAAGAAAAGGCTTCAATTTGCGCGGTGGTATTGGAATTGGACCACCGCTGATTGGCAAAGGGTTGTCTTCTCTGATGAGTCACATTTTCTGCTTCACCGAACAGATAAACGTTGGTGTGTCAGGCGAGAAACATCAGAGAACTAACACCCTGCAACCATTGCTGGAAGAACACAAGATGGTGGCGCAGCTTTATGGTCTGGGGGATTTTTTTTGTGGCATCCTCTGTCCCGCTCATCCATGTAGAAGGCACTTTGAACCGATCTCATTAGGACTCCATCCTTGCAGATCATGAACATCCATACATGCTGTTTATCTTCCTTGGGGTAGATGGGATCTTTTAGCAAGACAATGTGCTATGTCACATGGCTAGAAATGTCCGACCTGGACTTCCAAGTACTTTCCTGGCCCCCTAATTCCCCAGACTTGAACCTAATTGAGTATCTGTGGGATGACTTTGATTTTTTGCTACATGAACCCTCCCCCACGCACCCTCCACAACTGTACGATGCGCTGCAGTCAGCATGGCTCCACATACCTGAGACCACCTACCAGCACCCCAGTCCGTCCAGCTGCTGTCTGCGACACATAGCAGTTACTCCGGATATTAGCTGGTGGTCCTTTTATTATGACTTGACTCGGTATGTGGGCACTATATTATGGCATTATTTATTTATCTTCCAAAAATGTTTTTCCAAAGGCTTCCAACAAACTCTGACAAGGGCTTGATACCTGCAACTATTCAACTCTACATGTGTCACCTCCTTCGTCCCGGTGACACGTAAGGCCCCCATACACATTAGTGTTTAGTTGTCCAAACCGGACAGCTGTTTGGCTGCTTAAGGGTGCGTTCACACGTAGCGGAATTGGTGCGGATTTTCCATCACTGAGAATTCGCACCAATTACACATCAATTTCCATCATGCAAAAACTGCAGCCAACGTCACCCCTTCTGACCTCACGTCCTTCTTCTCAATCCTGAAGGTTGCCCACACACATGGCAGAGCTGCCGTGCCCGGACTCACAGTCATGGAGAAGAGCCGCCTCTTCCCTCTTCACAGCCTCCTACCGTAGTAGGAGGGGAACATACCCACAGACAGGAAGTCTATTGTATTGACACTGCTCCCTGGCTTCCTCCGCTCCTCCTTTTCCACTTCCTCCCTGCTGTCCATCCCTTCCTCCCTCCCTGCACATAGCAGGACAAGCCGCTTCTCTATACACGTGGTTTTCTGGTGCCTCAGTCCTTCCTTTTTACTTCTTTCTCACATTCTAATATCTTCAGGGTGAAGTCTACTGCGGATTTTGGTGCAGATCCGCACTGAATATACCGAACATACATATGTGTGAACATACCCTATGTATGAACGACTGTTACTTGTGTGTTTTTACACCGAGCGATTGTTTACTTGTTGAATTTCCTGATCGCTGATGGGACATTTACATGGGCCAAAATATAATCTGTCAACTAGTGAGGGTTTGTGATGTTCTTTGGCAGCCATGTTTTTGGCGTTAGGACTCTCCCTGAAGCTCGCTCATCGGTTGCCAATGCCACTAAATGCATATAAATACCTGTGAATGGACTTCAAGTGAACACTCACTGTTTCGATCTCTGGCTGGTCTGACTGAACAATCAGTGTATTTTTGTATGAGCCTTCACACATCTACCCCTTTTTCACTTACTGCTGATAACAGATGAACCAAAAAAAATAAAACCCTCACAGGAGAGAACAACGAGAGGCCGCAGCGCTGAGTGTTCCTTTGAAGGTCAAACCGAAACCAGCAAATGACCGCAGCAGCAAGTGTATCTTCCAAGATCGGACCCAACCAGAGACCGTAGCAGCGAGTGTTCTTTCAAAAACCAGCAGGGACTGTTCAGTCGAGGATCACTTGCACATATTTATGTGTTTTTGGGAAACAATCAGTATTAAGTGGGAGGGCAAAGTGTCCAAAAAAGGTGGGAGCCAATGAGTGTTCAGTGGGAGACATGCCGAACAGTCACACACACACAAGCTCAAAGTTGTTGGCTAGTCATTAAAAGACAACAACTACCTGTTTACACCAAACGATAATTCATCAACCAGCGACTATTTTTAGGTGAGCTGAAACAAAGCGACTAGTGAATAAACTCTCGCTGGTCACCTGGTTGGTGGTCATGTTTAAACAGAACAGCTGTCCCTTACATTCACTCTATTGCATGACATTTCGGTTGATAGTTGTCCCGTGTAAAGCAACCCTTACAGGCCTGATACCTACAACTGTGCAACTCCAAATGTCTCAACTCCATTCTATCAGTGACAACACTTAGGTCCCCCATACACATTAGTGTTTGGTCGTCCCAACTTGCCAGTAACAGCGGAGCTAGGCGACTCTCTAATGTGCATGGAAGTGGCTTAACATCATCTGTTGGGGGGAAGGAAGATTAGAGATGATGTATTTCACCACCTGATCCTTATATTCCCCAAGAGATAAGACGGCACCAAAGTTGTCTGGCTGCTTAATGACCTAAACACATGAACCTTCAGCCTCGTTGAACCTTCACGAGTATGGAGGGCCGAGGAACAATGTCTATCCAACATTTGTTGAAGGTGTATGGGCATCTTTATTGCCTTGTCATAGGGACATTGACAGCAAACAACCATCAACATTTCCCTCTTATGATCCAGACATTGATATTTCACTAGCAGTACAAGAAATAAAAACATCATACTACTGCCTTCTCACCAGGATATAATTTGATTGTGTCTCGTTGTGTCCCGAATTCAGATCCATATATAGGGCATGGATAGCTATGGTAAACTTGGGGGGAACATCAATAAAAACACGACATGCAGGGGAGCCTGATTTGGGTTGGACAGGATTCTGTATGTCTCCTTGTGTCCCAAAAAGTTGGACATCACAATCTGCAAAAAGCACAGAAATATCATGGCTGTGAGATACTATTACAGTTATTAGTGATTGAGTAGGGTATTGGGTCTTTGCTGTAACTATTGCGGGTGTAGGGGTAGCAGTCACCCATATGCTCTGGTCCTGGTGCAAAGGCTTATGTGCCATATAATTAGACACCAGTATAAATGGGACATGGTAGGTGGGGTGCTTTAAAAGAATTTACATTGGGACTAAGGAGTTTCAAGTTATGCTACTAAGTTCCTATCGCTCAGACTACTGTGATTGTAGTCCCCCCCTATTGGCAATATTCTTGATGAGGAGACTACAGTCCATACGTACAGGCTATAATATAATATTTTCCAACTAGGCCTTATGTAACTCTAGCGTTCCTCACAACATGGTTAAGGTTTCTCCATAAGACAGGCGCAAGCTCCTTCAAGGTACATGGAGACGTGGAGGCTCTCATGGGTGAAATGTTTTTCAGGGTTTCTCTATTGGTAACAAGGTTGGACATCCCTGATCTCATACCTTGGTGGTAGCTTTCTGTGGCTGATCTGCTCCAGTATGCCAGTGCAATACCATTACCAGGATGAAGTTGGCGCTGTCTCACTGTCAGGGTGTTTGATCTTGCGATCACGGTCACCGAAGAGAGCCGAGTACATGACTTTCTCCACATGGCTCTGCCATAAAACAGCACCAGTTCCCCTGTGGTCAGTAGATAAAAAAATAATACAGCACAAATGATATAGGATTAAATTTAGATGTAAGACTTTGAAGTCTTCTGTCAGGTTTATAAAAATACTACCGGACGTAAGAACTGAAGAGTGGACAGATTAATCCATGGCCAGTTTAGCAGACTTAGTTGCAAGAACAATGTTAATTACCAAGCTGACAATAGTGGGGACCAGGGGCGTAACTATAGAGGATGCAGGGGATGCGGTTGCACCCGGGCCCTGGAGCCTTAGGGGGCCCATAAAGCCTCTCTTCTCCATATAGGGAGCCCAGTACTATGAGTAAAGAATTATAGTTGGGGGCCCTGTTACAAGTTTTGCATCGGGGCCGGGGAGCTTCAAGTTACGCCTCTGGTGGCGACCCTAAAATAATTCTCGTAATCTCCGCTGAAGAAACCTACCAGCTGTGCAGTTGAGGGAACTTGAGAGGACTTTGACAACAACCACCTCTCCGAGTGGACGGCCGATTGAGAATATACAGTCTTTTTCAAGAAGGCCAGTAGTATTTATTACTCCAGATGAGTTCATGAAGAGACGTCCACACACATCTGCATGAGAGAATGATCCTAGTGAGGAGGAACAGCCTAAGGAAGCTTAACCTTCACTGTGGAACCTAACCCCACTACAATAACCACATACGCACAGGTTAGTTACTTTGAAATATTTGTCCCTATTGCTCTACTGGCAGAACTTTTAGTGTAGACTGTAAGCTGCCAAATTTCAGGTTGCCTATGAACCACTTGACTTCTGACTTTCTTGACTGTTATGTCAAGGCCTCAACCCAGTGAAGGACCATTGGTGGGCTACTCCAAGTCTGTACAAGGGTAGATGTCATGCATCCATTCACATTGAAGTATCGAGGTCCTGTGTGAGCTTGCAGATCTTACCAACAGAGTATAGTGGTTCTTCAACAAGTCACAGAAAGGGTCAGGGTTCCTAAGGAAGAATAAGTTAGAGAGGGTGGCAATGGTTATTTTATTAAAGCCTGTAACCTTGGAAAAGTGACTTCTAATCTTTCCCATGCTGCATGATAATGAATCCCGAGTGATCCAGTAGGTGAGCCTGGACCGTCTCTGCTGCCTGTGGTGCCCTCTAATCACTGGCCATTCTTCCTGTTATTGATAGGTGATGTGGGGGATGTCTCCTACTTCATCCACAGAGACGCCCAAATCTCACACAAGCACGAACTGGCACATACACAGACTGTGTAGCCATATTGTGGGTAGACTCAACTGACCCTTCCATGAACATGCCAGTCCACGGTTGAGCAACGCATGTGCAATATTTGGGTGGGACTGTGGATAAGGTAGGAGATATCAACCACATGACCCATCAATCATAGGGAAAATGGTTGGAGATTGGCGGGCTGTAGAAACGGTCCAGGCCCACCTACCGGATCATTCAAGATCGATTACCACACAAGGTGGAAAGGATGAAGCTTCACTTCTACAAGATATTTGGGGCTTACAAGCTTTAATAAAATAACAATTGTCACATTCTCTAACATATTGTTCCCTACATGACATTGGTTTCACCAGTCTCAAGCTGCTGACATGTTACCTTTAAGGAAACCCGTCATCAAATATTCCATGCCTAATGTGCCACCATGGCTTTACACAGGATGGTAATAGGTTTATAAAGATGGGACTCTCTGAAGTGGGCCTTGGAGCATGAAGAAACGTTAAAGTTATAAAATAGCATGCACTACCTGTGAAGAGTCATGGATGAAAAAATCATTGGACTAGCGCTCCAATCTAGAGGATTCCTTAGAGAAGGTGCCTATGAAATAATACATAGATGTGTAGAGTGGTTGATATTTGGAGCAGTTGTGGTGTGGTTTCTACCTTGTTTTACTGTGAAGAGTCATGGGGTGGTCTTGGGTTCCTCTTGAGACGTGCAATTATGGCATTACATGCTGGCTCCAGCCGCATCCAGCACATGCGCAGATGAAGACCAACCCAATAAGCCTTCCATTGACGCATATGTGCTGGATGCCACTAGATTTAGCTTGAAATGTCAGGACTACATGACTCCAGAGGATTCTGGGTCTGCCGCCATGACTCTTCACAGGTAGCTTGCACTACTTCATTTTTTCCTTTATGCTCCAAAGCCCACTGCAGAGAGTCACATCTTTAGGAAGCCATCAGCATCCTGTGTAACACTATGGAGGCAATTTTTGGACCGCACATCCTGATTTATCCTCCAGATGAATCAGACCCAAAGATGGCCAGATGGAGGATACTGAACCTAATGGCTATGGAAATCTCAGCTAAAGTATTGTGTGGAATCATATACTGACTCCAATGTCTGACAACAATATTCTCAAATCTAACACTGGATAATCAAGATCAGACACAGAAGTACCCAAACCACAATTACCATTTCCAGGGTCATCAGCCATGTGCTTTGGAAGATCTCCTGGTCTTTCAGATATTGGCACAGCTTTAAAATGAGGTCTCTGGTTAGGGGCAACAGATGTCATCGATAGAGTATGTACCACGTGTGTTCGTGACGTCTGTGTGTCCGGGCGGCAGGGATTCTCTGAACACCCTCTAAGGGTTATGGGTTTTGGGGTGTTGAGGCAGAATGTGGGGCTCACTTGTTGATTAGTCTTGGAGTTGATGCAGAATTCCTGACGTCGTTGGATGCCATTGCCACACGTAACCGAGCACTGAGGTGGAGAGCACAGAAATATTGTAGAGTTTACACCTCTACACTGATTTTGAAAGTTGCACTCGATCTAAATTAACGCTTTGAAAGTTCTCGCTATCAACATTAGTCATTCCCACCTCCAATAACCTAAATCATATCAACAGCCTATTATTGCACAGTGCCTCGTTTCATGGTTGCTTCATACCTGAGTCCAGGCCCCCACATCCCATGTGTAGAAGCAGGGGGTGATAAAACAAGGGATAACAGACAGAGGTTTCTCATGAGATGGGCAAGATGCTGCATCTACTTCATTCTCTGCTCCAGTCACAGTCTCCATACACGACACCTTCTGCTTGGATATTCCATATCCACAAGCTGCAGAACATGGACTTGCCTCTACCACTCGCCACCTATAAGTCAATCAATGAGATTGAAAGGTGAACCTTGTGAACCTTGAAACTACAGGCTACTATGTGGGGCAATATTAATACTGGGTCCACTGTGGGGGCACTATTACTACTGGGACCACTATGAGGGACACTAGTACTACTGGGGCCACTATAAGGAACACTATTACTACTGTAGCCATTATGGGAGTGATCTATTACTATTAGGACTACTATGGGTGTAACTTTTTACTACCGAGGCCCCTAATGGAGTACCTATTGCTACTTGGGCCACTAATGGAGTCACTAACCGTGTCACTATTACTACTGGGGCCATTAATGGGGCAACTTTTATTTTTAGATCCACTACTGGGGGGGGGGGGCGTCACTATTACTACTAGGGACCAATAAGGGTGCACACTGTTAGGGGCACTAATAGGCTGGGTTCACACGGACGGAATCTTAAACCCGAGTCTAAGCAGCAAAGTGGACGAGATTTGACAAAATCTCGTCCAAACGCTGCGGACAAGCTGTTGCGGCCAAGCTGCGATGAAAGAGACATGCCACATGGAATGTAAAGCCGTGGCATGTCAATTGTATCACGGTTTCTGCTGCTGCCATCTCTGCTCTCTATGGGGAGAGATGGCCGCAGCGGAGTACAGGCGGTGAAGCCTGCCTTTCTGCTGTGGAAATCTCAGAGTTTCCGTGTGGTCCCGCTGTGGTCATTCCGCGAGATTTCCGTGGGATTTACGCCCTGTGTGACCTCAACCTTTAGGCCCATTTAGACACAACGATTATTGCTCAAAATTCACTCAAAATCCATCTTTTGAAGGGCATCATTGTGTGTAAATGAGCCCATCTTTCACTTTTCTGCCAAATGATGGATTTCAGTTTGGCATGAAATCCATCGTTCAGCAGAACAGCTGATAAGACGGACCGCACGCTGTGCTCTGCCCGGGGACCGCTGATAACAGCTGATTACATTGTCTCAGCTGTCAGTACCACTGCAGATCAAAGGGAATGTATTCAGCGAACAGCGGGTGGTCTGTTCCCTGAATACAGCTCCCGGAGGCTCACAAGCTACTAATTGGTACTAATACGAATTAGTACCAAGTAGTAATTTATTCAAAAATGATCACTCAAAAGCCGTCTTTTGAGTGAACATCTTTGTGTCTAAATGCACCTTTACAATTCAGACAAGCCTCAGTGGTTCAAATATGTGTTGGATATCTTGTGAATTGGCACTTTCATTGCCTGTAAAAGAGTGGGTTATTTTGTGGGGGGTTGTGGGTGCCATTTCACACTTTGCCTCAGGTAGCAATAGCATAAAGGCCTCGGGTACCCCTGACCAGGAGACATCAGACATCTCTAATCTGGTGTTCATTACGAAGTAGCAATTGTCTAGTATTCTGGGACATACAGACGTAGAGGAGATGTATACCTCGGGGGGCACGGTTGTTGGTTGCAGGGCTCCTGTTCTTGAGGATGAGGCAAGTGCTGACATTCATTATCTGCAACTATGTTTTCTTCAGCTTCTCCTTCCTCGAGGGCTTTAGTGCAGTATAGGACTCTCTGTAAGATACCCCCTCCACAACTTACACTACAAGATCCAGTTTTATAGCGCCACCTAGAAAAGCAGATAGCAAAAAATGTAGGACTGGAGATGGAGGAGCAAACAAGCACCATGTCTGATTATCTCAGGGGGTTAGGGGTGCAGTGAAGTCAATCAGCACCAGAAAAGCAACCTAATTTAATTTTTTGCTATGAGACCCCCTTCCTTCACTGTAAGGGCAATAAATCGGAATCATTGTAGACAGCAGGCTCAGACTGTCCCAAAAGGGAACAGGTGAATCCCCCAATGGGCCTTGAGCCATGATGGGCCCCTGGCATGAGTTTCACATAAAATCTGTATATATTGGGTGAATGGGAGTCTACTAATTCCTGCTCGCTCATTCTCCATACTTCAGTGGAAGCAGTGCCACATGCAACCACAGCCACCTTTCTATTGAAGTATATGGAAAATGCAGCAGAGAGGAATTTGTGAACGAGGATCAGGTAATATTTGCATGTAGTTACACAGTGGGCCCCCAGAATGAATTTTACTAGTGGTCCCAGGGCAACCCAGTCCGACACTCGTAGACAGCTTGTGTTCTGAGCATTAATACCGGACAGGACAGGGCGCCATGGCACTCTTTCATGGAGTTTGGATATGGGATGTGGCTGCACATGAAATGAGGTCATTGGTGGGTGATGTTGTTGTCCTTCATACAAAGTAATAAACTGCTTCAAACTGAGTTTTTAGCAAGGTTCTACCCGAGACAGGGTTCTACTGGTTCAGTTCACTCAACACTAGTCCTGTACGCTGGTGTATACCCCTCTCAGAGGCTTTTATGACTCTTAGACAGTATTATACACCAACTCAAGGGTGTTGGAGAACGTCTGGTTCAGTTCTAACTAATTCGGACGGAACCAAACTTTTTCCAGAAGTTGGCCAAATCAGCTGAACCGAACTTTTCAAAAGTTTGCTCATCATTAACGCTGAGCTATTCTTCCCTTTTGAAATTATTGTATCAGGGCCAGTTTAATGGAAAATGGAGCCCCGGGTGCCAAATACGAGAACATATTCACACCCTGCATATAATATTAATGCCCCATAATACTGCAATTTAATTTCCAAATAACACCACCATATCCCGCTAAATAATGCTGGGTGGTTGTAGTTTTCTCCTGCAGCTCCCGTCCTTGCAGGCCCAGGGCAATTACACAATTTGTTACCCCTTAAACCCGCTCTCCCCATGTCTGTTCTTGTATTTTAATGTACAGTAATAAGTAGTATGGTTAGAAACAGCAAATTAGCGATACAATACATAGGATTTAATTACTCTGGAGAGCAGCTCTGGGGTTGGCACGGCTTGTACTGCATCTCTGGCTTCAAAGTTTGGTTACAGTTCTCCTCCATAGTCTCTTCTTTGGCAAAAAAGTCAACACAAATATAACGGAGCTCTGAAATACCTAAGAGGGTGGTAACATTATAGCTATGTTAGTACATAATATAAACATTAAAAGACACTGCTATTCAGAAATGTAGGCGTCTTGGCCTTTAGATCTACTCCCTGTAGCTTAGGTGGGGTTTAGAGAATCTTTTCTTCCAATTAAGGATCCTGACGTCTGTCCTCTAACCAAGTAGTCCTTGTGGGCCAGGGGTCAATTGACAGCCAGCGGTAATGTCATAACATTCAGGGATAAATGTGTCACAGTGCCATTGGTGCTGGTTTCTTCCATGTCTTGCGATTGGGTCTGAAGTGACATCACAACATTAGCTCCGGATCATGTGGCGCACACATTTCAGTCAGTCCTGGTCATCAAGAGTTAAACATCTCCCTGATGCTGTTTAGCCGAAGGACTGGTTGCTGATTGATGACCCAGCCAGGTAATTAAGCTTATGAGAGCTGTTGAGCTGACAGGCTGGCTGCGTTGATTGACAGCCTATTCTGCTATTTTCATATGTTATACAAGACGGCTCCTCCTTGCTGAGGGCGCCGGTTATACTTCTACTGTTCTGGGTTTGTCAGGACTCTCAGCATACGTCTGTTGTCAGTCTTGAACTCTATCTGCGTCTGTCCATTGTCAATTTTGTTCTCACAGCTTATCTGTCTGTTGTCAGTGTTCTATGTCCAGTTTGTTACGTTCACGTGGGCAAGTGAGCACCGGCCCCATGCAAACGTTACCAAAGAATAGGGAACACCGGGTGAAACAACCACCAACACCTCTCCCTATCTTCTACAAAGGAAGATGACCAAGGGCCTTCCTGTGTGGCCCAATAGGGGCGGCCCAGCGGTCTTTGGATCTGGGCCCTTGCTTCCCTTGTGAAACCATGCACCCAGGGTAGGACACATACACACATCACCACCAACAGGGACAACAGGACAGGGTAAGAAGACACACAGAGCCATAATCACACCATACAGCAGCCAATACGCAAACACTAGAAGCAGATGTTAATGCTATAAATCCCAGGTATTTGTTGACATTTCGGCCAAAATATGAAAGCTAGTGGGCCACATCACGGCTCCCGGCAATACCGCTAGTCCCTACCCTAACCAGGAGTCCAGCGACATAACCAAACAAAACCCAAAACACAAACCTTTCTTGCAGCCTCCACACATAGAACCTGCTCACACCACACACAGAGAGAAATGAGAACAGAGAAAGCTGACCTTACCCGCACCTGGGAGGACAGCTTTTATGTGTACTGACCTAGAGTGATTGGCTGACTGGAGACATACACGCCCAGCCAGCACAATCCCCCACACCTGAGCAGGAGAACTCCAGAGCACCTGTAGAGCCACAGCTCTAAGGAGACAAATGTAACACAGTCCTTCTGTAGTCCCCGGTCAAGTTCCCTTGTTCCTCTCTGACTTCAGACCTTGCCTCATAAATGCAGCAGGGTCATCCTTTTTGGGACCAGTGCTCCGCTTCGAGGCAGGTCCAGTTGTGAAGGTTCAGGGTGTTCCATTGTTGCCATTAGTCTCCCGTATACATGTCTGTCTAGACTACTCTGGTATTCTGCTCACCCTTCTTTCAACAGCAGTCTCGACCAGACGTGACAGAATGCTTACCAGTACCACAAGTAACAGAGCATTCATCCTGGACTGGACTCCACACATAGACATCTGTCCTGTTCATGAGATAGGTGTCTTTATTTATTGACGGTACGATCTGTTAAGGCAAAAAAACCAAGTAACATCTAAAATCTAATCAGCATTATATATAGCATTTCCCTCTTGAGCTTCAGCTGGACCTAATACTCACTCTATCCCAGCCAACAGGGCATACGCTGACTACACACTGGACCAGGATTGGTGGCCTCTCCTGCTTTAAGCAACTAGAGTCATCAACTATGGCTTCCAAGCCAGACTGGGACTTTACACAAGAAACATTACGTTTTGCCAAGCCTGATCCACAAACCGCTGAGCAAGGACCCGGCTCCGACACTTTCCATCTACAAGGAAGAAAGGAATATATTTAGTAACTTCACCTATCAATTGGTTGCTGTCTGCAGATGTCCTACCAGTCTACAGTTCCACGAGGAGGAGATTTGGAAGAACAAGAAGAGCACAGAGATTGGATTTTACCAGCTTGGACTCTGTAGACAAAACTTTTATGGCAGATTCAGCTGTAGTTCCAGGAAGCTGCCACTTAGTCAGTCCTCATATGAAAGACCTCTGCTGGTGGAAACACAGGGGCATTCAGGTTCAGCAATAAACCTAGAGAAATTTGCCGAAGTCCCGTTTTTCCTCCTATCCACGTCCGGATGTGCAGTAGTTATTGGCATTCTTAGGACTTTCCAAATACTCCTTAATTAGAGAGTTACCTTCTAATACACACCTTGGAGGGCAAGGATCATCTCCACAGGGTTCCTCAGTGGGCCTAATAAAATGAGAATCATTACATAACTTGGATCCAACCATCTCTTGGAGCGTTTGGTCAAAGCATTCATGGAGTACCTTCCGAACACCTCAAGGGAAGGGACAATTCCGAGTCATTAACTTATTCATAGAATACAGACAATGAGGAAATCTTTACATACAATGGCTTAAGTCTTCATACCTCCACCACAAGTAGCTGAGCAAGGTCCTTGTATCGACATCCATACATATGAATGGTCCTTCTCAGGAATATAATAACTATAGACAATGTCTGGATTTGTAACTTCTCCATATTCTGCACCATATTTTCGGTAAAGCTATACAAATAAAGAAGATTGATACCAACTCTAATTATGATGCATCCAGGTCATATCAGGTCATGCTGAATCCTACCTGTATCTCCATCTCAGATGTGGTTGGACCATCAATACTGATTCTTTCCTGTTGAGGAAGCTTCTCGGGTGTTAGAAGCAGACTGTACTTGGTCTGTTCATCTTCTAAGATTGAAGGATGGCTGACATTTAAGGAGATACTTTTCTTTCCGGCTACAACATACTCTGCATTTTTCTTTATAGCTGTACAAAAAAAACCAAAAAGTATTTTTTCTGTTTTTGTAAGCTGCAAAATCAATTCTCAGACATATTAACTATACTTTACCAAGCACATGTAGAGACTAAATGGTGGGATTCCTACTGAGAAGACTTCATGACTTCACCTCAAGTTCCAGAACACAGACTACTGTTGTCTACTTGAGTTGTCTACTTAAAATATGTCTATCCAAACCTCCTTTGTAAGACCTTTTACACCTTTGGAATAGTGGACAAGAAGTAAAAACTCTCAAAGTAAGATAATACAAACTACTATCTCAGAGGCAGATGCGGATCTGCCTTGCTACACACTAGTTTGACTTTGGGCTGAGGAGGCAACACTTGGGTAACTCAATTTTCACCCTAGACCCCTTCAAGTGGTATTTGACCTTCACTGTGGTGTCCCCAAGATGTTACGCTCAAAAATAGTCCCGGTAGTGTGTCTACAGATGTTGCACTGGGCCGAGGCATAGTACCTGATGGTATGAACAGATTAATAGCCAGAAGACTGGTTATGATCAGGACTGGCGACACAGGAGCCATAACAATGTCCAGGCAGAAGGTCAGGGAAGATAGCAGGCAATTACTAAGTCTAGAATACAAAGCCAAGGTGTGGGAGCATGGAAGACAGAATGGTCAGGCAAAGGTCAGAACCAGAATACACAAACTGGGACTTTGTCATAATAGCTATAGGAGACCGATTACTTAGGCATTCTCCATGGTGGTGGAGGATGCCTAATACAGATGGGTGGTTGGAGCCAAAGAGAATATGGGAGTTTAAGCAAGCCCTACAGGAATACATGAGAGAGGCAGAGAAGGACAGAGCATGGCATGCAGTAGATGAACAGTAACGGCGCCCAACCTCGGCCCCAGCAACAGCCGAACAGTGCTCCAACAATACTTGTCCTTATTCTTCATCAGGTCAGAGGTTTGGGCCATGTGGATCAGCAGAAGTACAACAATATCATAACTTATTTAGTACAAACTGCTGGTCTCATCATTGAGGACAATAGGGTTGATGCTAAGGAATTGTAGGACTTCTTGCTTACCCAAATGTGTGAAAAGAGGCTTTCGATTGGTGACTTGTATGGTTGTGGACCCCACAGGAAGTGTTAGAAACGTGACGTACACTGCAACACAACAAATTGTTCATCATGTGTTCTTTCCATAAAGAGGTCACAATAAGGAGCAGTAACTTACACAAAGATAAAAGATGTGACATCTTGTACATTTCTTGTCACTCACCACCAGCTATTCCTTCGGTGAAGGTTCCACTGACGATACTGCAGGTGCTGTTGTCTCCTCCACATACCCCACACTGGTCCGTCACCATCCCAGAATCCATTACCCCATCACAGCCAAAGACCTGAGCAAGACACCTGCATTACATACAGGGTATTTCATAAGAATCACTTCCCACCTATTACTATAGTATCATGACATGATCCATATCCTACAGGTTCATTCATCTAAGCCTGATTTCCCTTCAAAAGGCTGTTGGATACAAATTGACATTTGTACAATTTCCGACTTGGTTGGACTCAGGTGTGTAGCTAAAGGCTTGTGGGCCCGGGTGCAAAAGTTTATCTTGGGTCCCCCCAACTTCTCTTAACCCCTCAACACAGAGATGTAACTTGAAGCTCCTGGGCCCCAATGCAAATCCTGTAACAGGGTCCCAACTATAATGCTTTATTCATAGCACTAGGCTCCCTATATGGAGAAGAGAGGCCTTATGGGCCCCCTAAGGCTCCTGGGCCCGGGTGCAACTGCATCCCCTCCATCCCCTATAGTTATGCTAGTGACTCAGACTGTTGCTGCAGGTAGGCCAATTTGGAAATCTGACACAAATGGGCCTTAGGTGGGCCTTAGCACCATGAGGATTGATGCACCTTTGACACCAACACTACTTGACATACACTGACATGCCAAAAGTCCTGGCTGTATGTAAATTGATTATGAAGTGGCATTACCTTAGATGACAGCTCAGGAATGCCCACACCTGTATAAGTTGTGTTGTGTTATCTTGTGAGTGAGGTTGAACACTGACCAGCATGCTCATCTCAAGGCAATGTGTATTATTGAAATTTGGAAGATGCATGATAGTGGGCGTTAGATGGATGTACGTTGTATGGTCATCACAAGACCCACCAGAGCTCCTCTGTTAACATGACAACACTGGACACAGCGCCTCACCTAGGCTCGTAAGATTGCTAACTGGACCCTGCAGGACTGGCAACATGTAGCATGGCCCGATAAATCACAGTACCAATTGTTTTGGGTTGATGGTAAGGTTCATGTGTGGCGCAGACTCCATAGAGCTACACACCTCAGTTGTCAACAATACACTCTGCAAGCTGGTGGTGGTTCCATACTGATGAAGGGGTTGGTTCTCATGGCACGGGCTGAGTCCCCTGGTCCACCTAAACAGGTCATTGACCAGTGCCGCTGTGTTTCACTGCTTGTTGATCATTTTCAGACATTTATGTACCCCCTCAATGATGGCATATTCCAGCAGGATAATGCATCGTGTCATCGGCCCCAAGTTGTCCAGAATTGGTTGGATGAGCATTCTGGAGGATTCCTATGAATAGTGTGGCCTGCACATTTACCCAACATGAGACCTATCGAGCACTCATGGTATGTGGTGGAGAGGTCAATTTACACCTGAGATCCATCACCTGCGTATACCACAGAGCGGTGGTTGGCTATCCAGATGGCATGGCTCAACATCTCTCCAGATGTCTTCCATCCACTTGTGGAATTGATGCCACAGCGAATTGCTACACCTCGCCCTTCACTGGGCTAGAGGGGTTCTACATGCTATTAGTTCCTGTTTCATCACTTTTGGCACGTCAGTGCATAAGTCTAACAGGATATCCCATAATATGTATTTTAACTCCCTGGTTCTCACCTTACACCTTCCAGCTACACACATCTTGAAGGCAGCATCTGTGTCGACACTTGGCTCACATCGAGTACCATCCATAAAAGCCTCTCCTCGTTTAACCATGAAGTTCTGCCCCTGAGTACGACACATGTGCTGGCACAATACGTCCCCTGAGGAATACACAATACAAGCAAAGTATAATACCAGGCTGCGGTCAGACATCCCCATACAACGAAAGGTGGAAAATGTGAAGATGTGGACCAGTAGGGTAACCTAGATGCAACCTTCTGGAAAACTACTCTGAAAATGTCTCCACCAATATTCCACCATTATACGATACATAACATTTCATGACGATGACATCATCAGTCTAATGAAATAAGGACAGGTCCTAAGCTCTGGATATTTTAGCAACAGGTTTTTTTGTAATGTATTATAGTAAAAACTTTAGAAAACATCTCCCTCACCTTGTACAAAGCCAGCCACTGATGTCCACTGATAGTAGGAAGCCTGACCTTGAGAGAGGAAAAGCGGTTTCTTATTGGTGGCAGAACATTGCTGCGTCATAAACTCCAGTTGGGTTGTGTCACAGGCCTGAAAAAAAAATCCATGCAATCATTTTATACAGCAGGGGTCTCCAACCTGAGATTCTCCAGCTGTTGTGAGACTACAGCTCCCAACGTGGCCTACAAGTTGGAGACCTCCTTAATACAGCATAAGGTATACGAATCTAATAGAGTAATAGGGGATCCTGTACCTTACCTGCGTATTACACATTTCGGCCTGAAGACTTGGTCCTGCACAGTTGCGACCGCCAAATGCAGGTCTGTGGGAAGGAGAAGTCCAAAATACAGAGTAGAATAGGAATGAACCGTATTGTCCAATGTAACTCTAGCCAACACTATGTAAAGCCAAAATAAGTTATTTAAAGGAATTTTCCATATCAGATCTCTAGGGGTCCGACTCCAACACCCCCACTGTTCAACTGACTGAAGGCGTTGCATTGCTCAAGTTTCTCTTTTTTTTATCTGATACAGCTCCATACTTTTGGCCCCCTGCACATGGGCGGAAATTCTGCAGCGGGATTTCCCGCTGAATTTCTGCCCATGCCCGCCTGCATAGGATTGCATTTCAAAATGCAATTCTATGCACATAGCCGCGATTTGTCCGCGTGAAAACACATGCGGAAAACAAATCGCGGCATGTCCTATTTCTGTTCGAGTCTCACAGAGGCCCGCACAGAAATATCAGTAGTGCCAGGCCGGCTCTGCCCTGTGCATGCGCCGGCTGGCCGGCAGTCGGTGCATAGCAGGGGAGGGAAGACACCAGGAGCCGGTGAGCCACAGGCCTCTGCAGGGGCACGGGTCATTAGGCGGCCTTTGGTAGCAGTTGCTGGGAATGAGCTGCAATACCAGGCCCAGCCACTTCCAAGAGTACAGAGCTGCACTCCTCAGTCAGCTGACTGGTGGGAATTCCAGGGGTCACACCGCCACCAATCTGATAGGCCATCAGTATTGTAGCCCTGGAAAAAAAAAAGTTTAATTGTAAAGGCCAAATCCATGCTAAATTCTTTTGTGATCACATTGCTGGGATTTTTTTGTATAGATATACTGGGATATCCATAACCTGATAACATAGTATGTTAGGCTGAATGAAGACAATGTCCATCTAGTTCAGCCTGTTTAAACCCCCTTGTTGATCCAGATGAAGGCAAAAACCCCAAAAGGCAGAAGCCAATTAGCCCCACCGGTGAAAAAATTCCTTCCCGACTCCATAATGGCAGTCAGAATAATCCCTGGATCAACCTTTGATAGTTCCTACCTAAATGTAAGATCCAGATCAACAACCCGCTGGTCACTTAAAGTCTATATCCTGGAATATCGTAGCGCTCTGGAAAGACGTCTAGTCCCCTCTAAAACTCCTCTATAGATTTTGCCATCACCACGTCCTCAGGCAGAGTGTTCCACAGTCTCACTGCTCTTACAGTAAAGAACCCCTTTCTATGTTGGTGATGCAACCTGCTTTCTTCTAGACCATGGGCAGTGGGTTTCAATCTTTTAGCACTGGGTTACACCTGAAAAATTCTCACAACCAAAGCTTCACCATTCCAGTAATCACATCCCGAGCTTCCCCCTTCACCACCAATAATCACATCCTGAGAATCATATTGTGCTGATCGCAGCAGAAGGAGGATGACAGCAATGACAGTCTTGATGAGTAATGGTCACACTCCCCCACTCGTCTCTGGTAGACTCCTCTAGTAGGTAGCCTTAGGGCTTATACTTCTAGCAAGTATGCCTAGCATGCGGTGCACCCCCTAGATAAAGATAAGAGTTTCTTCATAAAGAGCACTGGGGTGCTGCGGCATCCTGGTTAGGAATCACTGGCCTAGGGGGCTACAGCTTCCTGTAGGGTGCCAACACTCATGTGGCCTTCCTGATGGAGGTTCAAGCCCAGAGACAAGGATGTGATCTACGGACACCTTTTCACGACACATAAGAAGATCACTTTTGGGCAAATTTCCCCTTCATGCCCTTTTAGGAACCTTCCATAAGTGGCCTTCTCCAATGTTCTTCTAGACAGTTATGGAAATCTATAACCATCAGCATTGGTTGGGCTAAAAAGCTTTAACTTTAACTAGTTACCTTGGGTTGTTGCATTGACGTTTCCTGACAATTACTCCCCCTCCACAACTGCGCGAACAGGAAGTAAAACTGCTCCAGCCAGACCAGACTCCATGGACCACTGATACTGGATTCAGTTCCTCAAGAGAAGTACAGCGACCCTTATGACACCACTGAGGAAAGAACATGAGGAACCATAGGATCCAAGAACCGTATAAAGTATAGACCAATGGTTTCCAAACTGTGACTCCCCAGGTTTACAAAGCTGCAGCTCCTAGCTGACTCTGACTATTTGACTTCTATTCCGCTAACCTCGGCTACGTTTCTAGACCGCGCTATCTGCCTCTCATCTGCCTGATACTCCTGTTGAAGTTTATGCTTGCCCGCCCCAACCTCGGCTTCTGGTTACATCTGTGTATTGTCAGCAGCCACACTACTGAAATTATTTCTGTGAGTAACGACTTGGGGACTCCACAGCGAAGAACAAATCCCGTTGGAGGGGTCAAGGGTGAAAACTGAGGTTCCCCTAGAGCCATCTCTAGATATAGCCCTAAGCCAAATCAGTGTGTGGCAACGCGGATCCACATCTGTCTGCCTGACACAACTGCTGCCAAATTAATAACTTTTACCTTGTTCTCTCCACATTCGGTGCCGTCAAGCAATGGGACAAGAAGACGGTTGCAGCTGGAGCGGTCTTGTTGATTGATGTGACAGGAGAGGACGCTGCATATGTCCTACAAGACAGAGAAGAAACTCCTGAAGTGGCCGGCGTCTACTGAGGAACGGATAGAACAAAAAGTGCAAGATCAAAGAGCATGTTCAATGGGATGAAGAAATGCCTTTAATGGAGATCCCACGGATCCGTGCCAAATGGGCGCCTTCATCAGATCTTAGAGAAGTGCACAATATTCCACATTTAACCCCTTAAGGACGTGGCCTATTTTGGACCTAAGGACGCAACAATTTGGGAGGAAAATCTCCACTTTTCACAGCCGTAACTTTTTATTTTTCAACCAACAGCCACATAAGGGCTTGTTCTTTGCGTGGCAAGCTGTAGTTTTTATTGGTACCATTTTGGGGTACATACAATGTAATGTATAACTTTAATTTTTTTTTGTCTGCAGGTCGATATGAATAATTATCACAATACCAAAATGATATACAGGTTTTAATTTTTCCACCTTTTTACAATAATTTTTTCTGAGAATTTTTTTTATATCTTCATTTTTTCCACCTCATGTCTTGAACCTGCCATCTTATGATCACTCAGATAATATGCTGCAGTACTTCTATATTGCTGTGTATTATACGATTTACTTGCCAGTACTTGCTATGGCAGATCCAGAGGCTATTGTTAATGACATGTTCATGCAGTCTGAGTACTGGGCAGTGACTGCTATCAGCTCTTTCGCCCTCACGCCTGCTGGCTGTGTTCCACCTCTCCCCAGTCCTAGTTTCTATGTGTTGCACACTATGAGGGTGGATTCAGACGACCGTATATCGGCTCGGTTTTCACGCCGAGCCGATATACGATGTCCTTATCTGCAGGGGGGGGGGGAGGATGGAAGAGCCAGGAGCAGCAACTGAGCTCCCGCCACTTCTCTGCCTCCTCTCCACCCCCTCTCCGCCCCTCTGCACTATTTGCAATGAAAGGAGGCAGGATGTGGGCGGGGCTAAATTCCAAGAATTAGCCCCGCCCCGCTTCTCCCCATTGCAAATAGTGCAGAGGGGTGGAGAGGAGGCAGAGAGGGGGCGGGAGCTCAGAGCACTGCTCCTGGCTCTTCCAGGCTTCCCCCCCCCTGCAGAGAGAGACAACGTATATTGGCTGGGCGTGAAAACCGAGCCGATATACGGTCGTCTGAATCCAGCCTAAGCATGATGAAAATACAATCATGAATATGCCCAAAATCTCCGGTTGCCATGGCAGCCCATCAGCCCTCCACGATTTCATACTGGAGGGCCAATGACATCATAAAGGAAGCACTCTCCTTCTGTTAACTACTTACATGCCACAATCGACATTCATCGCTGCATGTAAGGGGTTAACAGTGGGGTCCCGTGTTGCAGCGGAAGATCGTCTATCAGTCACAGCCATCTTCCGCTGTGGATGGCGCACGCTCATCTCCTGAGCCTGCACCATCCATATGATGTAAATATACGTCCTTCCGTGCGAACCCCTTCCCACTCGGGACATACATATACAGGAAGGGGTTACAAAGAAATGCCAGTACAACCGGTGCCCTCATTAAAGTTAGGTGAGGTCAATCCCCCAGCACTGAATCACAAATACATAAAACAAAACCGAGCTGCACTCAAGAATAAATGTAGCGAAAAACATCAGTTCTGCACAAAGAAATAGAAAGGCAAGAGGAAAATGTGGAACAAAAACCTAATCTGCATAATTCAAGAGTCATTGTGAACTAGCGCTAACTCCGACAATCACTGCAGCGTGAAACCAGCGGTGAGCCACAGAGCAGAATGTTACAATCAGCTTCATTGACTATAGAGAAATGTATGAGACAATATAACTCAGGGGGTAAGAGCCCAGGGTTAATACAGAATGAATGAGAAGAGCATACAGGATACGATGCAGCAGACGGAGTAACCAAGGTTTAACATGTTTATTGATAATCATAGAAATGAAGAATAATAGTATAGTTACACAATTAGACCTTTTTTACTTAGAATCACTTGTCGCTAACGAGATCCTAAGGATAATCCCATGGGAAATAATTCTGGAAGAACAGTATGAATAACACTTGGCTATTATCAGCACCCATTCACACAATGTCCATTATGGAAGATATGGCGCAGCGACACAGCTTTCATTTATAGGTTAACATTCCAATGCAATTCCCTAGAAAAGCTGGTTCCCGCATTCACGTATAATGCCCCCTTGTAATAACAGTCCATAACTCGGGTTCCAGCAGAAACTTGCATAATGTTACCGTCCGCAATGCAAGATCTATCTCCGTGTTTCTCCGATAATAAGCCCTAAGTAGATTTTCGGGGAAGGTGGTGGGGCTTGAAATATAAGTCTTCCCCCGAAAATAAGTCCTAGCTATACTATATGTAAAAAAAAAAAAAAAAAAAAAAAAACCATACTCAACCTGGAGCCATCGTTCGGGTCGCTTGCGCTGGGCTTCGGCACTTCTGTAGGCTTCCGTGTCCTCCTGCATGCCGACAGAGCAGTTCTTCCTGGTAGCAGGGCATGAATACGCTGCCTCCAGCAAGCTAATCCTCTGGTTAATTGAGCGCCGTGTCAGCCAATGAAAGAGGGCACTCGATTAACCAATCACAGCCATTCAATGATGTAATTCAATGAATGGCTGTGATTGGTTAATCAAGTGCCAATTGGTTCATTGGCTGACGCGGAGCTCAATTAACCAATCAGAGCATTAGCTTGCTGGAGGCGGGGTATTCAAGCACACTACCTAAAAGAACTGCTCTGTCGACATGCAGGTAAACACAGAAGCCTGCAGCAGCGACAAGGATCAGCGCGAGGGACCCGACCGCAAGCTGCCAGGTAAGTATTATAAGACCCCCCTAAGAATAAGAAACTGTGCCTCTTTTGAGGCAAAAATTGATATAAGACAGTGTCTTATTTTCAGGGAAACACATTAGCATTCCTACTAATACACTGTATTTAACCCTATACTCGGTTTGCACACCTATTGTCAGATTGAGGCTAGCCTCACTAACAATATTTTGTCTGTGATTACTCATTTCAACTGACCCAGGCTAGTCGAGGGTCAGGAGCACCCCTTAACCGCAATTACCATAGATCCTTATGATTGTCCAGGTGTCTCGCTAGACTGGAGAAACAACACTGGCTCTCACTCTCTCTTGGCTCCAGATACCAGGCTGTCTCTAGTCACTGTCCTTCCTTAGTAGCACCAGCAGCTTCCCTTCACAGTCAGCAGCTCATCAGCTCTCTTATGCCCAGTATCTGCAGCACCTCCATCTCTCTCTGCTCAGCATCTGCAGCACCTCCAGCTCTCTCTGCTCAGCATCTGCAGCACCTCCAGCTCTCTCTGCTCAGCATCTGCAGCACCTCCAGCTCTCTCTGCCCAGCACAAAAAGGTGTGCAATACTGCGGAAATCCTTGAGGACTGGAGTTGGGAAGCACTGCTCTAGATAGTTCCTACTGAGCATGCTCAGTTCCAATGTACTGAAATTTGGCACAAATTTTGGCGCGTCACATCTCCATGGCAACATTTTAGGCCTTTAGAGTAGCTCCTTACACCTCTAAACTTAAGGAACTGAGCGGTGTGATGAAACAACGGTTCATACTAACATTACGGCATCTAATTAACGTAAAACAGATTATCCAGTTCACAAACAAATACGTCATAATAAAAAGACATGAAAGAAATAACCTACATATTTCATAGTAAAAACCAGGAATCTTTACAGACTGCAGACATGATCAACCAGAGGAGTGACATAATATAAGTACATAGCATGGATGAAATAACTGAGGGGAGAGAAATAAAGGCAGTAAAGATACACTCCTTGTCAGACCAATCCCTCCCCTAGAAGTCGTCGGGATGGAATGAGACTTTATCTCTGTGATTGTAACGTGGATATAAGGAGGTGATTACAATATCAGAGCAAAAGGATCATTTATTGTGGAGAACCGACCCCTTGTAGGGAGGCTCTAGGACCCTGTTGTACCACCTCTAGCTTGGATACAAGATGTGATACGGGCGGGCATGGAGGCTCTAGTACCTTGTTGTACCACCTCTAGCTTGGATATAAGATGTGATATGGGGAGCACATGTGGCTGCAGGATGTCCTGAACATATTGCTGAGCTGTCATTGTCCCTCGTACCACTACTAGGGGGACCGACTGTCGTATGCAATGGTCCCCAGACCATCACACCAGCAGGGGGCAGTGTGCCGCTCTACAGCAAAGGCAGGATTGAGGCGCTCACCCTGAAGTGACCGCTGCTAGGACTGAAGTACAGAAGTGTGCTGGAAGTGGCTCCTTCTGTTATGGTACATTCACGGAGCTGTCGTTGGACTTGTTTTTATTCCAGGGACTCTCAATGCAGATCGGTACCTAAATCTCCAGCAGACGTCGGTGGACGACTTCCTGGGTGATCAGCCCCAATAGTAGAAGGCCACTTCTAAAATCAAAGGGAAGGGTGTGACCCTGCAGACAAGCCTTGTACATGCGCAAATACACTCCATTGCAGAGAACACATGTGCACATACATTCGTCTGTCAAAGCCCTAAAGCCTCCTGCACACGGGCGCGTCAGACCCCGCATGCGGGATTCCGGCAGCGGAGTTCAACCCTGTACCCGGCCGGTCACCCCAGCTTACCCGTCCGGCAGCTTCTGCACACGCTGCAGATGTGCTGTCGGGGTTGACTTGTATCCTGCGATACTTCCGCAGTACTCACTGCAGAAGTGCCGCGGGACGGACTGCTTCCATTGACTTCAATGGAAGCCGGCCATGAGCATCCCGCACAAAATCGCAGCATGCGATTGTTGTTCCCTGCGAGTGGAAAATCGCAATCAATTTCCGCTCGTGAAGATGAAATGCCATTTTGCTATTGAATACTATGGGCTGTATTTGCTGCGGAGTCCGGAGGCGGATGCCCGCCGTGGACTCTACAATGCGAATATGCCTGTGTGCGGGAGGCCTAAGGAGCAGAATCTGCTGTTTTCTCCATGTGTAGTGTATAGAAGACAGAATAACAGCATGTTCCTCCAACCAGCTCAGAGAGAACTGACAATTAGATAAGGAGCCTGCAGAGGGGAAAACTGCCGATAACTGCAGATTGCAAGTCATATAATGGTGGCATATAGTGTTATTCCTCATGTTGTACATGTCGGCAGCTTATTTTGAAAAGTCATCTGAAAGTGCTTATACACTTTAATGAAGAATGTCTGCAACATTTAACCCTTTCCAATGCACTGTCTGACGCCTGAAGACATTATGATTTAAGGCTGTACAGCTCCGATGTTGGAAGACGTCCGTCGGGGTTCTCTTACTGTGTATTGCTAGCCTCTCTGCTGTTGGAGCCTATCCAACGTGTCACCTTATGCAGTACTGGCTTTAGCCAGCAGATGGCGCTATTGTATTACAGCAGAAAAAGAGTAAGCCCCCTAGCAAAACCAGGATACAAATTGGATTGGAAAGGGTTAACCCTTTCCAATCCAATTTGTATCCTGGTTTTCCTAGGGGGCTTACTCTTTTTCTGCCATTATACAACGGCGCTATCTGCTGGCTAAAGCCAGTACTGCATGCGGTGACACGTTGGTTAGGCTCCAACAACAGAGAGGCTGGCAATATACAGTAAGAGAACCCTGACGGACGTCTTCCAACATCGGAGCTGTAGAGCCTTAAATCATAATGTCTTCAGATGTCAGACAGTGGATTGGAAAGGGTTAACTTTCATGGAAGCAATACAAACAACTGGTTGCAAAACTAATAAATCTCTTCTTACCAGATCATTACGGGAAAACGTGCAGGCGAGCGCCGAGCTCCCGAATGCGATTTTACATTGTTCATCGGCTCCATAATACAGGCCAGGCTTCCAGCCAGGGATATTACTCTCTAATGCTGGAAGGTCATCAATACAGCCTGCTTGATCACTGCTGCAGAAACATAAAGTCAGAGGGTTCAAGGTGCTTTCACACACAGCGGTTTTGGGAAAAACACCACAGAAGAAGTTTTTGATGCAGTTTTTTCATCCAAGCCCAGAAGTGTTTTTCAAAGGAATGGAAAGTCTAAAGGAAGGACTTCTACTTAATCCCCATGTAATGCAATAGGCTTACCTGCAGTCCTATGTAACACCGCATAGGACATATCAGGATATCCTGAGTTGGGTTATAAAAGGGGACACTCTCAGTCATACTGAAGGGCTAGGTACCTGAGGAACTGAAGGAACTGCTCTCTACTGCAATCTGACCACGTCAAGTGGACACTGTTGTGGCTTCCCTCGGCTGCCATGATTTTCCCACCGCCACTGCAGCGGTTTCCAGTTCCGTCATGATTTATTCCAAAACTGCAGGCAAGACGATAAAATATATCAAGACCAGAAAAAGACGACAATATCTATCTATTCAGTATGTAAGGGACTCCCCTAAAGGGTTAAAAGGTTACTATAGAGATGGACTGTAAAGTGCACCAAGAATTGCTCCAAAATCTCCATGTGTGCCAAACTTTGCACCAACTTTTGGCACAACAGAACTGAGCATGCTCAAGGGACGCTCATTGATTGGATGAGGTTCCTGCAGAAAAGGGTCAATTTTTGCTGTGCAATGAGAGAGCATAGGGACCAAAGTAAGGTTACGGTAGCTGCTGGCTGTGTAGAGACTACAGGGACAAGCAGGAGAACTGAGTTGGTGCAGGACTGAGTCTAAAGAAGCTGGGAACAATGCTTCCTGTTATAGTGAGGAGCAGTCACTCCACGGACCAGAAATGCGTAGAGTGCCATGACTACAGCCAGCATGGATGCAGATCCTGACAGAGGAGAGCTTCCGAACCCCTAGCCATACTGTAAGATCTCTGGGATCGAGAGAAGCTGTGGCCCCTGCCCAACACATCGTAGGTGAGGCCGGCCTCAACCCAAACACTAGGTGTTCACACCGATAAGGTTGCAAATAGTCAGGCAATTGGCCTGTTGTACAGGTTTGTAAGTTTCTACTGCGCCATCATTTATGGACTATAACATAGGTAAAGGAAAGGGCACGAGCCTAAGGTCATAGAGATACCTTGTGTCGGTTTGGTACGCTGTATTTCGGATAGACTGTATGGATAGTAGCGAGTGCCAACTCTTAAATAGGAGTTGTGTGCTATATTCCGTGATCTGTATTTCTGTGAAACAGGACTAATACTCACCAAAACATCAGTCATATTGTTCTTAATGTATTATTGTTAGTTTGTATTGTGCACAAAGTATTATTAATATTAGGATGTAGCTCATTGAAGCTAGTGCAAAACTAGTCGGAAGTAGAAGTTCCATGCTTAGAAGGGTTTTTTTGGGGACGCATATTAGCCTTTTACGCGGTACTTCGGCCCAAACAACCAATCAGGTTGAATCAGCGAACCCAAACAACCAATCAGGTTGAATCAGACAACCGAAACAACCAATTAGGTTGCTGGAATTGTGAATCAGAACCGATCAGGTTGCTGGAATTGCTCCAGAGTACTGAGCTAAAGAGTAAGAGGCTAATATGCTTTCGGGACATAATTTTAAAAAATTCTAGCGGCTTAAAATGATCTTAAATTAAGGTAAAATGAATATTCACCTATTCTGGCGGCTTCCCGTCCAGCACTGCAGCCCCGATGCCCTCCACACAAGACCCAAAGAAGCTGCGGGTGAACCCAAGCTGTTCATTTGCATGTAACCGCTCAGCAACTCGTGGGCTTCAGCAGCCATGCATGAATCACTGCTGATGCCTGTGATTGGGGCTCTATGCGGTGGGCCCCGGGTCTGCAGAGCTGGACGGGGAGCCAACGAAATAGGCGAGTATTAATTTTTTCTTAATTTCAGCCACTACACTTTGTCTCTATGTCTTGGAAAACCCCTTTAACTCTTATTATCCCATTGCTCGCTTTTATTCCTTTACTCTTAAATAAACACTGCAGATTTTGGTTACTGCATCTGCTGCATCGTATCCTGAATCTTGTGTTGCTATACCTCCGCCCACGGCAAATACTGTAGATAACCACAAATGTCCATATTGACACTCCACTTCGCATTCTTATGTACTTATCTACAACGTTGTATATTAACTGCCTACTTTCTCACTGTACATCACCTGTGTCCAATTTCATGGGCTATGGTGATCCCCAGATCAAACCCCGTGTCTTCAGTGATCACGCAACTCCAGGAAGAAGAGCAGGCCCCTCCTAACTGAGTGACACCACGTACTTGCTTGTTTCCATCCGGTAACTCTAGGTCAAACCTTCAAATAGAGATTGCATAGTTGTAACATTTGCAGTGTGGAAAAGGCGTAGACCAGTTATCAAGTAATTGGTTTTAAGGCCAAGATGATTGCATTTGGTAGGTGGTGGAGTAGAGTCAAGGGAACCATGGGTGCAACCAAATCCAACAGTGACAAAGCTAAGCTAGGACTCTCCATATTTTTTTCATAACCTCAATCAGGGGAAGACTTGTGAAGACCATTACAAGATGTCCACATGGGCTGGTGGTAGGGTAGAATCAAGAGAACTAGAGATGTAACAGGAACACTGCTGAGGTTGGACTCTATCCTCTTATTCATAACATCATTTGTGGGAAGATTTAGGCGGACCATTACAAGATGTCCGCAAGGGCTGGTTGTTGGATAAGGTCAGGAAAACTAGGGATGAAACTGGATCCAACAGCAGCAAAGCTGTTAGGGCTCAACCCTCTTCCTGATAACATCAATCATGAGACGATTTCTAAAGGCCCTTACAAGATGTCTGCATAGGCTGGTAGTAAGGTAGAGGAAGGAGAACCAGAGATGCAACAGAGACACTACTGAGCTAGGACTCTACCCTCTTCTTCATATCATCAATCTTGTAAAAATCTTTAATTTCCATTACAAGACATTTTTATACCTGGTGATATACAGGACCAGATCAGCATGTTGTGGGTCAGAGTCGCTGAGAGGATTCAGGGCTCTGCTCCACTCACAGACACTTCTCAGGGAGGACATAAGGTTGGCACTGACCTGGATACCAGCCTGATGAAAAAAATGAACAATCATGGTGACACATACAAATCCTAATGGTTTTACGATCTAAGCTGCCTCTACATGCAACAATAGATTGGCTTCTTGGTGGCTGTTAGCTTGACCTTTGGCAGATTTAGCTAAGTATGGGCAGCTCAAGTGGATCCTGTTCAGGTGGTTCAAAAGCCACCTACACATTGTCATAGAACATTCCACTACTCATGCATGATAAATGATGGCTAAATAATGGTCACAGCAAAGTTAGAGGTTAAAACTCATAAGTATATGGACTGCACAAGACTTCATTACCTCCGGCTCAGTCAGAATAATCATTTTCACCAAATGGACACGGAGAGTAGCACCAAGCGAGACATCTCGCAGTAACTCCGCTCCCTATAAAACATATAGAAGCTCAGCATAACAATTACTTGGATAACTTGGTGGAACCACTCATGAACATTCGAAGAAGTAGTATCTTCGGAAGAAGTATATTTCTTAAACACTCACCTTAGTAAGAGCTAATGGACCTTCATATTAGACAAGTGTTGGTAGAAAGGTATGAAGTTGATACTGTACTTAAAGGGGTTGTCCCGCGAAACAAAGTGGGGGTATACACTTCTGTATGGCCATATTAATGCACTTTGTAATATACATCGTGCATTAATTATGAGCCATACAGAAGTTATTCACTTACCTGTTCCATTGCTAGCGTCCTCGTCTCCATGGTGCCGTCTAATTTTCAGCGTCTAATCGCCCGATTAGACGCGCTTGCGCAGTCCGGTCTTCTGTCTTCTGAATGGGGCCGCTCGTGCCAGAGAGCGGCTCCTCGTAGCTCCGCCCCATCACGTGTGCCGATTCCAGCCAATCAGGAGGCTGGAATCGGCAATTGACCGCACAGAAGACCTGCGGTCCACCGAGGGTGAAGATCCCGGCGGCCATCTTCGCAAGGTAAGTAAGAAGTCACCGGAGCGCGGGGATTCAGGTAAGCACTATCCGTTTTTTTCTTTAAACCCCTGCATCGGGTTTGTCTCGCGCCGAACGGGGGGGCTATTGAAAAAAAAAAAACCTGTTTCGGCGCGGGACAACCCCTTTAATGCAGTAGTCACGGCAGGCATGGTTCAATCAGATTGATGCACTTAGTAAGTATTTACTGAAAAGTCTTGAGACATTACCAAAGTGAAATGTACTTGCTGAAATCCCTTCAAAATGAAGATATTGCAAGCAGAAGACAACGCATTGGAGGGTTTGACCAGTTGGATGGGTAGCTCAAGGAGTGAGATGCCAGTCATTTTAAAGCCGTGTTGGATTATATGTGACAGATTACATCAGTTTATTGAGTTTTAATGAGCGTAAGAATGTTGGTACATCTTCTCTACATCAGAAGACAGCTTGAAGGTGATGTGACCACTGTGATCTCATAGGTTTCTAGATAGTTGAAAGGCTGTTTTCTCATGAATGCTAGTTCAACCAAGTCAACACTATAAACTACTGGTTTAACCAAGTCAACACTATAAACTACTGGTTCAACCAAGTCAACACTATAAACTACTGCTTCAACCAAGTCAACACTATAAACTACTGCTTCAACCAAGTCAACACAATAAACTACTAATTCAACCAAGTCAACACTATAAACTACTGCTTCAACCAAGTCAACACTATAAACTACTGGTTCAACCAAGTCAACACTATAAACTACTGGTTCAACCAAGTCAACACTATAAACTACTGCTTCAGCAAGTCAACTCTATAAACTACTGGTTCAACCAAGTCAACACAATAAACTACTGGTTCAACCAAGTCAACACAAACTACTGGTTCAACCAAGTCAACACTATAAACTACTGGTTCAACCAAGTCAACACTATAAACTACTGCTTCAACCAAGTCAACACAATAAACTACTGGTTCAACCAAGTCAACACTATAAACTACTGCTTCAACCAAGTCAACACTATAAACTACTGCTTCAACCAAGTCAACACTATAAACTACTGCTTCAGCAAGTCAACTCTATAAACTACTGCTTCAACCAAGTCAACACTATAAACTACTGCTTCAACCAAGTCAACACTATAAACTACTGCTTCAGCAAGTCAACTCTATAAACTACTGGTTCAACCAAGTCAACACAATAAACTACTGGTTCAACCAAGTCAACACTATAAACTACTGCTTCAACCAAGTCAACACTATAAACTACTGCTTCAACCAAGTCAACACTATAAACTACTGCTTCAACCAAGTCAACACTATAAACTACTGCTTCAACCAAGTCAACACTATAAACTACTGCTTCAACCAAGTCAACACTATAAACTACTGCTTCAACCAAGTCAACACAATAAACTACTGGTTCAACCAAGTCAACACTATAAACTACTGCTTCAACCAAGTCAACACTATAAACTACTGCTTCAACCAAGTCAACACTATAAACTACTGCTTCAACCAAGTCAACACTATAAACTACTGCTTCAACCAAGTCAACACAATAAACTACTGGTTCAACCAAGTCAACACAATAAACTACTGGTTCAACCAAGTTAACACTATAAACTACTGCTTCAACCAAGTCAACACTATAAACTACTGCTTCAACCAAGTCAACACTATAAACTACTGCTTCAACCAAGTCAACACTATAAACTACTGCTTCAGCAAGTCAACTCTATAAACTACTGGTTCAACCAAGTCAACACAATAAACTACTGGTTCAACCAAGTCAACACAATAAATTACTGGTTCAACCAAGTCAACACTATAAACTACTGCTTCAACCAAGTCAACGCAATAAACTACTGGTGCAACCAAGTCAACGCAATAAACTACTGGTTCAACCAAGTCAACGCAATAAACTACTGGTTCAACCAAGTCAACACTATAAACTACTGCTTCAACCAAGTCAACACTATAAACTACTGCTTCAACCAAGTCAACACTATAAACTACTGCTTCAACCAAGTCAACACTATAAACTACTGCTTCAACCAAGTCAACACTATAAACTACTGCTTCAACCAAGTCAACACTAAAATTATTGGTTTAACCAAGTCAACACTATAAACTACTGCTTCAACCAAGTCAACACTATAAAATTATTGGTTTAACCAAGTCAACACTATAAACTACTGGTTCAACCAAGTCAACACTATAAAATTATTGGTTTAACCAAGTCAACACTATAAACTACTGCTTCAACCAAGTCAACACTATAAACTACTGCTTCAACCAAGTCAACACTATAAACTACTGGTTCAACCAAGTCAACACTATAAACTACTGCTTCAACCAAGTCAACACTATAAACTACTGCTTCAACCAAGTCAACACAATAAACTACTGGTTCAACCAAGTCAACACTATAAACTACTGGTTCAACCAAGTCAACACTATAAAATTATTGGTTTAACCAAGTCAACACTATAAACTACTGGTTCAACCAAGTCAACACTATAAACTACTGCTTCAACCAAGTCAACACTATAAACTACTGGTTCAACCAAGTCAACACTATAAACTACTGGTTCAACCAAGTCAACACTATAAACTACTGCTTCAACCAAGTCAACACTATAAACTACTGCTTCAACCAAGTCAACACTATAAACTACTGCTTCAACCAAGTCAACACTATAAACTACTGGTTCAACCAAGTCAACACTATAAACTACTGCTTCAACCAAGTCAACACTATAAACTACTGCTTCAACCAAGTCAACACTATAAACTACTGGTTCAACCAAGTCAACACTATAAAATTATTGGTTTAACCAAGTCAACACTATAAACTACTGGTTCAACCAAGTCAACACTATAAACTACTGCTTCAACCAAGTCAACACTATAAACTACTGGTTCAACCAAGTCAACACTATAAAATTATTGGTTTAACCAAGTCAACACTATAAACTACTGCTTCAACCATGTCAAGACTACCCAATTCTTAAATACCAAACGTACATACTTACAATATTGAGATTAGTAAGAACATATCGTTCTGTGTCCTCCTGGTGAAACTGGTGGACATCATGACCCACGACCACAAGGAGTTCCAAGTGTTTCACACCAAGAACAGCTCTCTTCTGTATTTGATGGACATGGGGAACATTGAATGACTCTACAAGAGGAGCAAAGAAGATGCGCAAAGTAATGCACGTATCATTAAGTCAGATATGTTGTTTTGAAAATAATTATTCCTTTATTGCAATTATTTTGAAATAATTAATATTAACATAACAAAACAAACTTGAGAGGTAACAGCCTGAGTCTAAGGACGGCTTCACAAGAGCGTGTTTCACCCACATTTCACTGCCACGCAATGACATTGTGTACTTGCTGTGTGCCACCGATCGCCATGCAGTATGTTGACGTGTGTAATACTCGTCAAGATAGGAGATAATTGGATCTTTATTGTCCGCATATTTTGTACAATATGTGTCAGCAGCAACATTGGAGCTTATGGCAGATTGGTACAGCGTATAACGTGCGCAACACCCGTGTATGTAATACACTGTAACAATATGTTCGTGTGAAGGAACTCTGAAACAAAGACTCGGTAGACATATAACAACATGGGAACAATGGGTGTTAAAGTGTGTATATGTAAAATAACTGGATAAGTGTACAAAAAGATAATGAGTAAAGATTAAAAAAAATAGGAGTAGGAATAAAGTGAGCCGCAGCTAGCCAATTCATAAATCACGTCTCCACAACACGATGGCTATTGATTGGCTTTTCGAGCAGCGCAACTCAGCCAATCAATGCAGCGCTGGATGAACCTATTTGATGGACGTGGATCGAGCCTGCTAGGTAAGTAAAATAAGACCTCCCCGAAAATAGGACCTAGTGCCTCTTTGGGGCAAAAATTTCTACAAGACAGGGTCTTATTTGGGGGGAAGCATGGTAGGTTGCCTGTCTTAAGACTGTTCTGTCTTTGGATTCAGTATCTGTATCTGTTTATTTTATATGTTCTTGCTTTTTGCTTTAGCCTGTGCGTCTGTCCATTTCTGTCCACTCTGCGCATTGTTCCTCTTTCTATGGTAGTCAGTCTTGTTCTGTGCTTTGTATACACTGTCCCTCTTTCCTGTCAGGGATAGTCAGCCCCAAGGTTCCAGTGTGGGGCCGTTCTTATCAGGACGCCTACCCTGCTAATAGGCAGGGGTCTTCCCAGCTTCCTGCTCAACTAAGGGTAAGTTACCTATCTGAGTTTTCCATGTCCCAGCACCTCTGACCTCTGGGGTCAGCTGCCAGCCATAACAGGTCTGGTCTAAAAGCCAGGTTTGGTTGATTAGCACAATGGGTCTACACCCAGAGCCCTAACACCATCACCGAGTACCATAGAAAGGAAAAATAAATAGAAAGAAGCAAGGGTTGAGCAGATCAAAACAACAGCCCATATTGTCTCCCATGGCACACGGGCCTGAAAAAAGAACAATGTAGATTATGTGTACATCTTGAGGGGTTTTAAACGGAATATTCCATCCAAGATGCCCAGGAAGAAAATGAGAAGGTTTTAGTAACGTATCTCTAAGAATATGGTTCCTTCAAATGATTTTTAAGATTAATGGAATTAATAACTCCATTCAATGAAGGTGCATCTGAAGATCTCTGTTATTGGGCAATTGCTAGGCGAGATCTGGGAGATAATAACTGACTAGAAAGCTGGAAGTTCATCTGAACACATAAAGCAAAGAGTCAGTGCCGGGTCCGGGACAACAAAATGATGTGATACAGTATAAACTAAATCAAAACTCATATTCCTAAAAGAATGAATGACAGGTCAGGACCAACACACACTACCAGGTATTGGAAACAGCGTACAAATTGTAGGAAAATCTAATATAGAATTATTTTTGCCAATTTTCCTTATGGCCAGAGATTCCCAAGCTCCAAATTCAACGTTTGTGAGGATGGAGTAGAAAAAACATAAGGAAGGACCGAGATCGGAACCAGAGGTACTGATGAGGAAACATAATGTTACATCCAACCTGGACGCGCTGGATCTGTCACTCGCAGATGTATCAAAAGTGCAAGTAAACAACAAAACAAGAATGGAACAAAAATATGGGAAACACTGTCCCTGTACAACCAAACCCTGGGAAGGGCCCTGCCTGGAAGCAGGGTGATCGCTCCGATAAGGGCGCGCCCCAACCGCGTGCCTTGGCCCTTGGTTGACCCTATGTGGGGAAAGGAAACAAAACCAGAAAACCAATGCAAACAAATGCAGTATTTGGCTTCAAATGCAGCTAGTAAATGAACGATTCAACAGAAACCTACTGACTGCTAGCCCAGTCAGGGAGAGACTGAGAATCAACCGCAGTTCAGCTCAGTATCAGGCCAGATTAAATAACCCTAGAATTACCCACAGGTGCGACCAAGCACGTCATACCTAATAACACACCCACTGAGCAACACATAATACTACCAGATACGGGCTGAGATTAGCAAGCTCAGTAAGGATTGAGACGATAAAAAGGGGAGACTTACACCCAAAAGAGAAATCAGTGGAGCTCCTAAGACAGCGGACTTAATCGATACCCACCTGTTATTCAAAGAAGTTAGATCTGTTTTAAGTGAGTAGTCTCCAACCTGATGCAGAACTACAACTACAGCTGCAACTTGTAGTTCTGCAATCACTGGAGAGCCACAGGTTGGAGACCATTGGTTTTAGTCGTCACTCTAACACGCTTCTTGTACCTTTGTATTCCTTGGATTCATTGCCAAGTCGAAAGACTATATGAGTGTTCCACGGTTCCTGCTCCTGACTCAGTAGTAAATGCTTCTTCTTTGCAGGCTGGACGAAGACTCGCTCCTTGTCCGAGATGAAAAATCCACGCTGGAAGAAAATAACAGGTGACCTTCACAAACGTATCTACTCAGATATTGGGTCTAGTATCACATGGTAAGGCCGGTGTCTATGGGCGTAACTTACTATTTCTCCTTTGCAATATGTAACCACAGATCTCACTCCTTCTGGGTGCAGAATGGTGCCCACTGACCCACAGGAGCTTTGGTGCAGATGGTGTAGGGTGGCATTTACAAAAAGTTCTGTAGTAATTAGTCTTTCTCCCTCCTGAAAGGTGAAGATGTATCTCTGCTGAGGTGTCTGTAGGATGCAAACACCGATGGAGCAATGAAAGGACATCTTGGAGCCATCTTTGCAGGTACATGTTAGGTCACCCAGATCCACATAAGAGGCTTCATGAAATAAATAAAAAAAAACAATACAAAAAATATTTAACCTAAAATAAAGGGGTTGTACCAAAATTTGCGAGTTATCCCCTATAAGAATAGGGAATAACTTGCTGATCGGTTTGGGTCCCTGCTGAGACCCCCATCCTCCTCACTGTGGGGTTACGGCCCATGGTGAGGAGCAGACTGAATGGCACGCTGGTCACACAAGTGCACTGGTGCTCAATTCACTGTCAATGGAACTATCAAGATACCTGGGCGGCACCTGCTTGGATATTTCTGTCAGTCCCATTAAAACTAATCAAGGGTTGACCGCACATGCTTGGCAGGTGCTCCTATCATGTAGTTCCACATGACCCTGGCCAGAGAAGACTATAGCAGAGGATGGAGGACTCCATGGGAGTGTGATGGAGATGAGTGGGGGCATTATTTTATTATTAGGGCACAATGGAGCCTTAATTGCTTAGGGGAAGAATTGGACCTATAGATAACTCAGGGGTCACAATGGGGCCTTATTAATTACACTGGGGGTACAGCAGGGCCTATATATGATTAAGGGGGCACATTGAGGTCTATAAATGCACAGTGAGGCCTTATTAATTACTGAGGTGGCGCAGCAGGGTCTATTTATGACTCAGGAGGGCGGAGTAGGGCTTATAAATGACTCAGGGGGTAAAAATGAAACAGCAGATACAGTGGGGCCTATAAATAATCCAGGAAACACAATGGGGCCTTATTAATTATCAG
Source organism: Eleutherodactylus coqui (assembly GCF_035609145.1). NCBI lineage: Eukaryota > Metazoa > Chordata > Amphibia > Anura > Eleutherodactylidae > Eleutherodactylus > Eleutherodactylus coqui. Next base: position 15,895,844 of record NC_089846.1, on the reverse strand, counting down.
GGAGCACAGTGGAGCCTATAAATGACTCAGGGGGCACAGAGGGGCCTATAAGTGACTAAGAGGGCACAATGGGGCCTATAAGTGACTAAGAAGGCACAATGGGGCCTATAGATTACTAAGTGTGCCCACCCAAGGGTCCATGTAAGTCATGAGCCAGCCCTGTCTGGAACACCCCCCATCTCATCATTGGTTCAGGCTACAGGAAGCAGACAGGGGGCGTGTCCTAGACTAGTTCATATTCAGCATGGCAGCTAAACTATGGTCACCGCTCACATCTTTGTCCTAAAACAGCTGATATTAAAAGCAGCCAAAGAGCAAGATGTGAAGAAAAATAACCAGCAGGTCATCATCCCCCGCAGTCACTGACTTCCATGCCAATTTTAAGCTCCTGACTGGAGGGTCGCTTTAAGCGGAAATCTCTAAAAATACGACCCCAGTTAAAAGGAAACTCTGTTATTTGGACAGATGGTTTTACAGCTCGCGATAACACAATGTTCGCTGTGTACTCGTTTATTACATTTACACGCAGTCAGATGCCGTGTGACAAGGGAAAAGTCAAAGAAAAACACAATAAAATGATAATAAGTTCAGTCCGTTTTATAAGGTTACCTGCAACGTGTTCCTCGCCAAAATACCAAATCAGATCTTCAGGGGGTAATGTGTTCAAAAACATCTGAAATATTGAAGAGTCTATGAGAGCACAAATACAACAAAAAGAGAAACTTATTTTTAAAGGGCCAGTCCACTGAATTTTTTTTTTCAGTCACTATGTAGCCATTGCTTGGCTTTCTGTCAGCATAATGCCTGTGTGATGATATTACCTGGACCGTATCACACAAGCTCTTCACAGTTACTGATGATGATCACACAGCTCCTGCCATACAGTTATACTAGAGGTGATTACAGCTCATCCCCCTGACTGTACAATTATGATCCATAGCTTATTTAGAGGACTATAGAATAGAGATGGTAACGGTAGTGTCCTGCTCGCAGGCAGAGATGGTACTGGCTCTAGCTGGTCATGTTATGCTGTATGGATGTATCCTGCAAGTGTTAGCAGACCACAGAGAACGCGAGTAGAAATCTCAGCATCAAGATCGTGCCTGATAAGCATCAGACAGGAGGCTTCACTGCATGGAAGTGACTGCAATATACTGAGGAGACCTTAAGAGTGTAACAAGCAATTAATCAATAATAATATTATATAATTTTTTAATAATATATAAGCAAATTAAAAATAAATAAATCACATTTTCAATAAAATGGAGCAGATAAAGGGACTGAAAAGATAAGTGATTCCATCCACCACTCAACAGTGATGGGATTTCTGGGACTTAACAAAAACTTCTACAGGCTTAAAATGGTATAAAGTAAATTAAAAAATTGATACTCACCCCCTCTAGTGGCTTTCATTTAGCACTGCGGCCCCCGTTCTCTCTCTCTCTCTCTGTGGAAGACTAAAGTTTGTCTTCCCAGGAGGCTGATGAGATCCCTGTCCCTGCTACTACTGACTAGAGGAAGCTACTCACAAGTCTCCTAAGAGGTTGCTACCAAGGAGGCTCCACTTCAAGCTGGTAAAAGCTGCCCGAAGCAGAACTACCCCTGTGATATTGCTTATTGCTATGGATAAAAAGGACATTCAGATGTTCATACTACTTACTGCATTGAACTTGAAGGACTTTTGATTTCTTCCACTTTCACAGGGATACCAGCTGTTTATGTTATAAGCTCTCGTGTGAATAAACCAGCATGAACGGACTTTTGTTGTTTGCCAGGTGTTTAAACCCCCTGGAGCGTCACAGCCTCTGGTGTCAAACTCAAGGCCTGTGGGCCATTCTATGTGAGGTCCAAGAGCTTCTTCTAGATCGGAGGATCCTGAGCTGTGCCGGGAAGACCCTCTGGCACACTGTGAACTCACTTGCAGCCTTCTGCTTGGTACTGGGATCGCAGCTGCCATCTTGGTCCTACATGGCAATGTCAGGTATGTGCAGACTAAACAATGTAGCTGTTACTGCAGCCCCTGGAGCCTTTGGTGTGCGCTCCCTTGTCTGCTACTCCCGCTGAGCCCACCCTACAGTAGAGTCCTGCTTGCCGGGGTTCAGACCATGAGGCGGCTTGTATATCCTACCTGGAACTCGCTACCATCTTGTAGAGGAGAGTTTTTAGCAACATATCTTGTGAGCCCGCTGTACAGATTAGAGAGGACGTTGTGTTAGCGACCTTCCACACGGGATGGAATTACGCCGCAGGACGCCGCTAAATCTGCAGATCTAACTGCATATTATGCATTATGGAATTTTTGGGGATCCTTTCGCCAGGTTCGGCTAACTCCCATAATTTTTTACTTTTGTTCTGACTACCCGGCAGTTTATAATCAAGTGTCTGTGTTGGGGGACTTGTGCCCCAATATTTCTAGACTAGAACCTTACTCTGAAGGCAACCACAATGCTCATGTGGCCCTCGGTGAAAATGAGTTTAACAGCCCTGGTATAGGTGATTGTAATAGAGGAGGTTAATGTGTGCAGTTTTACATACTACACTCTCCTTCTTGGCCACCGATCTCACACTGACAGGAGAACAGAGGAAAGAGGGGGGGAGAGACACTGTTACAGCGCTGACATGTCGGGAAAGTTTATAGTATACAAACTTTCCCAGCCAGCACTGTGATTAGCTGTCACTGGTGACGTCACTGGGACCTGAACCAATCAAGTCCCAATAACGACCCCCATACAGGCTGTTAGTAACAGTCTGTTTGGGTGGTCTTCCCACTGGGAAGGTCTGCGATCGGTGGAGGAGACATAAATTTACGTCACTGCTGCACAGAGCCCAGCAGCGATGTAAATTTACCATCAGCGGTTGTTGCGAAGAGGTTAACGTATATATGAAGACATTACATACTAAACTGTTTATTAAAGCGCTAAGGCTAGACTCCTGTTGGCAAAAACGGTCCAAAAATAGTTCATGTAATTTGACTAAAAAGAGTGATCAAAATACAGCACATTCATATTGTGGCGAGAGACGCCCCCTACTGCTCGTGGCGAGGATTTGGAGCCTGTTTTGCGTCCTGTTGCTGAAATCTTCAGAAAACAGCTGGAATCTATGACAAAACCTGGCAGCAAGTTTTCTCCTGCAGCGCCACCACAGGAGAAATGAAGAATTAAGCTGCGGTAAGATGGAACGATTATCCTTCAACAAAATCCTTAGATAGTTCAAATTGGAATTATTCAATGTAAACACGGCCAACGACGACCGATAATTAGTTCACTTATCGCTCGTTTCATGTAAGCACTAAAATCACTGTTGGCTGGTTCACTAATCGTTCAGTTTAACCCTTTGCAATCCAATTCTGGATTCAGGGTTTCCTAGGGGGCTTTCTCTTTCTGCCATTATACAATGGCGCCATCTGCTGGCTAGAGCCAGCACTGCGGTATGGGACATGCTGGAGAGGCCCCTGACAACAGAGCGGCCAGTAATCTACAGTAAGAATACCCTGCCGGACGTCTTCCGACATCAGAGCTGTACAGCCTTCAATCAGAATGTCTTTAGACGTCAGACAGTGGATTGGAAAGGGTTAAATGCCGATCGCTCAGTTGTTCTCATCGTTACAGTGAAGCTGAGCGAGCAATGTATCTGCCTGTATTAACAGGCTGCGCGAACGGACGACCTCTGACCTGGTTCGTTCGAACGATCAATCGTTCCGTCTACAACTACCTTTCCCCGCTCTCATTATAATCAGTAAGCCGTCCAGGTAGCACAAACATAACGGGTCCTCCAGAGCTCTTAGTAGCGGCTCTCACAGCCAATGGGGCTCTTATATCTCGGCTTGTCTATGGAAATGTAAATTGTTAAAAACATATATCATAAAAAATTTTTTTTTTAAATAAATGATACAATTTAATTAACTTTTTTTTTTTAGATTGTCAAAGATTTGACCAAAGTGAAGAGAGCTGATAAAATAGTAAGTCGATGCAGCTCAGAACATGATCTGAAGGCAAGGGTCAGACTCCAATAGCCCGCTGTACGAAGCCAAATGTAAACACATACAGCAGAAATCCCAGAAAACACATACCTCTGAGGTCCTCCACGGCACCGAGAGTCCGGGAGCGGGCACAAGGAGGGCCAGCAGTAGGAGAACAGCTTGGACCATAGTCGCCAGGAGAAGAGATCTGTTGAAGACTTGTCAGCTAGCGGATATGAACCAGGTCAAACATCAAATACACCTTTGGTTGTTGATCAATCGCAGAGGAGGAGGCAGGGAATTCTGGGGGAGAGACGGATGTGTGTGTAGGGGGCTGGGCAGGACTTACAGGACAAACTGTATTGTGACTATTGGTGAAAATGTGAATATTGACCAAGTGTTAAAAAGTAATCAAAATAAAGTGATCCTTAACACCATCTCAGTTATACACCTCTTATGTGAGTGAACCTTGGAAATACATGACTGTATTATACTCCAGAGGGCTCGTTCACACTAGCGTTTTCAAGCCCCTAGATATGTATTGACCCTGAAGGACTTCAGTTTCAATCAGTTCTGAATTTTCTGTCCCCGTTCCGCTTTTGGGGGTGGTCCTTCAGTCAGTGTGGTTCAGTGGTTAGCACTTACAGTGCTGGGGTCCTAGGTTCCAATCTCATCAAGGCCAACATCAACTATAAAAAACCTCATATAGCCATCAGCCTTGGTCAAATATGAGCCTAAAACGCCAGCACTGCAAGGCAGCAGTGCTAACAACTGAGCCACCATGCTAGAGAAGAAGAATAAACACAATGAGAACATGCAAGCTCCATGCAGATGTTGTCCATAGCAGACATAAACCTAGAACCCCATGTTATATGGCAACAGCTAGCCACCGAGCCAGCAAGCTTCTTCCTTCTCCAAAGGAGGCGGAGAAGATGATCTCCTTATCCTCCTTTTACTCTTACCCATTCATTTCCTCCTTTGCTTTCTTCTTTTCCTCTGGAGGAGATGGAAGAAGGAGAAGATGAAAGATTTCTGATTTCCATTTTTAATAAAACTGGATCAGTCCACAAAAAGCTCTAGTTTGAACTTAGACTTATACTCCAGAGCTGCACTCAATATTCTGCTGGTGGAACCACTGTATACATACATTACTTATCCTGTACTGAACCTGAGCTATGTTTTGCATTATACTCCAGAGCTGCACTCACTATTCTTTTGGTGGAGCCACAGACTATATACATTACTTAACCTGACCTGACCGTACTGGCACATACAGCAATATTTGATCATCTCTTCCTGTTAGACTGGAGGAGGTGGAGTGACGGTGTGAGTAGTTTTCTTAGCACTCCCTGGGTCTTCTGTGGATGGACGCTGTAGTGACTCAGTACATCATCCTGATCCCCTCCATAAATGTCATACATGTATGTCCCATGTAGATGCACTGTGCAAACCTGTCCTGTCATATCCAGTGTGAGTGTTGCACAGCTGCAGCGCTTCAGAGGTTAACTCTAAATAAAATTGAAAATCCTGCATGTAAATGTATCAAGTCTGTCATGTCATGTGGTATGAAAGGAGGTTATAATAGCAAGTGAATGAGAGCGGGAAAGGGGTTCATGTCTTCAGGAGTGGTGCTGTTCAGGATGTCCAGGTACATGGGGACACCTTAAGTCCTCATGTACTGAAGCATGAAGTAGAAGGAGAGATTTCCCGTACCAAATGTGATTGGATGTTAATGGAGTCAGCCCCAGAGAGAGAGAACAATTGTAAGTAACTACTTCTTCTCAAGGCCAGTACAGAGGTACTACCTCATTGTCTAATTTTCCTACCCGGCCGTCTGGAGCCTGGATCACCGCGTAGAGGTTCATCCTTTAATTGTCACACCCCTGCGTCTTGAAGTCGGGGTGGAGGTACTGCTAGAGAATAATCTTTGTTCACACATGTGCGCCTTTGAGCTTAAGTTATGAGAGCCGTGTAGAGGTACTACATTCTGAAGTCATTTGCCTGCACTGTGAAATCTTTAATTGAACTGCCTTGTATTATCTGTTTCAAGTTTTCAAGTAAAGTTTATGCCGGGCTCTAACCGTTCCCAGAGACCCGTGGTACTCAGAACTGATTGTGGCTGCATTTATTCTCCGCCGAGGGTTATATCAGTGTGTGAAGGAATAGTGGCGTCACCCGTGACAATTAACTACCTGCTATCCTGTTTAATGGGCATTCCCTATCCTAAGGCTGTCCCAGGTGGCCTGCAGTGTTGCTCTGGCCTTGGTTGCGTGTGTCCCTCCTGGAAGGATCCTGGTAAGTGCTACCCTGACACGGCAGCACTTTACCCTCCCAGTTCCCCATGTATGTCAGGTGTCCGGAGTTTCCCTATAGGACGCTGCAACGCTATGACAAATTGTTGTGGTTCTGAAGGTCAAAGTAGGTCCAACGTGCTACTAGTTGGGGAGCTCTAATAAATCAGCTATTCAGTATATATATATCCTTATCTGAACTCCACCTACGCACAAACCTGCAGGTACTTTATTCCCTAATTGGATGTCCCAGATCCGAGAATTCATTGTAAAACAATATAATGAGGGACTATTTTTAAAGATTCATCTAAGTTTCAATCAGCCGCTGTTAGATAATAATCCTCACAGACTTTACTCACTCAATATGAAACAAGTCCCTCAGAGAAGTTTTCAATCCTACAAAAGTTGCACTTTAAAAAGCAACTCTACATGAAAAAATGTAGATTGGCCTCCATACACTAATCCCTGGTGGTCACAAGGGTCAGATTATAGGGAAGGGGAATGGGATCCTGATCTGTTATACAGAGGACACAGTGGCTACAAAGAGCATCTCTGACCTAAGAGGACACAGTTTGTCCACCAGTTGTCCACTAAGGTAGAGCGCAAAGAAACTCTATCATACTCTACACAAGGATGACCGTCTGACCACCATATTCCCGGACCCTCCGCTTCTGTGTTACAGGCAACCTCCTAATTTGAGAAACTGTATAATCAGGAGTGCATTGTCCTCTGACACACAAAAAGGAACTTATCCCTGCAAGATAAGGAGCTGTAAGACCTGCTGACATGTACGGACCGCGGACAGGATACAAATCCCCAACACACAGCAGGACTATAAGATCCCAGGGACATTCACATGTTCCACGTCTGAGGTTGTGTACCTGATCCGGGGCAGTAAATGTCCTGTTGGGGGGCTTTATGTTGGGGAAACAGGACAAAAACTGAGAGCCAGGATGAGATCTCATCACCACATAATTAGAGAGGGAAAGACTGAATTACCTCTGGCAAAACATTTATGTGGTCAGGGACACAACATAGAGCAGATGGGAGTTATCAGACTGAAGGGCAACTTCAAGTCGCAGCATCACAGAAGAATTTGAGAGTACAAATTTATGGCCATGTTTGATACCCTCAAGAATGGAATGAACCTCAGCCTGGGATTCTTGCATCAGTGAAAAATATGAAAGGTCTGAAGGAGGTCAAGAGGGATGTCTTCTTCCCAATCATTTTATTTATTTATTTATTTTTGTAACTTCATAAAAATTCAGAATTTGACTTGCAATAATGTTGGCATCCAATAGGCGGTGCTGCATCTCCTTCCATGTGTAGGTTGAAGATCTAAGACACATCATAAAACTGTCACATTCCTGAGCTCAATGGACTGATTAATAGAGATGAGCGAGCACCAAAATGCTCGGGTGCTCGTTACTCGGGACGAAATTATCGCGATGCTCGAGGGTTCGTTTCGAATAACGAACCCCATTGAAGTCAATGGGCGACTCGAGCATTTTTGTATATCGCCGATGCTCGCTAAGGTTTTCATGTGTGAAAATCTGGGCAATTCAAGAAAGTGATGGGAACGACACAGCAACGGATAGGGCAGGCGAGGGGCAACATGTTGGGCTGCATCTCAAGTTCCCAGGTCCCACTATTAAGCCACAATAGCGGCAAGAGTGGGCCCCCCCCTCCCAACAACTTTTACTTCTGAAAAGCCCTCATTAGCAATGCATACATTAGCTAAGCACCACACTACCTCCAACAAAGCACAATCACTGCCTGCATGACACTCCGCTGCCACTTCTCCTGGGTCACATGCTGCCCAACCCCCCCCCCCCCCCGCCCGACGCAGTGTCCACAGCGCACACTAAAGTGTCCCTGCCCAGCCTTCAGCTGCCCTCATGCCACACCACCCTCATGTCTATTTATAAGTGCGTCTGCCATGAGGAGGAACCGCAGGCACACACTGCAGAGGGTTGGCACGGCTAGGCAGCGACCCTCTTTAAAAGGGGCGGGGCGACAGCCCACAATGCTGTACAGAAGCAATGAGAAATCCAATCCTGTGCCACCTCCATCTGGAGCTGCACACGTGGGCATAGCAATGGGGAACCTATGTGCCACACACTATTCATTCTGTCAAGGTGTCTGCATGCCCCAGTCAGACCGCGTTTTTTTTATAAATAGTCACAGGCAGGTACAACTCCGCAATGGGAATTCCGTGTGTACCCACAGCATGGGTGGCTCCCTGGAACCCACCGGCTGTACATAAATGTATCCCATTGCAGTGCCCATCACAGCTGAGGTAATGTCATGTTTAATGCAGGTGGGCTTCGGCCCACACTGCATGCCCCAGTCAGACTGGGGTTCTTTAGAAGTGGACACATGCAGTTACAACTCCCTGTGGACCCACAGCATGGGTGGCTTCCTGGAACCCACCGGCGGTACATAGATATATCCCATTGCAGTGCCCAGCACAGCTGATGTAACGTCAGCTTTAATGCAGGTGGGCAAAAAATTAATTGGATTACACTGTAGGCGAGGGCCCCCCAAAATTGGTGTACCAACAGTACTAATGTACCTCAGAAAAATTGCCCATGCCCAACCAAGAGGGCAGGTGAAACCCATTAATCGCTTTGGTTAATGTGGCTTAATTTGTAACTAGGCCTGGAGGCAGCCCAGTTAAAAAAAAAATTGGTTGAGGTGAAAGTTTCAACGCTTTAATGAGCATTGAAACGTATAAAAATTGTTTACAAAAATTATATGACTGAGCCTTGTGGGCCTAAGAAAAATTGCCCGTTCGGCGTGATTATGTGAGGTTTCAGGAGGAGGAGCAGGAGGAGGAGGATGAATATAATACACAGATTGATAAAGCTCAAAGGTCCACGTTTTGATGGTGATAGAGAACAATGTTTCCATCCGCGGGTGCAGCCTACGTATTGTTTGCGCTAGCGACGGCTGGACGGTGCGGTGCGAGACATTGCTGGATGGGGCCGAGCACAGCGGAGGTGAGGGTGTGGGTGCAGGCCAGGAGACGGTGGTGCCTGTGTCCTGAGAGGGGGGTTGGATCTCAGTGGCAGGTTGGGGCACAGGGGGAGAGGCAGCGGTGCAAACCGGAGGCGGTGAACGGCCTTCGTCCCACCTTGTGGGGTGCTTGGCCATCATATGTCTGTGCATGCTGGTGGTGGTGAGGCTGGTGGTGGTGGCTCCCCGGCTGATCTTGGCGCGACAAAGGTTGCACACCACTGTTCGGCGGTCGTCTGCACTCTCAGTGAAAAACTGCCAGACCTTTGAGCACCTCGGCCTCTGCAGAGTGGCATGGCGCGAGCGGGCGCTTTGGGAAACAGTTGGTGGATTATTCGGTCTGGCCCTGCCTCTCCCCCTGGCCACCACACTGCCTCTTCCAACCTGCCCTGCTGCTGCACTTGCCTCCCCCTCTGAAGACCTGTCCTCAGTAGGCTTAGCAAATCAGGTGGGGTCAGTCACCTCATCGTCCTGCTGCTCTTCCTCCGAATCCTCTGTGCGCTCCTCCCTCGGACTTACTCCAATTACTACTACCTGAGTGATAGACAACTGTGTCTCATCGTCATCGTCCTCCTCACCCACTGAAAGCTCTTGAGACAGTTGCCGGAAGTCCCCAGCCTCATCCCCCGGACCCCGGGAACTTTCCAAAGGTTGGGCATCGGTCACGACAAACTCCTCCAGTGGGAGAGGATTCGGAACCATTGCTGCCCATTCTGGGCAGGGGCCCGAGAACAGTTCCTGGGAGTCTGCCTGCTCCTCAGAATGTGTCATTGTAATGGAGTGAGGAGGCTGGGAGGAAGGAGGAGCAGCAGCCAGAGGATTCAGAGTTGCAGCAGTGGACGCCGCAGAACTCTGGGTGGACAATAGGTTGCTGGATGCACTTTCTGCCATCCACGACAGGACCTGCTCACACTGCTCATTTTCTAATAAAGGTCTACCGCGTGGACCCATTAATTGTGAGATGAATGTGGGGACGCCAGAAACGTGCCTCTCTCCTAATCCCGCAGCAGTCGGCTGCGATACACCTGGATCAGGAGCTCGGCCTGTGCCCACACCCTGACTTGGGCCTCCGCGTCCTCGCCCGCGTCCACGTCCTCTAGGCCTACCCCTACCCCTCAGCATGCTGTATTACCAGTAGTGCAGAAACAGAACGCTGTAATTAAATGTGCCACTTATTGGCCTGTGGTTGGAGGCTGACTTCGCTTACGGAACGCACAGCAGAGCCAGGAAATAATTTTGCGCAAGCCTGCTGTAACACTTAGCTGTGTATTAATTAGGACTACTACCCCCAGCAGACACGCAGTAAACTGAAGACGGTCACAGGCAGCCCAAATATAGTATTTTCCCCCAATTTTTTGGAAAAAGCCCACTGCCTATATAGCCTGAATATCTCTTTCCCTGCCTCACCAGTACTGGCCCTATACTCTGTACAATGACTGCAGACTGCGGACGCAATGCTCTGCACGCCTGATATACAAAAAAAAAAAATTGTGCAACACTGCTAAAAGCAGCCTCAACAGTACTGCACACGGTCAGATGTGGCCCTAAGAAGGACCGTTGGGGTTCTTGAAGCCTAAAATCACTCCTAACACTCTCCCTATAGCAGCTCCGGCATCAGCAGCACTTTCCCTGATCTCTGTCAGAATGCATCTGTGGCGAGCCGCGGGAGGGGCCGATTTATATACTCGGGTGACACCTGATCTCGCCAGCCACTCACTGCAGGGGGTGGTATAGGGCTGGAACGTCGCAGGGGGAAGTTGTAATGCCTTCCCTGTCTTTCTATTGGCCAGAAAAGCGCGCTAATGTCTCAGAGATGAAAGTGAAAGTAACTCGAACATCGCGTGGTGCTCGTCTCTAGTAACGAGCATCTCGAACACGCTAATACTCGAACGAGTATCAAGCTCGGATGAGTACGTTCGCTCATCTCTACTGATTAAGTATTTATGTCTCGGCTCAGTTTGTCTGTTGATTTAAGTTTGAGTGCACAACAGTCTCAAATTTCTGTGTGTGAACATTTGTATTTCAATCACGAGGGCTGTCCTCTCTGCATTTGTGTATTATATATGTGCCCCATCCAAACCAGTTCCATTTTAGCCTGAGGAAGGATCAATAGAGGATCTGAAAGCTCGCTGTAACATCATGTATTTCTGTTAGCCATTAAAAGGTATCCCATCTACAAGATGACTTGGTTTCTCTTGCTGGGATCAATCACACTTTGCTCTACTGACTAACGTCGTACCAAAGCTTTTCTTTCATTTTATCTAATTCCACCACAACTCTAATCATTTGCACATCTGCCTGAGATGGAACTGCATGCTGAGTTTTGCAGCAGAACAACAAATTCTTCTAAGTGCTTGATTTTTTTGGACAGAGTGTATCAATCTCCACTGCTCATCCTGCTGTCTAATACAGTGCCCTCAGATGGGACACCATGTTTAACATGGATGGTCCACTTTAAGTCCCCCTCTCCACGGCAGTGATTTCACGCCGGCTAAAGCTTTCCATAGTGTTGCTGTGGAAAGCGCAGGCCCTGTGTCCACGAGCAGAGCTGCAAAATGCCCCTATTCTCCGCGGTCAGCCTATCTGTCAGATAGGCTGGCCTGCAGAGAACCATCTGCCGGCTCCTGCTCCCGGGCGGCGGCTCCCGCGGCGAATCTCAACCGCAACGCCCGTGGACAGGGGGCCTTAGTAAATTCAGCCATGAAACATGAGACCAGCTGCAGTATTACATCGTCTATATACCCATAAACAGGACCTACAATAAGAGCAGACTAATATGTATTTGTATTCAGTATAGCTTGTAGATCCCTACTTCCTGTGGACGTATGAGTTCAGTGGGAGGCTCCCTCCTGTCAGTTATAGAGACCGCTTACTGGAATCCAAAGTACTATGCAGCTATATATTAATCTGCTCAACTCATCCTGTAGACTAAGGGTTAATGCCCACGGCCAAATTTCTGCTGCGTTTTACGCGGCGGAAGTCCGCGACGTTGTCCCGCAGCTATTACGTTCTATTGAACCTAATAGCTCAATGTTCACGCTGCGGAACTCCGTCCGTCACATCAGTGGGCATGAGGCCTTCTGAGTCCAGTGGGAGGTCCCCTGTGGTTTCCTGCTGTCAGTTATAGAGTGACCCCGCCCACTGGACTCATGAGCGCTGGGCAGGAAACAATTTTTAAGAAGAAATGACAATTTCTACTGAATCTCTCTCTTCTATTAAACTATATATCAATCTGCTCAGCTTATCCTGCTCCCTAATGTACTGCCAGCAGATAAGACACTATTTGGAACATGACCGATCTCCTTTAAGTAAATGCAGTCATGAAACATGAGTCCAGCTGCAGTATTACATCATATACATCGATAGATAATCCTACAATATGAGCAGAGTGATATGTAGGGAACAATATAGACTAGACTCATAAGTAACATAAGTACCTATAAGTACTCGTAAGAACCAAACAAAGTGATCTAGATGGAGAAATGACGGGTTCTACAGAGTCTGTTTCTCATTAGGCTACATGCCGTATCAATCAGCTAGGTTTATCCCGCTCCCTAACACAGTTCCCACAGATAGGACACTACGTTTAACATGGCAGGTCCCCTTTAAGTAAATTAAGCCATGAAAGATGAGCCCAGCTGCAGTATTACATCATCTATATACCCATATATAAGCCCTAAATATGACAGCTGCTATATAGCAGAATACTACAAAAGAGACAAGATTCTTATCAAATCCCATAATAATTAGTAAAAGGTGGTGATTGGATATAATTGGAGAGGTTTGAGATTTGGCAGCAGTCCATCAAAGTTATTAACTGTGCCAGCGATTCTATACCAGTGCGTAGGTGACTGTAATTAAACGCGACAGCGGGTTTGAATAGGATGCCTTTCGTTCCGGCGAGACGTACATGAAATAACAGTCAGCGCTGTATTCTCTTATATCTGACCATTCATTATAGTATGCGTCACTTACAGTCAAAAGCGGGAAGGAACATAATTATAGGGGAGCCGTCACAGAAGTCTGGATTTTATGGAAAGCGATTGTGCCGCGGCGCGTTACCGCAGCGGCTCACCTGTTCCTGAAGCTGCCACCGCCGCCCTTCTGGAGCTCCACACCGGGCTCTGCTGCACGTGCCTCCTCTCTGCTGCACGTAGGACTCGTGGCCTCTTCTCCTAAAGGGTCAGTGCACAATCCCTAAACCTGCCCCTACCCCCAATTCTGTTCCTGCACCTCCCATATTAGGCATGCACCCCCTGGGGTGGATGCCTCAGCAATTGGTGATAAAGCCCATTTGTGTACATTCTGATTTTGACTCCTGCCTGACCCCTGACTACTCTAACATCTGTGCTCCCTGACCTTGGCCCTGATTACTGGACTATGTTGTTGCTCATTCCCTGCCCTGATCTTCGGTCTGGACCTTGTTATCGCTACCCTTCTACCAGCCCCAACCTTTGCTACGTTTCTAGATAAGCGCCTGTTCACACCATCAGGTATTGCGCATCAGCTGCCACACTACTGGGACTATCTGTGCGAATAACAGCTTGGGGATCACAGGGCAAAGCGTGTATCACACTTGGAGGGGTCAAGGGTGGAAACTGGGGTTCTCCGAGTGCTGCCTCCTCAGATAGGCCAAAGTCAAACCGGTGTGTGCCATGGTAGATTTACATCAGTCTGCCTCAAGAGAAGTTCTCAGTAATTAATCAGTGGGAGTCAACCTCTCTGCATCCCCCCCACCAATCAGCTGATCATCGGGCCGCTGTCAGAGTGGACAGCGCTGGAGGCAAATAGCGCCGTTCATATTGCAGGGGCCTGCTTAGGTACTGCAGGCACAGCTCCCATTTAATTCAATAGGAGCAGCTGGGACTGCAATATGGACAGTGCTAATTGCTTCCAGCGGTGTCCACACTGATAACGGGCCTGGTGATTAGCTGATCGGCATGGATTAATAGGGATAAATCTCCGTTGATCAGCTATTGATAACCTATCCCGAGGATAGGTCATCAATCGTAAAAGTCCCAGGGAACTCCTTGAAGGTTCCCACTGGAGTTGTGACCAGGCTTTGCCAGTTTCTTAAATGGGTTTTCTCCTTTTTGTATGCCCTATTGGGCCATACACTGGAGTGCCAAAATCCTTCATGCTTCCTGAGGCAAAGTGAGAAATGGCGCCCCCTACAAAAAAACCTCACTCATTTTACAGGCATTGAAAGCACCAATATACAAGATACCCAACACATATCTAAACCATTGAGTAATAATGCCTCCAGTAGTGACTCCAATAGTAAGTGGCCCCAATAGTAACCCCTTTAAGGGCCTCAGTAGTAATATTGACCTAGTTAGTGGTTCCCAGTAGTATTAGTTATCCCAGAAGTAATATTGCCCTATTAGTGGCCCCAGTAGTAAAAGTGACACCCATAAAAGACCCCAGTAATAATAGTGACCCCATAGTGGCCTCAGTAGTGATAATGACCCCCATAGTGGCTCCCATAGTAATAGTAATCCAATAGTGGCTCCCATAGTAATAGTGACCCCTTAGTGGCCCCAGTAGTAACAGTGACCCCTTAGTGGCCCCAGTAGTGATAATGACCCCCATAGTGGCTCCCATAGTAATCCAATAGTGGCTCCCATAGTAATAGTGACCCCTCAGTGGCCCCAGTAGTAACATTGACCCCTATAGTGGAGCTCCAGATGGGCAGCAACCAACAAGTAATTGTTGCTGTGTTCTGGTGGTCACTGCTACTGTAATCAGTCTGTGACCCTTGACCCCCCCTCCCCCCATTTCCCTTGCGGGCGCTGTGTACAGGTTGGCATCTGCATGCAGAAGGGTAGACACCCAGGTGGGGGAGAGGTCAGGGCTCACAACCTCTGATGACAGTGGTGGCCACTGGACTGGATCTACAGATCCAGTGAATTAAATGCTTGTCTTGTTGCTGCCCAGCCGGTTCGCAGCTGATAATTATTCCCGCCCCCTTCCCCCCCCTCCTTCCATTAATATGGCCGGTAAAAAATAAATACCGATACTTAATTACCATTTGGACCGGTGACTTACCGGCCAGTTGGTAACCCTAACACTGCCCTGCTGACGTCCTGCAGACTGTTACCTGAGGCAGCAGGCTCTGATGCCTCATGATAGGGGCACCAATGGTCATATGGACATCATAAAGGGGACCCCCTCTTTTGGCTGGAACAGAGGGCCACTAATGAAGAGGAAATATATGGCCAGCCACCGCTGCAACAGCAGCTGCTCACAGGGAGTTTCTGAAGTCGGACTTGCCCAGCCAGCTTCAAGATGAGACAAACTCTTTTAAGCTGGTGGCTGAAGTTTTGCATTCAATACCCCTTGATGCCAGATGTGGTAGATACCCACTGTACCCGCCACTGGCTGGAGAGCAACAGGGTTAAACAACGTGGTAAAATGAATAGTGGTGCAATACCTAATGAAGGCCACTTGGTGGTGCTATAGCATAATATTACATGGTTTCACTGACTACACAGAATCATCACAAGAGAAAATAGGATCAAAACTACTTAAAATCACAGGTAAAGGCCATACTTACTGATTGAAGGGCAGGCACAATCACCAATTCCCTGCAGCAGGGAGGGCAATAAAATCAGCATCAATCACACAGCAGAAGGTAAACGAGGGCACATATATAGATCATCCTAACAGCTCAGGACATTATACACCGACTGCCGCCAAATACCTGTCAGTAGCAGATCAACACCAGTACCATAAATACAGTGACTCCACCAGCAGAATAGTGAGTGCAGCTCTGGAGAAGGTTGGGTGTGTGAGAGCTCTGCAGGATCCAGGGTGTGGTCAGCAGTGAGAGGAACGTTACCCAGCAAAGGCTACAGGTGCTGGGCTTGCTTCAGCCATGGAGTCCCGGACCTCCTCCCTCCGGCTTCGGCCGGGGGGAGGGAGGACTGCACCCCAGGAGGGGAGAACACCTGGTCAGAGTGGCAGCAATGTCACCCTGACTCCCCTGGAGGAGCCCAAGAGGACTCGCAGCCAGAGTAAGAGAGTGGAGGATCATGCTGAAAAACAAAATATGCAGGCAAATTGGGCCGATCGCAAGGAGGGCGAGTCGGTGACTGATGTGGCAACCCGTATTGCCAAATACATGAAAGACTTTGGGCATGTCGGGAGGCAGCTGACTAAATATAGGCAGGAGCTGCGCGTTGCCCGCTATGATGCGTAGCGGGCCAGATCCCGTACCAGAAAACTGGCCATATCACGGCAGATTGAAGCCTGTGAGGACGCCATAGACTTTTATGAGGAGGAGAGGGTAAGGATTCTGGAAAGAAGTGGGCCTTTCAAAGAGAAACTGCTAAATGATGAGAGGTTTAGCAAAATGGCATTGGTGAGCAGCGGTGGCATTAAAGAGCGCTCTGCCAGGCACTCAAGCAGCAGCACGGGCGAATCTGACGGTGCTCAGGATGGGCGAGCTGCGTGCTCTGGTGAGCAGCAATCTTCGCTGCCAGGTGGGACTACTGGGCCCAGCATCCCAGCTGAACAGGTGAGCCTGCCCCCCACGTCGGGTGAATCTGACCTGGAGGACAGTGATGACAGCTGCAGCAGCAGTGGAGAGGGGGCGCTGATTATGCGTCAGATTCAGCTGCAAGAGTCCCCAGAGAGGCTGCAGTCCTTCCATTTTGGGAATGATTGTCCCCCGGAGACCTCAAGCAAGAAGAGGAGGAAAAAGGAAAAAAAATATATACAAGAAAAATTTGTTTATGTCACCAAGCACTCTGGTTTGGCCGCAAAGTCAGACCAGGGTGGTAACCCTGAGCTCCTAGTCCCGGGCTCTGTGGTGGGTCCGGTGCAGGGGACTGGGGAAGAGAGGGTTAATGCGGCCCAAAACTCCAAGTCCGCTTGTGCCAGTAGTGGGAATGGAGGAGTAAAGGAGGTAGATAAGAGTGTCGGGAAAGCAAAGGGTCGCGGCCAGTCCAGAGGTGCTGGTGCTGTCGGTCATGTCCCAGTTGGAGGGGGGCGTGATCCGGCACCAGGTCCCACCTGTGGTGGCCTGGCTGTCCAGCCTGTGTCCCTAAAGCGCCTTTCAGGTGCAGAGGGGGCGCAGTGGGTGGTGGCCGGGTCTACCGATCCTCCCACCCATGGTAAATATGCTCCTGTTCCTGGAAGGGAAGTTGAAGGAACTACAACTCCCAGAGTGGCTAAGGTGGGCGGAGCTACAGCAACTAAAGTAAAGAAAAATGTAAAAAGGCCAGACACTGAATCCGCTGAAGTGCATCTCCAACCACCCACTGGAGGTGCCATGGACTTGCCCTCTGGGCAAAAAGGGAAAATAGAGGGTAAAAATAATAAGGGTCCTGGTCCAGCAGCTAATGGAGAGGCGATTGAGGTAATGGATGTGGCTGTTGGTACCCCTGCTGCCCCTGTCCCTGTTGCCCCTGTTCCTGCAAGGACCCTGGGAACTCCAGGTGTCCCTGGTTCCCCAGTTAGTATGTCATCTTGTGTACAAGTGGGTGGGGCTTCGGAGGGTAGTAGTCAGGGGGTGGGTCAGGATCCAGTCGCCCCTCCAGCGGCGACAACATCTGGTAGAAGTTATGCCAGTGTCGCCGCTGGAGGGAGGGGGGATGCGTCCTCCTCGTCTTTGGGCTCTGGGGACGGCGTTTTGCAACAGCGCCTCCTGGAGGCCTTGAGGAGAGGGGAGAGCTCGATGAATGTAGGGGGCAGAGTTGTGGATTTGTCTCTCTGTGTGGAGAGACACGGTCTTGGTGCCTTCCGAGAACAAAGGGGGGAGACCGTCTGGTCCCTGCCAACAACCGGGCAGGACATTGGCCGTAGGAATGTGGCTCGTCTTCAGTGGAGAGGCAATGACGCGTGCCCATCCAGGAGTAAGGTGGTGGAGCTTCTGCTGAAGATGGGTTTCAGGGCAAATGACATCTATGCCCTGATCCATCCTTATGGCACGTCTGAGTTCGACATCAGCTTTGCTCGCCCGGAGGGCCTGGAGCTCTTCTGGGGGAATTATGAGCTGATGAAGGACGAGCCCGGCTGGCGCGGTTTCGCTGCACAAGTGGTAACCCGCCAGACTGAAGTCAAGAGAGTGACCGTTTTGACTCGTAACGAGTCCCTCTCTTGTTACGATATCATGACTTGGATAAGTCGGTACGGAGAGGTGGTGGATATGCCCAATAAGAACCGGGACGAACACGGCATCTGGTCCGGAGCCTGGACGTTTATGGTGAAACTTAAGCGTTCAGGAAATTCGGTGGCCCACATACCATCCGTGGCCTTCCTTGGCAGGGATCGTATCTTGGCCTTCTACCAGGGGCAGCCGAAGCTCTGTCACAAGTGCGGCGACCCCACACATTTGAGTGCAGCCTGTAACGTCATCAAGTGCGCTCTGTGTGGCGAGGTAGGTCATCTTGCGGCATCTTGTGCAGAGATTAGGTGTCACCTGTGTGGTGACCTCGGTCACCCATTCAGTCGCTGTCCGCGCTCTTTCGCCAATGCGGTCATGGCCCCAGCGGAGGAGAGCCGTGAGGTTGCTTCTGCAGGGGAGGGGACCAGCAGAGGCGATGGAGCCCAGGAGCCAAGGAAGAACAAACATGCTGGGGCAGCCAAGCTAAGGCGCCAAGAGAAGCGCGGAAGGGGCAGGGAGCTGGTGGAAACCCAGGTGGCAGGTGGGTCAATGCTGGCCCCTGCTCCGGACGCAAATCATGGGGCTGAGGCTCCAGGGGACAGGGAGCTGGATGAGGAGGTCAGGAGGATCCAAAGGGAAGAGGATGCCACTTATTCAGATTCTTCCCACTATGAAAGTGTGGGTGAGGGCAAGGATGAGTGGCAAAAGAAAAAGCGCAAGCAGGGCTCCAAGAAAATGAAAAAAAGGGAAGGGAAATCTTCCCCTGCAACGGGCCAGGTGCAGGAAGGCAATCCAAACTCTCCTCTTGTTGGGCTCTCCAACAGGTACCAGGCTCTCTCGTCCTCGGAGGGAGAGGTACCTAGGACAAGCGTGAGGCCTACAGGGGGTGCTGAGCCTTCCTCTTGTGGGGGTTTGGTGACATCCAGGGGGAGGGCTGGCCCAGAGCCCAGTGGCAAGGAGGACGAGGTTGAGGAGCCCCTTGCCATGGACCTTTCAGTGTCCAAGAAACGTGGCAAGGGGTCATCCTCAGACCCTGAAGAGAAGGGGGGTGGGAAGAAGAAAGCCATCTAACTCAATCACCAATGATGGCGGCACCCGCTCCGTTGACGCTGGCATCCATTAATGTTGCCAGCAATAAGTCTGATATGGCTAGATTTGCGGCCTTTGATTTTCTCGGCCGCGTTGAAGCCGACATTTTGTTTTTGCAAGAGACCAGGCTGCCAAATTTGGCAGCTGTGCACAAGGCAAGGAGGGAATGGAGGTCTGGTCCATCTTACTGGTCTCTTGCGGCCGAGCCATATAGCGGAGTGGCGGTACTTTTTACCGCAGCGGTTGAATGCCGACGGGTTATTGAGTTAGAAATAGGGAGGTGCCTGATCCTGGATGTTCTCATGAAGGGACAAGAGCTTTGGCTAATCAACATCTATGGTCCCCAAACCAAGCAGGACCGCAAAGATCTCTTTATGAGGATCAAGCCATACCTTTTTACCAGTCGGCAGGTGATCTTTGGGGGTGACTTTAACGCAGTCACGAGGACCCGTGACAGGGGAGGCTCCCCAGGCAAGCTGACTTATGATAGCGTTGCGCTTAATAGCATAGCTAGCGAAGCTCGCCTGGTGGATGTCCACATCCGGCACACCCCAGGCCACGCAGGTTTCACCTATTATAGAGGCGAGTGCAGGTCTAGAATAGATAGGTTTTATTTGAAGGAGGAAGCCATCTCTTCACCAGTTTCTGTTGTTGAGGTGGAATTCTCCGACCACTGTCTGATTTTGTTTTCCCTGAATGTTGCAGAGACCCCCCGGATGGGTAGAGGCTTATGGAGGCTGAATTCATCACTCCTGGAGGAAGCAGAGATAAGACAGTCCTTTGAGGATTTTCTGCAGAGCCAGGTACCATTACTGGATCTTTGTAGCAGTAAGTCAGAGTGGTGGGAGATGTTCAAGATCAGGGCTGCGAGGTTCTTCCGCCAGCTCTCTAGCCTCAGGAGCCTGAGTAAGTACCGTCTTTATCAGGGCCTGAGGAGGAAACTCGAACATCTCGTCTCGACTGGAGGTAGCCGCGAGGAGATCTCCAGAGTGAAGTCTTTGCTCAAAGGGTGCCAGTATAATAGGCACGCATCTCTGGTTTTTGAGAGGGACTTCGGGAAGTACCACTCACCTGACCCTTACAGAAACTGCAAGATGTCAGTGAATCGTAAAGTTGTCACTGGACTGATCGACGGTACGGGATCTCTGAACAGGTCCAGATCAGGGATTCTGGAAGTCATCAGATCCTTCTACTCGCACCTTTTGAGGAAGAGGGATCTAGATCGAGATGTGATGTCGGCTTTCCTGGCTGAAGCTGTTCCTGAGCCAGGGGATGACATCTCCCTTAATGTTTTGACAGAGGAGATCAACATAAAGGAAGTTAAACTGGCGATTGATGGGCTTGCGCTCAAAAAAATCGCCAGGACCGGATGGCTTAACATCTGAGTACTATAAGACCTTTAAGGACCTCTTGAGTCCCCTCTTGACTGAGGTTTTCAATGAGTATCTTTCCTCGGACACTCTCCCAAAGTCAATGAGGAGGTCGGCTTTGATCCTTCTGTCAAAGGGTAAAGACTCGAGCCGTATTGAGAACTGGCGTCCCATAGCGCTTCTCAATACGGACAGGAAGGTTCTGGCAAAACTCTGTTTAATCGGCTGGTCAAGTTTGCACCCCGGCTCCTCTCGGGCACCCAGCATTGCTCTGTTCCAGGCCATAGCACCTTTAGTGCTGTTCTAGGTGTCCGGGAGGCAGTGGAGCAGGGTAGGGCTGGTCACTGGGAGGGGTACCTGCTGTCCTTGGATCAGGCCAAAGCGTTTGATCGGGTTAATCACGAGTACCTCTGGTATGTTCTTCTGAGATATGGCCTGCCAGTGGGGTTTGTCAATTGGCTCAAGACATTGTACGCGGGGGCTGAGACTTTCCCGCTAGTGAACAGTTGGGTCGGCCACCCATTTGAGGTTGGGTCTGGCGTCCGTCAGGGTTGTCCTCTGAGCCCCTTGCTGTACATGTTTGCCATTGATCCTTTCCTTAGGATGATTGATGGTGGGCCTATGGCGGGGGTCGGGATGGATCGGGCGGTGCCGGAAGCCGCCCTCAGGGTGGCAGCGTACGCTGATGACGTCACCGTCTTTGTGTCCTCGAGGGGGGAGGCAGAGTACGTGATGGCAGAGGTGGATCGCTACTCGGAAGCATCCGGGTCCGGCATCAACTGGGATAAGTGCGAAAGTCTCTGGTTAGGAAGGGGAGATCCCACATTTAGTCTCCCGGACACCCTTCCAGTGCCCCAGGACTCGGCTAAAGTTCTCGGCATCAAATTCGGCCGGGGAGATTACCCCATGCAAAATTGGGTGGTCAGGCTCGATGGTGCCATTCAGAAGGTGGCCCAGTGGAAGGGTTGGTCTTTGACCCTTCGGGAAAGGGTTAACCTGATCAAAACATACCTGCTCCCTTTATTCATCTACCTGGGCAGCGTATGCATTTTGCCAGAACCTCTCTGGACCCGGGTCTACAACCTGTTCTTCCTAATGTTGTGGGGGAACAGGTTGAACCTAATTAGGAGAGATGTCACATATCGCACGAGGAGACTAGGGGGGTTATCTATGGTCAACCCCGTGGTGTTTCTCGTAAACACCTTTGTTAAGATCAATATAGGCAACCTCTGGCAAGAGAGGGCTCCTCCGTGGGTATTCTCCTGTTGGGGATGGCTTCGGCCTTTCTTCCAGGAATGGGAGACAGGAGGGCGAGTGAAGGATCTTCGCACGCCGCACGGGCATCTTCCGGCTTACGCTACCGTGGTTCTGAAGATGATACGTCGGTGGGGTCTGGGGATGTGGGAGATCAGAACTCTGTCGAGGAAACTCCTCGATAAGAGGGTTCTGTTGACCCATTTCCAGAAGCCCCTGGCGCTCAAGGACTGCCCAAGTCGGGACCTGGAGGGAGGGTTACGTTTATTGAATTCTGACAGGATCCCCTTGAAGTTTTGGGACTTGACTTGGCGCTGTTTCCACGGGAGACTGTATGTAAGGGGCAACTTGAAGAGCAGGCCACTGGTGGATAGGGGTTGCCCCCGCCAGGAGTGCAGCAACGTACTGGAAAGCATGGAGCATTTCCTGCTTCAGTGTCCCTTTAATACAGAGGTGTACAAACGGGTGGGAGCCTCCATTGGTTGGCCCAGGTTGGCACGCCTCTCGTATGCGGAATGGGTCTATGGGGCATTCGGGGACCTTGGTGGCAGGGACCGGTGCACTTTATTCTTAGTCAGCCTAGTGGTCAGGTTTCACATTTGGAACGCACGGTGTTTAGTTTCGACGGAAGAGAAAATCCTCCCCGTGGATGAGGTGAATAGAAACATCCTGGGTGACCTGGTGAAGGTGCGCTCTCTGGATTATGAGAGGTTGGGCACGACTAAGGCCTCTCTCCTATGGAGAGGGTTTGTCTTTCGTTAGGGACAGTCTTCTTATTGTTAGGGTCTTTGTAGGGACAGAATAGGGAGAGGTAGGGACAGTTTCTCTGAGGGTAAGTTTTAGGGAAGGAGTAGGGACATTGTAGGGACAGATTAACTATAGGGATAGTTTTTCTCTATTTGGTCGGTGCCCGGCTTATCATATCCAGTCCTTGTGGAGGGCTGTGTGTGCCACTAGTAGAGTTTTTGTTTTCGGTCAAAGATAAAGTATGTACGGCTGCAGGTAACTGAACCTTAGGCTTTCGGGTATTAATATGTAGTGTTGGTTTGTAGTTGTGTAGTATAAGAGATGTTATGTTTTGTATATAGGGTTAGGGGTTCTAGATAGGTTGGGTGGGGGTTTATTGGGGGGAGGGGGGGGGGATTTATGCCTCAGCCGTAGCTTGACACGTCCCGGACAATAAACACTGGGCACGGACTGTTGGTGCGGGCGTGGCCCTCAGGCTGCGTTGGGCAGGGTGTGTGTATGCGGTGCAGCTCGGCTCGTCCTGGACATAGACATTGAGCACGGACTTGGGATGCAGGCGTGGCTCCCAGGCTGCACCGTAGGGGGTTGTTTGGGGCGTGTGGTGGTTTGGTCTGGATATAGGGTTAGTTTAGGATTATGGAAGGTTTTATTCTTTAGGTGGTGGGCATTAAAAAAAAAAAAAAAAGAAAATAGCAAAAAAATATATATATAAAAAAAAAAAAAAAAAAAGGTATTGGGTTGTTATTGTTATTATTATTATTACTTTTTTTATTGTTTGCATTATTGTTATTATATAATTGCTTCGGTTATTAGTCGTCTTCTTTCTTCTTTTTTGGGATTTCTGGCTGGATCCTGTGAGTTAGGGATGTTTTCTCACATGTGTGTATATTGTTATATGTAGTATGTAGTGTATATGTATTGGTGAGGATGAGTGAGTGTAGTTTGGAGTGCAGGTTGGTGTAGTGTGCGGTGTGTATTGTTTGGACCAGATGGACCCTTTGCTTTTGTCCCCTTTGTCCTGCAGTAAGGCAAAGTACAGATAACACAAGTGATTTGGTTTTGTTTGTTTATGTTTGTCTTATGCCAAGTGAGCGATATTTATGTTCTGTTTATTGTTATGTTTTTCACTTTTATAATAAAAAGATCTACAGGATGTAACTCAGGATCAGTACAGGATAAGTAATGTATGTACACAGTGACTCCACCAGCAGAATAGTGAGTACAGCTCTGCAGTATAATACAGGATGTAACTCAGGATCAGTACAGGATAAGTAATGTATGTACACAGTGACTCCACCAGCAGAATAGTGAGTGCAGCTCTGGAGTATAATACAGGATGTAACTCAGGGTCAGTACAGGATAAGTAATGTATGTACACAGTGACTCCACCAGCAGAATAGTGAGTGCAGCTCTGGAGTATAATACTGGATGTAACTCAGGATCAGTACAGGATAAGTAATGTATGTACACAGTGACTCCACCAGCAGAATAGTGAGTGCAGCTCTGGAGTATAATACAGGATATAACTCAGGAGCAGTACAGGATCAGTAATGTATGTACACAGTGACTCCACTAGCAGAATAGTGAGCGCAGCTCTGGAGTATAATACAGGATATAACTCAGGAGCAGTACAGGATAAGTAATGTATGTACACAGTGACTCCACCAGCAGAATAGTGAGCGCAGCTCTGGAGTATAATACAGGATATAACTCAGGAGCAGTACAGGATAAGTAATGTATGTACACAGTGACTCCACTAGGAGAATAGTGAGCGCAGCTCTGGAGTATAATGCAGGATGTAACTCTGCATCAGTGCAGGATAAGTAATGTATGTACACAGTGACTCCACCAGCAGAATAGTGAGCGCAGCTCTGGAGTATAATACAGGATATAACTCAGGAGCAGTACAGGATAAGTAATGTATGTACACAGTGACTCCACCAGGAGAATAGTGAGCGCAGCTCTGGAGTATAATGCAGGATGTAACTCAGGATCAGTACTGGATAAGTAATGTATGTACATAGTGACTCCATCAGCAGAATAGTGAGTGCAGCTCTGGAGTATAACACAGGATGTAACTCAGGATCAGTACAGGATAAGTAATGTATGTACACAGTGACTCCATCAGCAGAATAGTGAGTGTAGCTCTGGAGTATAATACCGGATGTAACTCAGGATCAGTACAGGATAAGTAATGTATGTACACAGTGACTCCACCAGCAGAATAGTGAGTGCAGCTCTGGAGTATAACACAGGATGTAACTCAGGATCAGTACAGGATAAGTAATGTATGTACACAGTGACTCCACCAGCTGAATAGTGAGCACAGCTCTGAAGTATAATACAGGATGTAACTAGTGATCAGGATTCAGCTAGTAGATTGTGACATGATGTGACATGGCCTCCATCTGGTAGCTATCCAGCTGTTGTGAAATTACAACTCCCAGCATGCTCTTACAGTCCAGAGTCTTAGATTTCGGTGTACATTCTTACTTAGCCTCTGCAGGCCCAGCAGGTAGCATCCTGTGTCTCATTGGTGGTGGTGGTGGCACATGCAGTTATATAGAATACCTCCCAAGTATCCCCTTTTTAAAGGGACAGTCCCTATTTTTGGACACAAGTCCTTCTGTCCCTCTTTGTCCTTTACATGTTCCTCTTTTTGACCTTGGAAATAGATGTGCATTAAGTAACTTACTATGCTGCTCCATAAACTATCTGTATGGTTCCTAACTGTATCTGAGACTCCAATTTCACATTATTCTATTCAATGGTGCAATTTGGATTACAAAAATTCAAAATTCCAATGATTTTTGTGCTAATGTTTAAAATAAGAGCATTAAGGCGTATGGATATGGATGGAAAAAACGGATCTGTCACACAATGAACCCACTCAAAAAGTTAGGAGGAATGATATAGCTGTATGTAATACAGATCTGTGTACGGGGACTGAGTAATGTAGGGGAGGACCCAGAGGGCACAGGAGGCACAGAGGAGCCTAATGGTTCAGGTGCATAGTGGGGACTGTGGGTTCTTATGAATGACCCAGTGTGCACAATGAGGTCTATTAATGACTCAGGGGGCACAATGGAGCCTGTAAATGACTCAGGGGGCACAATGGAGCCTGTAAACGACTCAAGGGAAACAATGGAGCCTATAAACGACTCAAGGGACACAGTGAGGCCTTATTAATGACTCAAGGGGACACAGAACAACCTATAAATGACTTAGGGGTCACAGCAGAAAACAAATGACTTGGGGCACAACAGAAAATAACTAACCTAGGGGACACAATGGAACCTATAAATGACTCAGGGGGCACAGTGGGGTTGTAAATTACTCAGTGACTACAATGCGACTTTATTAATTGCTCTGGGGCACAGTGGGGTCTTATTAATGATACAGATGTCACTGTGGAGCATATAAATGACTCCGGTTGCACAGTGGGGCCTTATTAATTACTCAGGGGGCACTGTGGGGCATATAGATGACCCCAAAGTGCACAATGAGGCCTATTAATGACTCAGGCGGCCTAGTGGAGCCTATAAATAACTCAGGGGGAACAATGAAGCCTATAAATTACTCAAGGGGCATAGTTGAGCCTTATTAATAACTCAAGGGGAAACAGTGCAACCTATAAATGACTCGGGGGAACAACAGAAAATAAATAACTTAGGGGACACAATGGAACCTATAAATGACTCAGGGGGCACAGTGGGGCTTATAAATTACTCAGTGGTCACAGTGAGGCTTTATTAATTGCTCTGGGGCACAGTGGGGTCTTATTAATGATACAGATGTCACTGTGGAGCATATAAATTACTCAGGTGCCACAGTGGAGCCTTATTAATTACTCAAGAGGCACTGTGGGGCATATAAATGACTCAGGGGGCACAGTGGAGCCTTATTAATTGCTTTGGGGCACAATGGGGTCTGTAAAGTCTTATTAATGACCCAGATAACACAGTAGAGCCTATAAATAACTCAGGGGACACAATGGGGCCTTAATAATGACTTAGGAGGCACAGCGGGGCATATAAATAACTCATGGGTCACAGTGGAGCCTATAAATGACTCAGGGGACACAGTGGGACCCTATTAATGACTTGGGAAATACATAATTCAGGGAGCACAGCAAAATCTATAAATGACTCAGGAGCACAGCGGGGCCTATAGAGTACTCAGGGGGCACAGTGGGGCCTATAAATGACTAAGGGGACCCACTCTGACTCTGTCGCCCCAGGGCCCATGTAAACGTGGAGCTGGCAAGCAACCTTCCTCTCCATGGGGCCCATAGCAAACACAAGGGTTGCCACTATTATAGTAATATCCAACCTAAGCCCCTGCAGAACTACAATTCTCAGCATGTCAGTTCCAAATGATTTAGGTCTTAAGAACTGATTAATTTCCCCCTATTGCCCAACTCTGATACTTCAGTGACTTCACATGGTAAAAAAAAAGAATATGCTATACCTGAACTGACCAGCAGATGGGGCAATAGGACTAACTTCTATAGAAAATTAAACCCCAGTGTGAACTGGGCAATCAATTCTAAGGAGAGAGCGAAAAAGCCCAGGATGCTAACAAAAGAAAGAGTAAATGGATAAAACAAGGCTTGGAGGAGGAATTCTCACCCTCAGGTGGAAGGATCATCTACTCCTGGCTGCTGCTGCCACAATGTCCTCCTTACTATCAATTGCATGAAAGTCACAGGACTAGTGACTAAGGTAGGTGGTGCTGGGAACCTGGCACTTACCTCTGCTCCTCCACTGCTTGGATTGTACATTTAAAAGACCAGATGGAAATGTCTCTGGTTGGTTTCTACTCCACCTGCAGGACATCAGCCCAGAGCTTGCAGAGGGGACAGATGTTCTGACACCCACTGGGGACAAGCCAAAGACCTAAAACTAGGTTCTTCAGGTTGTGTCCATCTCTACCAGTAGCAAGTCTTTGCTGGGATGCCATTTTCAGATAAGGACAGAAGCCTCCAAGGTGTCTACAAGTCAACATCCCACCAGCATCACCACCTTCACCCAGGAGAGTGTGGCAGAAGGATGTGCAGCGAGTGTTATACCAACCAGACCTTTGTCTATGATGATGGCAGCACCCACAAATATACTTCCAGGTAAGGCTTGGTGAATCCCTCACCCCTGAGCAGGACCATGAATGGGTTAATGGAGAAATGGTAATGTCACATATATCATTGTTTAGTAGTCTGCTGAAGGACCTAGAGCTCTCTTTAGTCCAGATGTAGTCTATTGAAGGACCCAGAACCCTCTTTAGTCCAGATGTAGTCTAGTGAGGGACCCAGAACCCTCTTTACTCCAGATGTAGTCTATTGAAGGACCCAGAACCTTCTTTAGTCCAGATATAGTCTATAGAAGGACCTAGAACTCTATTTAGTCCAGATATAGTCTATAGAAGGACCTAGAACCCTCTTTAATCCAGATGTAGTCTATAGACGGACCTAGAACCCTCTTTAGTCCAGATGTAGTTTATAGAAGGACCTAGAACCCTCTTTAATCCAGATGTAGTCTATAGACGGACCTAGAACCCTCTTTAGTCCAGATGTAGTTTATAGAAGGACCTAGAACCCTCTTTAGTCCAGATGTAGACTATTGAAGGACCTAGAACCCTCTTTAGGCCAGATGTAGTCTATTGAAGAACCTAGAACCCTTCTTAGGCCAGATGATGGACTGTGTGAGTGCAGTATTATAAAAGTGGACACTTTGGGGTTGTTATTTGGGGTGGATAACAAGCTCTAGTTGGCATTGACTTTAGGCATGGTGGGAGTAGTAGTTCTAGATTACAAGTTGAGTTGCTGGCTTCCAGGATTGCAGTTCTGTATATATGTGGATACCTAAAGGAGAAAAAGGTGCATAAGTTTATATATGATCTGCAGGAAGGTGGTAGATAAAATAAAGCAATAGTCTGCATTTCCAAGAGTCCACTGGATGAATGATCTGCAAAATCTATCAAGTTACTAGATAAAATAGAGCAATAGTCTGCATCTCTAACGAGTCCACTTCATTAATGATCTGCATTATTAATCAAGGTGCTAAATTTGCCAGATAAAAGAGAGCAATAGTCTGCAAGAGTCCAGTGAATTAATAATGTGTGGAATCTGTCCATATACGGTACAAGGAGAAGGTGGTAGATAAAATAGAGCAATAGTCTGCAACTCTAAAGGGTTCACAGAATGAATGATCTGCAGAACCGATCAGGGTGCTAGATAAAACAGAGCAATAGTCTGCAAGACTCCACTAAAATAATGATTTGTAGAATCTGCCCATAGCAAGAAGAATGTGGCAGATCAATTGGAGCAAGAGAGCAATAGTCTGCAGGTTTCTAGAGAGGTAACTGAATGATGGCAGAATCTATCAATAGGTAGCAGAGATGTGGTAAAAAGTCTGCAGATCTCTGGAGTCTGGTGAAGAAATCATCTGCAGAATCTACCAATAGACAGTTTAGAAGGAAGGTGGTGATAAAGGAGAGCAATAGTCTGCAGATCTATAGAGTCCTTTAAATGGGGATTGCTGTATTAATATAAAACAGGAGATTGGCAGATAAAACAGAGCAGTTGAGTGTCAGGGCAATAATCTGCAGATCTCTAAAGTATCCACTTAATGAATGCTCTGCAGAATCTATCCATATACCAAGTAGTAGATAACATAAAGCAATAGAGCACCTGAGCAATAGTCTGCAGAAGAGTCCATGGCATTAATGATCTGCAAAGCCTATCAATGTACTTCTATAATTAAAGAGAGCAATAGTCTGCAGCCCCATGTCAGGTCAGTAATAAGCAGAGAACTATATATCAGACGTCTGAAGGCAGTGATGCTCTGCAGATCTGCAAAGAAGCCCATAGTGCAGTCCTATGCAGATATAGCAGGTATCACACAGGGCAATGCTCTGCAGGATGTAATACTCTCTACTAATGCCAGTACAGGACATATCCATAGGGACTCACATGCAGGCAGGTCAAGCAGGTAGGTGGTCACAGACCTGAGGATAGTCTCATTGGTAAGTGCTGTGGTCGTCAACCTGTGGCTCTCTAGCTGTTGTAGAACTACAACTCCCAGCATGTCCGACAGCGGCACTGAAACTATAAATATGGAGACTCGTATGATTGGAAGGCCCTTCACACCTGCGTTCATGTACCGCTACTAACAGATCCGTTCGCTTTAGCGAGACGGAATCCACTAACGGACGTCCAGCAGGCGGTAAAGAGTCAATTTTTTGACATGTGCCCTACAATCTCATCAAAATAACGGACAATTTGGGTCTGTTTCTTGCGTTCAGCATCTGTTTATACCCGTTTTTAGCGGATCCATCACGCGGTCTGCCACTCTGAGCGCGCTCTGTTGAATTAGACAGATCCGTTATACGGACGGCTCAACCCCTTAACGCTATCTGACATAGGTTTACACCCCAGGCAGCGGGTACGTGACAACGGCATGTAGACAAACGTCCTGTGCATGGCATGGCATCAGAAGCTGAGCCTGTGCCATCTCTAGCGGGAGTCAGCTGTGAAACAGCGGGGATCGCTCACCGATCCCCGCTGTTAGCCCTTTGCATGCACGTAAAGAGTTCACAGAGGTACTGAAATGTATTATCATAGTGATCCTACGTTCGTGAGTTCAAGCCCCCTACAGGACATGAAAAATATGTAACAAAAAATTAAATGAGTAACAAAAAAAAGCGTTAAAAGAATAGTAAAAAGACCTTTTTTTGCCCCCTCTGCCCTCTTTTTTTTTTTTTTAGAAAGAACAAAAAAATGCACGCCTGGTATTGTCACGTCCGTAATGACCTGCAGAATAAATAAAACACACTATTTATCCCGTCCTGCAAAAAAACTGTAAAAAATAAACTGAGCCAAAATGGTTATTTTGCTCATTTTACTTAAAAAAACAAAAACGCAATAAACGTGATAGAAAAAGCCATATTTACTCCAAAATGGTAGCAATAACTACAGCTAATCACGCAGGAAAACAGGTCCTCACAGAGCCCCGCCCAGGGAAAAGTAAAACAAAAAATATATATATAATTCTGGTATTGTTGTAATCGCACCAACCTGCAGAAAAATGTATCGGCATTTAAGCTGCATGATCCATGCTGTAAGAAAAAACGTACAAACCACTGCAGAATGTGTCGTTTTCTCTCCCTGCCCTCCAAGTAAATGTGTCACCAGTATTCCAATGCGTTCTTCGCACCCAGAGGACAGAACCAACAAGGCTGCGGCTCATCAGCCCGCCCGCGGCCGTGTTAGCGGGAAGATATAAAAGAGATGAAAATGTCAAAAAAATCGTTGTGCCCTGAAGTCCACAAAAGGCCGTGTCCTTAAGAGGTTAAAGGGGTATTTTTTTTTCAGTTTTCACCCATCCATATTGATTTAAGAGCTCCCAATCCATTCTCCCATCTCTGTAGTAGTGAATGGCCCCCAGCTGCACCGCAGCGGCTCCAGTGCCCTCAGCGGCGCAGGCGGGTAGCCGAGTGATAGGCTCAGGTATTTTCGTTAGTGTCACTGCGGGTGGGGGCAGCGAGCCCACAGTGAAGAGGAGATGGGGACACCGGACCCCCGTTCTTGGTGGGGGTCTCAGTGGTGAGATCAGACTTTTAGTACAGGTGATAAAGTCCAATCTCAGTACAACCCCTTAAGGGGCCTTTCACAGAGGCGGATGTTCACTGCAAGCCCCAGTAAATTACATAAGTCTCACCCCTCTGAAGGCGGCCGTGGGGTACGGGGCGCTGCCCCTCTCAGATGGTAAGAGGTAATGGGTGACCAATAGGTGAACTTTACTAGAGCGTCTGATTGACACATACCCTTTAATAGAGCACGTGCCAAAGGGGGTGAAATGGAGATAGGCACTGCTAAAGGACGGTTTCAGATGGGCGTATTATGGGCGCTTTCCTGCGTCCACCATGCAGACGTGTGTCCCGGCCTGACCGCGGGGTTAGCTGACCTGAACTCAGAGCATCATAGATCTCTGAGATGCTCCGGGTTCGTGTTCGTAAAACTCACAGTCGGGCCGGGACACAACTCCGTACTACGGATGAAGGAATGCGCCCATAATACACCCGTCTGAAACCTGCCAACTAGTACTAATGCTGACACAGGGGAATATACCGGTAGTATGCATCCACTGAGTAGTAAATAGTGAGACCCTCTATATATACTGGTGACCACCGCTGAAAAGTGATAAATATACCAAAAGTAATAGTAATAACTGCTAAACAAGTATAACCACCGCTAAGTGCTGATAACCACTGATACATAGTGATACCTGCCTGAAGCTGCCTTCACAAAAGTGTATATACGTATATACGCAGGGGCGTAACTATAGAGGGTGCAGGGGATGCGGTTGCACCCGGGCACAGGAGCCTTAGGGGGCCCATAAGGCCTCTCTTCTCCATATAGGGAGCCCAGTACTATGAATAAAGCATTATAGTTGGGGGCCCTGTTACAGGTTTTGCATTGGGGCCCAGAAGCTTCAATTTATGTCTCTGTGCAGCATGGTTTAGGTATGGGTACGGGTACAGATACAGATAGAGGGGGGCCCCAGCTCATCTTTTGCATCAGGGCCCCTGAGCTTTTAGTTACTCCCCTGTATATACGCATTCAGTGCAGTCATTCAGACGGTCTAAAAAGAAGACAAGTAATTTAAGGAGCCTGAGAAAAGAGAAGCTGGAGTGAAAGCTTTCACTGTGCCGGGAGCGCAGACCCCACGGGCGGTCTATCAGATAACTGGGACTGAGGACGGCTGGAGTTCAGGGGAGAGCGTCTCCTAGTAAGCCTGTGAAGCTGAAAGTGCGAAAAAGGAATGAAATCTTGTAAAGAATACGCGACATCTGAGAAGTGAACTACGCAAGTGATTGTTGGAGAATGAAGGCTGGGAAGGTGTGAGTCAAGTTCAGCCGAGCACCTCCCGTTGTCTTCCTGAAACTTCACTATTGGACTGCGGACTCTTTATTTTGCGTCATGTGAATAGCGTCCCAGAAGGGGTGCTGGCGTCACGTGACATTTATGTTAGAGGCCAGGAACATCATAGGCTTCGATGCTCCGTTGTGTTCACTGTGTGTGTGACCGAGCTATGCCATGCGGATGCCGCTGTCGGGAGAGATCATAGAGCCACCCACGTCCACCATCGTAGTTTTCCACACAACGGTGGGCGTCCCGCTCGGGCAACCGCACAGGCACATCACCACTGAGTATCGCTGGCTTCTCGCTCAGCAGTCCACGTTCTATATGAAGCGGGGAGCGTTTATGCGCAGCGAGAAGTGAGCGAACCAGCGCTGATTTAGATGCTGGTTGAAGATGAATGACAAACGATTAGTAAACGATAGCTTGGCGTTTAGAGATAACGATCACATTGTTTGAACGAATTTTGTGCGATAATCGTCTTGTGTAAATGGCCCTAAGGCCTCATTCACATAAGCGTTTCTACGCGGCTATTTAGCTATTGACCTATCTTTTGACGAAAAATGCTGGAGGCTCCCATAGACTCCTATGGGAGCTGAACGAAAAGGTAGGAGGAGGGAGTTTACCTGCGTCAGGCGCTCGAGAAAGAAGACAGCTGGCTCTATTTAAGCTTTAACAGTCATTATGAGGATTTCTGCCGACCAATGGAATTCCGCGCTGCAGATTTTTTTTCACGCGATACGCCTGTGTGAACGGACGAGAAAACGATAATCTCGGGACTCAATCGCGACAATCCTTCACCGATGTGATTTTACAGCACATGCGGCCAGCGTGAAAATGTACGCGGTCATGTGAATGAGGCCTTAAATAGTGATAGCAGCCACTAAATAGTGATGACTGCCACTAAGGCCGCTCTCACACGCTTTTCGAACGCGGTCTGCTTTTAGTGCGTTTCAGTGATTTTAAACGCACCGCATCACCCACTGCAATGATGGTGTGCTGTAAAACGTGAGAGCAGCCTAATTAGTAATAACGAACACTAAATAGTGGTAACTGCTGATAATAGTGATACCTTCCGCTCTGAGTCCACTTCCCAGGGGAGGGGTAATGGCGTTCTCCTGAGTCAGAGTTCCACTCAGCTTAAGGAGAGAGTTAACCATGGTTCCCCTTGCAAAGGATTATGGTCCAAAATCTCCAGACCTTGAATAAGTCATTTACCTGCAAAATGTTTTTTCCCTCGGTGCCTAAATATACCGTCCTACGTAGGAGTATATTGCTGCCACCTATAAACATGCCGTGGGTGGGGATTGTCTGTAGGATTAGTGTTCCTTGGGACCGGAGGAGATCCCGGAGCACCTGCAGGATGTCGGAGTCAGCACATCAGCTGCAGTCCAAAGTGTGTGATCACATGGGAAAGCATCAAACGAAATCTGTAGACCACCTACGGGAGCCGCAGCGCAGAATCAGGCGACTCAGCACACTCAGGGACACGATTCCTCAATCTGCCCTGAAGGAAACACTCAATGTACTTCCTAACGAGTAATATGCAGATCCTCAGCGGCGAACCGTCCCTGGTAGGACTGCGCAGCACCAGCGTGTGTCATGCTAAAAACTGCTGGTCAGCAAAAACATCCCGCGTCCCCGGGGAGAGCGCACACGATCTGTGGAAATAATGAGACATTAACAGCTGAGTGTGGGCAGAGGAGTGCGGGGAAGGACATAGCTCATGCCAGCGGGCGCTAATGATCCAAATAATACCCAGCCACCTTCTGGGTAGTGAGGGGGATAGGAGCCAAGATGGGCTGGAGCGAAGCTCCTATTGTTAGTGCTTATATGGGCATGCTGGAGCCTCTTTAACCCCTTGAGGATGGGACATAGTTTGGTACGTAAAGACGCTCCATTTTTTGAGGGATTTTCATCCCCACTTTTCAAAAACCCCTAACGTATTTTTCCATCGGTATAGCCGGGGTGCCCCAAACCTTTATGCTGCCTGAGGCGAAGTGTGAAATAGCGCTCCCTAGGGGCAAAAAACCCACTCATTTTACAGGTATTGAAAGCGCCAATGAACAAGATATCCGACACATATTTGAACCATTGTGACTTGTCTGAAGTGACAGAATAATAGTGCCCCAAGTAGTGGCCCCAACAGTAATTGTAACCCACCTAATGGCCCTAGTAGTTATACAGACCCCATTAGTGGCCCCAGCAGTAATCATGACTCCATTAGTGGTCCTAGTAGTAACAGTGAACCCTATAGTAGCCCCAGTAGTAGTAGTGAGCCCTATAGTGGCCCCAGTAGTAATAACACCCTGTTAGTGGCCCCATTTATAGTAGTGAGCCCCTACAGTGGCCCCAGTAGTAATAACACCCTGTTAGTGGCCCCAGTAATAGTAGTGACCCCTACAGTGGCCCCAGTATTAATAGCACCCTTTTAGTGGCCCCAGTAATAATAGTGTCCCCTTAAGTCGCCCCAGTAGTAACAGTGTGCCCCATCGTTGTCCCAGTATAATGTCCTCCTTTGTGGCCCCAGCAGTAATAGTATGCCCCAAAGTGGACCCAGTAGTAATAGTGTCCCCCCATACTGGCTCCAGTAGTTGTAGTGTCCCCCCATGGAGTTGGGAATGTATTTCTTGTCATGGCAGTGGTAGGCGGGTCCTTGGAGTCGGTTATAAAATTGGTCGGGGGAGGCAGGGTGTGGCTAGCCACCTTTCCCCTCTCATTGGACGGTTGGTGTTGGGTCTGGCGCTTCTTGGCTCTAAGAGCGGGAGTCCGCGCAGAGATGGTAGAGTTTATAGCCTTGTGAAGCCTAGCGGGTCTCCCAGTCAGTTGGAGTGCGGCTGGAGGCAATTGGGATTTTTCCCTTTAAATGGTGGAGTCAGATTTTGGGGCTCCAAGGACCTCCCCTCTTTGGTGGAGGCTGAGATTAATTTAGGAGTTTTCCTTAAATGATTAATATATGTTAAATTATTTGTAACAAAATAGCTGCTGCGGACAAATTTTCCAAAATTAAGAAGTGTTTGTCATCATTGGGGAAGGTTGGTAAATGGGAGGTTTTGGAGGTCATGGGGGGTACAGCAGGTAAAGGCTCTGGTATACCCGAGTCATGCCCATAGATGTGAAAGGGAATTTTGGAAACAGCGTAGTACAGCGAGCGATACTGTTACTGCGGCTCCCGGGTTGTGGTAACAGAGTTGCTCACTGCCCAGAATTCCCATTCACTTCTATGGGAGTTCCAGAAACAGCAGAGTACAGCTGTGTGCGACCGTTTCCATGTCTGCTCCCCTGATACAGAGAGGTATTCCCGTTGCAGCCATGTTCAGGCAAAAATGGGAATATCCCTTTAACTTCTGAACATTGAAGTGATCTGGCAAAACATAGCGGTCTCCTACTTGTATCAGTTAGGGGTAACAGGGTTGCAGGAGGGGTGAAGCATTAATAGGACAACAGTACCTACAGCTCATTCATTGTAGGACCGTTCTGTGCACTGCAAGAGCTGGTGACTCCAAAGTCTAACAGGTCTGTCAACAGCAGCTTGCTGACGGTTTCCAGGTGGCAGTAGGAGATTTAGAAATAAAAACACAAATGAAGGGAGAATTGGTTCAAAGATTACATAGCATGTGCCTCCTACAGTACCAGCCTTAGGTTACATGGCACCCCGTGCTGATTTTTTCCTCAGCTGCACACCCCCCCCCCCCCCCTACGCCCACCTCCACCTCCACCCATCATCCTCGTCAAAGGGAGAAAAAAAACTTTATTTATTTCACTGGTAGGCAGACTGCATTCTGTTTGTACAGGAAATAGAAACAGCAAGATAGCAGCATAGTCACACCAGGGCAGGGAATAAATACCGTACCAGAACCAAGCACATAACAAAAATATAGCACCAGAACCAACCTCAATACAGAGATACAATGCTAGAAGCAAGCTGATAACATATATACAACACCAGAACCAAGTTCATAACATTTGTACAGTACCAGAACCAAGCTCATAACATTTGTACAGTACCAGAACCAAGCTCATAAGGTAAACACAGCACTAGAACCAAAATCAGAACATAAAAAAACCACCAGAACCAAGTTTATAATTTTGATACAGCACCAGAAACTAGCTCAGTACGTAAGTACAGACCCAGAGCGAAAGCTTATAACATAAATACAGCATGAAGCCACCTCAGTACATAGATACAATACCAGAACCAACTTCATAACATACAGCAGCAGGACTAAACAATAATATTGTGTGGGCACCGATAGGCTGATAGCAGCACCTGAGAGCACCAGAAGGTAGGAGACAGAGCCAGGAGGAGGATGATTCATGTAGGGTCACAAGACGCTGCTGCATGGAGATCCCCTGGCCAGGCAGACCTAAGGGAGGGGGGGGTCATCCCCAACTTACATCCACCTGGATTTCCGCCTAGAAGGGACTTGCTCCTCATGTGATTGCAAGGGTTGCACTAGCTAAGGTCGGCAATGGACATAACTGGGAGGTGAACAGGTAAGCTGCCATGGGACCCAGTAGGTGAGGAATGATGGAAGGGAAGACTGGAAGGGCCACTGAAAAACGGAGAATAAGACACATTGCTATTGGGCCCCGTGGTCATGTGTTACGGCTCCTAAGGGATTCTGCAGCATCTTAGGCCTGCGGTCGTCTCTACTAGATCTCAGAGGCAGCGTGTGCTCCATGTAATAATCTGGCGCTGCGATGGTTATTTGGCCCGCGCCAGCTTCATCCCATTGTCGGCTTTGGCCGCGCACTTGTTTATGATAGAACACCTCTGCTTTTCCTGTTGAATGAAACGCCGTCCAACTCACTGTTGTCGCCGGAGGCAGCAAATATCCCTGACAGTTGCACATTCTCGTAGCGCGGCAGGCCTCCTTCAGTAAACAGGCCCCCCTGATCGGAGCCGGTCCCACGCTGGGCGACATCTTGTCCTGCAGATGGACAGAACCAGTCAGGAGCCGGACATCTCCGTTCCAATAGTCGTCTTTGATCTTTAGGAAAACAACACAAGTAAGCGCGTGCCGGGCCTCCGAAAATATTTGTGTATGACAAGAGGGGCTTGTATGGTCCTATGTAAATACTGCAAACAAAGTACAACCGAGAAGCCGAGGAACAAGATCCGGAACATGTGTGTCCCAAAGGAGGCCGAGAGGAAACGTGTTTGTTTTTAAGTCTCGTGGACGTTTACGCCGTATTTTGGTTTTGCGGTTTTAGACCTTTTACTTCGATGTTTCTTTGATTACTGAAGTATATTTATAAGCATTTCATAAGCTTTTAAACTTTTTTTGACAAATAGATGAAGTTTAGGGCTCATGCGAACGGGCGTTTTTTCCCGCATACGGCGTGTAGGTACGATAGATCGCAGCACGCTCTTTTATTCTCTGCGTACCGCGCAGCGTGAGCCCTATACACTTATACGAGGGGCTGCTGATAAGTCTTTGGCTTTGTGTTCTTTGTTTCTTTCTATGGTAACGAATGTTACATCACATGAAAGCCTTATGTGACTATAGCTTATGGCAACAGTTATCTCGGCACGCGGGAAAACAAGATGGCGGAGTCTAAGGCGATATTCACCGCAAATGAGAGCAGAGGAGGGATAGAATCCTTGTATCTGCAAGGAAAGTCTGCGAAGGAGATTCATGGTGATATGTCGCAGATAGAGATGAGCGAGCATTGCTCTTCTCGAGTAACTGCTTATTGGTCCGAGCGTGCTCAGTGGGGCGGCGGGGGTGAGCGGCAGGGGGGAAAGTGAGAGAGATCTCTCTCATTCTCCCCCCGCCGCCCCCCCTTACCCCGAGCACGCTCGGACCAGTAAGCAGTTACTCGAGAAGAGCAATGCTCGCTCGAGTAACTGCTGTATCCAAGCATGCTCGTTCATCTCTAGTCGCAGACATTGGGGGATCAATGCCCTTCATATTCTACAGTTTAGAACTGACGGGCCTCTTCTGCACCAACGATGAGGAACGTCCTGGACGACCGAGAGAGGTTGTTGTTCCGGAGATCGTCGATGCTGCGCACAACCTCATACTGGAGAATCGGCCAATTTCAGCTGCAGGAATAGCAGACATCATGGGGATTTCTGGTGAATGTGTTTGTGTCATCATCCATGAACATTAGAACATGAAGAAGCTATCTGCACAGTGGGTCCCCAAATGTTTGACAACAGATCAGAAGCATGCTAGTGAAAACTTCCCGTTCCATTTGTCAGCATTTCCAGACTGATAAGAACTTCCTGGATCGACTGGTCACTATGGATGAGACCTGGATTTATTTGTATGACCCTGAAACCAAGGAGCAGTCAAAAGAGTGGAGGCCCAGTGGTTCTCCTCGCCCAAAGAAGGTCAGCCACTAAGGTAATGGCGTCTGTTCTGGGATAAGGAGGGCATGCTGCTAGAGGACTACCTTCCCAATGGTTCCACCATCAATGCAAGGCATTACATTGAACTTTTGGACCAGTTGAAGGCAGCTCTGAAGACCAAAAGGTGCGGCAAGCTGTCCAAAGGAATCTTGTTCCTGCAAGACAACGCCTCCGCTCACACTGCACAAGTGACCACGGCAAAACTGGTGGAGCTAGGCTTCCAGCTGGTTGACCACCCACCTTATTCACCGGATCTAGCTTCCTCTGACTATCATCTGTTTCCAAACCTGAAGAAACACCTCAAGGGGACCAAATTTCACACCATTTCTGATGCCATGGCTGCTACAGACGACTGGTTTGAGGCACAACCGAAATCCTTCTTTTTGCAAGGCTTACAGAGCTTGGAATACCGATGTAAGAAGTGTGTTGGCATCAGTGGAGAGTATGTGGATGAAATGGAAAGTGTCATCTTCCTACCTCGTTTCTTTCTGGGTAAAGCCAAAGACTTATCAGCAGCCCCTCATATAGTTAGCAGGTGCTACGTTGTCCATACGCAATGCATTGAGTATGGGTGGCATTTTCATATGAAAACCCACTGAAACAGAGCAGGACATTTTCTTAAAAGTCACACTGCGCGTGATCATGTGATCATGTGATACGCAGGCGTGCGCACTACACCCGCAGCCATGAGTGGTCTCTGCCGGCAGACCCGGTATTTACACACAACGGTAAACACTGCGGGTGGACCCGCTCAGAACTGGCGCTGAAGCGTTCTAATAGCTGAATCCTCTGTAGGAGACGGTCCTGGCACACGGTGATGATATTAGCAGGTTATTTTGTGGCAGGGCTTACATTCAGTGGAAAGTTTTTTTTGTGATTAAGGCCATTTTCTTGGCAAAGAATGGCTTTGCAATTTGCTACAAATTATCTGATCGCTCTTCATAGCAATCTAGAGTTAGTGCGGACTGACACTAGAAAACCTCTGCAAATCAATTGTGTCAGTCTCAAATTTTTGGCCACGAATGTACAATCTCCTACAAAAGCTGAATAATGGGCAATTCCCACTCACTAGATGACCCCCTCAGGTACCAATAAGGGGCACACAATGCCCAAACAGGACTGATACGTAACAGCAAGACTCCTATTTTAAGGTTCTGTGGCTGCTGAGAATTCTGTCATATAAGATTGATCAGTCCTAATGATTAACACAAACGGCTGACAGGTGAAGTGAAGAACGCGGATTATCTCCTGGCAGTGGCGCCTGTCAGGGAGGGATATATTAGGCAGCAAGCAAACAGTCAGTTCTTGAAGTTGGTGTGTTGGAAGTATGGCCGGCCTTCGCTACATGCAACCCATGTGGTCACTCAGGGTATGGGCCACCAGCCTGTAGGGGGCACACCAGGCAGATGTAGGCTGTGGCGATTGCCTCCCGTTAGGTCTGCCTGACCACATGATGTTTTCCTCCATGTGGCAGCATCTTGTGGAGCTACATGAATTCTCCTTCCAGCTCTGTCTCCAACCCCCTGATGTTCCAAGGTGCTGCAGCCAGCCCATCAGCACCCCACTGGGCTCTGCTACTGTATTTATGCTATGCGATTAGCTCTGGTGTTGTGTTTTATATATGTACTGAGATTGGTTCATGTTGTATTTATTTAACAAGCTTGGTTCTGGTGCTGTATTTATGTTATAAGCTTAATTTTGGCACTGTGTTTATGTTAAGAACCTGGTTCTGGTGCTATATCTACTGTATGTACTGAGCTTGGTTCTGGTATTGTATCTATGTACTGAGCTTTGCTCTGGTGCAGTATTTATTTTATGAGCTTGATTCTGGTGTGTTTTTTATTTGAAAAACTTAGTTCTGGGGCAGTATTTGTGTTATGGGTTTGGTTCTGGTATTGTATCTATGCACAGAGGTTGGTTCATGCTTTATTTATTTACTCAACTGGGTTCCATAAAACATAGAAAATGGTTCTAATGCAATTTTTATATCATGAATTTGGTTCTGGTGCTTCATTTATGTTCCGAACTTGGTTCTGGTACAGTATTAACTCCCCGAGGTACTACATACCAGGCATTATGTGCAGCGTCTTGTGGGGTGACCCCGGACACAGAGCATACATTGAGGAGCTGGGAGGGTAACATGGTTTCTTGTCATGTCAGCACCTAGCACGCACATAGCCTCAGCCAGGGCAGCGCTGGGCCTTTTCTGGACACCCCTCGGAGAGGGATGCCCAATAAACTTGCGAACAGGATTAGGGGTTGTCACGGGTGACACCCCCGTTCCGATACCCACCGGAATGATCCTCGGTGGTAAAGAAATGAGCCACAGACTTTGTAACGTACCTCAGGTGCCTGGGAAACGGTCAGGACCTGGCAGACCTTTACTTAAAGACCACACTGGGTGAAAAGCACAAATTACACAAGTTGGAGGTGCAGGAAAACTAAACAGTAGGATAGTACCTCTACACAGTGATCCCCGACACAGGACGACCGTGTAGGAAACAGCAGTATTTGAGTACCTTCACACGGTGATCCCAGGCAGAGGACAGCCGCCTAGGAACAGTAGACTTCAAGTATCTCTACGCGATGATTCCAGGCACAGGACGACCGCGTAGGAACAGTAGTAAGGGAGTACCTCTGCACAGGGACTTTGGCCTTGACACACCACCAACACAATCAATTCTCTCTCTTTTGGGGGCTCTCACTCTTCTAAAGTCACTGGCACACAGAAGATCAGGAACTGCTTTTCCTCCTCCATTCTTCACCACATGAGAGTTGAAGGTACCCCCATGTGGCTGTCACTCTCAGGAACCCAGAAGAATCAGACTGACTAAGCTTCCCGCTCTCAGACACTCCTATGTATATCCTCACTCATACCACGTGACAAGACATAAATGATACATTGCAAGCATCTCCCAGGCTCATGCAAACACTTAACCCATCACTTGCTGCAGCTGTGCAATACATATAAAAGAAAGACGAGACACTTTTGCACAGTGCACCATCATAAGACATGACATGTATGACATTATGGAGGGGGCCAGGAATAGATGTACTGGGCCACTACATTAAGCCCTTTTCCTGTTGGTGAGAAGGGCTACCTCTTCTAGCATCCTGTAATTCTACCCACATGAGGAACATGACGTCCCAACGCCTCAGCGTTTTTCTATACCTACTGCGCCACACTACATGTACCTCTTTATATCAGGCATGGCATGCAAGGCCGTACCTTCCGATCACCATCATAGCTTTGTCATGTGGGCAACTACATTTTTGAAGAACCACCAAAGCCTTACAATGAAATGATGCGAACAACCTAATAAAATGAACTCACTCATGAATATAACTAATTACACCGTTGTGACGGATGCTCCTAAATGCACGTATATGCCTTTATATCTTCCCACGTGTTCATAGATGTGGCAGTATAAAGAAAAGAGATGGACGCAATGTGGAAAGCCCAACAAAGTGTTCTACAGTAGCTCCACTTTTGGTGGCATACTATGTAATGCCCAAATATAATCATACAGTGTACAAGTAATCATGCCACACAGTGCCCATATAACACTGCCCAACCAATGAACTAGAGAAATGCACTGAATGACCCTTTCTAAGTGACCCTTCCTGTTTCACGACAAAAATGTTTGACGCTAGACTAGCCGGGACAGGATGTGGAGAGTATAACAAGAATGGTGAGATCGGGGAAACATCCAGCGAAAGGGGATCCTGTGGATAGAGGCAGCTTATTACCGGAAAAGGTCAGAGGAAGTCAGGAATCGTTCGTATAACCAGGCGCGGCACGGTCAGGCACTTGTAGCTGGCAACGCTGGTGCGCCAACTTCTGCGCCTGAACTTGTTGTTTCTTAGGGCTGATGGGCTATAACAGCAGATGACCAGCAGTTCCATTGTGTCTAGGAGAAACAACAAAGTAACATAACACAGTAACACAGTGTGTAAGGCCTCCTGCACACAAGCGGGTCGGACCCCGCATGCGGGGTTCCTGCAGCGGAGTTTGACCAGGTGCCCAGCTGGTGACCTCTGCGTACCTGTCCAGCATCTTCTGCAAGTGCTGTAGATGTGCCCGCTGGCACTCCGTCGCGCATGCGCATTTGCCGCCGGGGGGTGACGCGTATCCTGCAATACTTCCGCAGTGCTCACTGCAGAAGTGCTGCGGGACGGACGGCTTCCACTGACTTCAATGGAAGCCGGCCGTGCGTAATCTGCACAAAAACGCAGCATGCTGTGATTTATTCTCCGCGAGCGGAAAATTGCAATCGATTTCCGCTTGTGGAGATGAAATGGCGTTTTGCCATTGAATGCTATGGGGCTGTATTTGCTGCGGAGTCCGGAGGCGGATGCCCACCGTGGAATCCGCAATGTAAATACACTCCTGTGCAGGAGGCCTAAGACTGAAAAACACATATGTCCACCTAGTTCATCCCCCAATGTTGTCCATGCTAAAGGCGGGGGGCAAAAGTGCGCAAACATTGTACCACTAAGCAGCGGAAAAACATCGCCTGGTCAGATGAATCCAGATTTCCGTTACGAATTTGGCACAAGCAGCATGAATCGATGACCCCTTACTGCCAGCTGGTCAGAACATGTCAGCACCTCCATCTAATCTGCAGCAACTATAAGAAGCTCCTGTCCGCAGGGGCCGGTATTCCTACAGAACGATTTCATCACCTAGTAGAATCTACGCCACAATGAATTTGCTGCACTCCTATGGGTCTCTAGTTGGGGGCTCTAATAACGGGACCATTTAGTGTAGATTTGGGGGCACTAAATGTGGCATCGGGGGTACAAGCATCGTGGCCCCCTGCGCCCTGCAGTAGTGATGCCTCCGGTACGAGGCGTGAGCGCCATGTTTTCTGTGTTTTGTGCCGTGTGAAGGTGTGAGTCCCGCAGTGTTTGTATATTTGCCTGTGTGGGATTATCTTGTACACATCGTGCCTCCTTGGAACAATTAATAGAGACATACTTTCCATTCAGCTCTTGCCAGGAGCAGCGCCGGCCGCGATCCAAGAGATTGACTCACATCTACAAACAGTTTATGGGATGATAAATAGATTAACACTCGTGGCGGCCGTTATATTGGATTGCAGTTCTCTGCCCATCTGTAGGCTCGCTGTCACTGTCACACTCTTAGCAATGTTAATGCTAACTTTTATACCAGCTTATTGAGGGTATAACAACAAGTTGGCAATAAGTGGGTCCGGTAACTTAAAGGGGAAGTTCACATGCAAAATCAAAGTTTTTAATTTTTCCGATATGCCTGTAAAATGGATAGAGGGCAACATGACTGCAGTAT
Organism: Eleutherodactylus coqui; assembly: GCF_035609145.1. Taxonomy (NCBI): domain Eukaryota; kingdom Metazoa; phylum Chordata; class Amphibia; order Anura; family Eleutherodactylidae; genus Eleutherodactylus; species Eleutherodactylus coqui. Next base: position 15,851,420 of record NC_089846.1, on the reverse strand, counting down.
CAGACTATACCCAGGGGTGATGTATAGTCTGTTAACGTTGAAGACATATTGGGGTAGATGTAGATACAAAACTGTACTATTTAAAAACAAAGCTTGCAAAACTGGACCTTCTCTTTAATAGTCAAATACAGAATACAATTCAAACTCACTGCCTTCATCCACAAAGCCCTCCATACTACCGCGCCACCCTACATTGCCTCCCTCATCTCAACCCACTGCCCAGGCTGCACCCGCCGCTCCGCTAATGAAATCAGACTGAGTGCCACTTTATTTCGAACCTCTCATTCCCGCCTCCAAGACTTCTCCAGAGCAGCACCGGTCCTCTGGAATGCGCTACCCAAAACTATCCGCGCAATCCCTGACTCACACAACTTCAGGCACGCTCTAAAAATGCACCTCTTCGGGGAGGCATACCCCCTGAACCAAACCCCTCTGTGATCTGGACACCAATTTCTCCAGCAGGTTCCGCGGTATTCTGTAGCTTCCTAATTATGTAGTATGCGCACACGATGTAAGGACCCAGTCAGACACAAGCTATTAGTCTCGAATCTCAACTAGGCCTGGGCGGTACAATGCCAGAGCTCCAGTTTTATTAAAACTCATAATACCTGCCCTTTATGGGCGTATAACATATGACAGCAGTAACATATATATATTTTCATTCGTTGAGCCATATAGAATCCCCTCCCTTCCCCACGCCTCTCTCAGGCCCCGTGTACAAGCCAGCCTTTATCTCCTCTACATGTGGTCAGGCAAAGACCAGCTTCTTTGTCCCAGAAGTTGAGGTGGGGGTGGCGGACGACTGAAGAGAAACGTAACGTTACCATCAGCTCCACTACATTCCTATGTAATTTAACCCCTCAGTGGCTGCATTGGAACTTTACATTGGACTACTGTTCTAGCACACTACAGAGTCAAATCACTACAGCTGTGTAATACATCTAGTTTATACAAATCAATAGACATTTTACGCTAATTAATCATCATTTCTACAACATCTGTACCCCGCCTGATAGCATGCTCCCTGTTCTACGACTGCAGTCCCTGCTAGGCACCATCAAACCGCCCCATGCAGTCACAGATTCTGCCACCACACGGCTTATGTCTGACCACTGTTTGTGTATAGCATCCCTCACTCTCCACCTCGCCATACCGTGCACATCTCCAGCCCTTTACCTTCTGTATCACCCCATTACTTGTAGTATGTAAGCTCGTTGGAGCAGGACCCGCACCCCTAGTGTTTCCATCAACTGATTACTATGTAACCGTGGTTCTTATATTTTTGTACTTTTGTCCTTCTGTGTCTCCCTGCTTTTGACCTGTTTTTGTAAGCGCTGTAGAATATGTTGGTGCTTTATAAATAAAGATTATTATTATTAATAGTCTGTTACTGTAAATCGGTTATGTAGTTCAGCCATAATGAGGTTGCTATTGGCCAGCGCCGGCTACAGGTTTACATGGGCCCTTGGGTAACAGAGTCACAGTGTGCCCCCTTAGTAATCTATGGGCTCCACTGTGCCCCCTTTGTCATTTATAAGCAACCCTGTTCCCTGAGTCACTTATAGGTCCCTCTGTGCCCCAGAATCATTAATAGGACCCCCTGAGTCATGTATAGGCCCTCTGTGCCTCTATGTCATTAATAAGGCCCCACTGTGCCCCCCCAAGTCATTTATAAGCACCACTATACCCATGAACTATTATTAAGGCCCCACTGTGACCATGAGCAATTATTATAGCCCCTATGTGCCTCCTGAGTCACGTATATGCCCAACAGTGCCTTCCAAGTCAATTATAGGCCTCACTGTGCCCCATAGCAATTATTAAGGCCTTATTGTACCCTCTGAGGCATTCATATGCCCTGGTGGAGCACCCCTATTACATGTTCTGGGATAAGCTCTTTTGACCATAGGGAATCATCATCTGCCACATAAGCAGATATCAGGCGGTGCCCAGGAAGTACATTGTATGTATTTGAGTCTCTGAATTATGGTATGTCGGACTAACTCCCCCAGCAGTTCAGAAGGACATTACAGGTTTGGATGAACAGAGCTCGTTCTACTTTAAACGGCTGTAGCTTTGGTTCTATCAGGGCGACCAGCATGCTTTGAGGTGAGGATTCCAGGTCTGTAGTCTTTGAAGGATCGGATCTACGGCCATTTGAAGTTTAGTCAGAAATACTGAGTTAACAGCTGTCATTTCAGTCAGTCTGTGCAGAGGAGAGCAAGCAGGCACCAGAGCAGATCTGTGATCATCCTGTCTATCTCCCAGTTCCGGGGAGGGGAACATGAGTTTTGTTCATGTTATCAACCCCATCAATCAGAGAGCAAATTTGCTGTCTGATTGTCACATATGGAGTTTTCCCCAGTAAAGGAGTCCAATGATGAGGACTTGCTCATCTAATCACTCCTCCACATTACTTAACCCCACAGATGCTGCAGTCATTGCTGACTGCAGTATCTAAATGTATTAGCCGAGACAATAAGTTTCACCACAAAAAACTGGGAAAACTTATTGACTCGGGTATAAGCCGAGCTTTACTCAAGTATATACTAGGTTAAAAAAAAACGTCCATACTCCCCTCCCAGACGGCATCTGTGTCTGTGCGACAAGCTGCTTGAATTCTCCACGCTGTTATCCGCCGCCGTCCTCTCTGCTCGGCTCTGTCACTGTTCTGTAAGTAAGCGCTGTGATTGGATTGAGCGCCAGCCAATCACAGCTGGTGCTCGATCCAATCACAGTGCTTACTTACACAGCACTGACGGTGGGAGATTTGAAAGCCGAGCAGGGAGATAACAGCAGGGAGAATTCTAAAGCAGCTTGATTGGCTGTGAATGATCGAGCACCGGCTGTGATTGGCTGACGCTCGATCCAATCACAGCTCTTACTTACACAGCGCTAACGGCGGGGGATGACAGAGCCGAGCAAAGAGGATGGTGGGGGATGACAGCGGAGAGAATTCAAGCAGCCTGCCGCACCGCCGCCGGAGACACAGACGCCGGCTGGGAGTTGAGTATGGAGGGTTTTTTTTTAAGCCTTCCCTGACTCGAATATAAGCCAAGGGGGGCTTTTTCAGCACAAAAAAATGTGCTGAAAAACTAGGCTTATACTCAAGTATATACAGTACCTATAATTGGTATCGCTACATCCATAACAACCCATACTATAAAACATTACATCATTTATCCAGCACGGTAAATTACATTAAAAATATGCAAAATAGCTGTTTTCTGATCATATTGATTCCCCCAAACAGGAATGAAAATTAATTAAAAAGTCGTATATACCTCAAAATGGTACCAATAAAAACCACAAGTTGTCCCACAAAACACGGCCCAATACAGCTCTGTCGACTGAGAAATAAAAATATTCTGGTCCCGGAATGAGGCGCCACACAGAAAGTGTTTATATGGGTCCAAAGTGGTAAAACATAATAAATGTAGTGCTGTCGTAATTGTAATGACCCGTAAAATAAAGGTAACGTAATATTTACACCACACTGCGAGCGCCAGAAAATAAATCGTAAAACACAATGCGGAAATTGCTTTTTTTCAATTGCTCTTCAGCAAAAAAATAAATAATATGTTATTCCATACATTATATGTACCGTATATACTCGAGTATAAGTGAAGTTTTTCACCCCTTTTTTTGTGCTGAAAAAGCCCCCTCGGCTTATACTTATGTCAGAGAAGGGTTAAAAAAAAAACCTCCATACTCACCTCCCAGCCGGCAGCGGTGCGGAAAGCTGCTTTAGAATTCTTTCCGCTGTCATCTCCCTGCTCCGCTTTCAAATCCCCCGCCGCTAGCGCTGTGTAAGTAAGCGCTGTGATTGGATCGAGCGCTGGCCAATCACAGCCGGCGCTCGATCCAATCACAGGGCTTACGGCGAGGGATGACAGAGCCAAGCAGAGAGGACGGCGGGGGATGACAGCACGGAGAATTCAAGCAGCTTGCCACACCGCCGCCGGGAATACAGAAGTTGAAGCAGCTTTCCATACCGCCGCTGGGGACACAGACGCCGGCTGGGAGGGGAGTATGGAGGGTGTTATTTTTCCCAGTATATACTCGAGTATAGCTCGGCTTATACTTCAGTCAATACGTTTTACCTGTTTTTTGGGGTAAAACTTGTTGACTCGGCTTACACCCGGGTCGGCTAATACTCGTATATACGGTACATAAAATTGGTTCCTATGAGCTAGAACTCGTCCCGCACAATACAAGGTGTCATCAGCTACAGCGGCAAGAAAAGGTAAAAGCTATGGCCGCTGGAACATAAAAGGGGAAACGATTTACTGGCTCTTAAGGCTAAAATTAGTTACGTCATTTAGGGGTTAAAAATACACTTAAGGCGACCGAGTTCTGCGCTAAATATATGTATATGAGACAAATTCAAAATCTACAACAAAAAAGTGACATTTTTGGGAGGGTTTTTCCAATTTTAACGTGTCTGTTAAGGGTTAACTGAAGCGCGGCCCGGTGACTCTTTACATGCCGGTCGCACTCCGTTACCCTCTCAAAGCAAAGCGATATGACTAAACGATGGAAGAAGCAGGATTTCGGTGGAGTCATTCCCTACCTTATGTTCTGGGCTCCACTAAAATGGTAGCAGACGGAGCCGAAGAATAACGAGGCATTATGGGCCAGCTCACCAAATGGTGGCGTCGTGCTAGCAGTCAGATTCAGAGCGGGCATCAAGAATTAAAGAGCTTCCAGATGGATTCATCCGCTGCCATTTTGCTGCATTGATAGCTCAATAAAGTTCTATCTAATCAATTAAACAGAGAGCAAGCTGCACATGGCAAACCGGCGGGACAGGGGTACGGGGCGCAGATGTAGCAGGGTTAGAGATGAGCAAATCTTTAAAGGGGTTGTCCACTTTGTATCGTATCTTTTTAAAAAAAGGGTTCCCCACCAATTAGCAGTTTGTGGAAAGCCAGCAGCAGGTGTTCACATCTTCTACACTGCCCCCACAGGAAAAATGAAGCATTACACAGTTCCCGTTGAAATCAATGGGCTGTCTGGCATGGATGTGCCAGGTCCTCCAAGGAAAGATGCAGTGCAAGTTGCCACAGCTGTGACCCTGCAATCACAATAAATACAGCGGTTTTGGATTTCTTGCTACTGTAGATTCGCGGTCGCGCTTACTCGCAAGTTGCAGCGTGACTGCATTCACTTTGCGATGCACAAGGGTCGCTCTGAAATGGAGGTCTCCTTTCTTATTACGAAGTGGATGTTGGCAATACGGCAATAAAGTGTAAACCTTCTGCCAATATCTGTTACATTTTGTTGCTGTGCCATAGACGGCCACAGAGGGGCAGTCTGCCAAAACGGCGTCCGACACGAAAGTGTGTATAAAGTGTGCGAGATTGAATTCCTTCATGCAGAAAAAACTGCCCCCTCTGACATCAACACTTGCTGAGCGTTTACGGAGACCAAACAGTGGATGGCAGCGCAGTGAGGCGGTGGGTGGTGCACTTCGACTGTGGCAACAGCAACATAAAAGGTAAGCCACATCCCAGACGGCCGAGCCCAGCTGTCACAACATGAAATAGAGTCTTGATCAGTTCATCCGTGCGAATACAACCAGGGACCGGTGTAAGGAACTGAGTATCGGCTTCAAACGATGATCTGCTGATTCCCGCAGATGAGCTGATCGAGACGATCATGATGTCATGGTGTGGCAGCTGAGCCTGGCCGTCCGGAACGTGGCTTGTCTTTCACATCACTGTCACCACCAACCGCCTCTCTGTGTAACTTCCACTCTTTGGTGAATGTCAATGAGAGCAATTTTTTCTGCATGGAGGAATTCAACGACACAACTTTGTTTTATACGCACTTTCATGTCAGGCGCCATTCTGTCAGACCGCCCCCCTGTGGCCATCTGTCGCACAGCAATAAAGTTTACTAGATATTGTCGGGAAGGTTGCCATGCTGCCAACATTCGCTTCTGATATAATGTGCCAATATAATAAGATAGCAGGCATTAGTCTCAGAGTGACCCTCGTAGCATGGCCGTCCCGCGACATTTGGCGCGTCACTTGTATTTCGACCCAAGTCATTGTGTAGCCCCAGCCGAAGCCTTCCAGCACACATGGAGGTATAGCGCCGCTGTAGTCTTACATGTCCAGGCCCCCTGGTGGAGGGACAAGCTCCGCATCCCTAACTGCGGCACTTTCCTCCAACGGGACGCATGCAGATGTAAAATACAAAAAAAACAATAATAGTAACGCCACAAAACGCGTCTGGCGATCAGCGCTGACAGTTGGTTAGACTCCTGTAACATCAGAGTCCTGGCTGCCTGTGATCACCGGAGCCATCAGCGTGCAATTAGGCGCCTGCGAACACGGAGTGTGCGCTATCTGCCAGCTACAGAGGGCCATATTTAATTACTCAGCCATGAAAGGCCCGCTGATGGGGCGATGAACGAGGAGATACAACTGCTCTGCTTTACCACGTATTAATAATTTAAGCTTCTATTGCTTAACGGTTAGGAAAGAAATGAAGCGCTCAAAGACGCTCGCTGTAATCCGGCTGTCAGAAGCTGTTAGGGCGAGATAGGGGGATTCCTCAAAGGCAGAAATCAGGATATAGTGGGGCGACCGTCCCCTCCACCAACACCGGAGATCACTGGGATGTTCTACCCTTTCATCTGGATCTATAGAACAGGATTTCTGGTTCAGATGTAGCAAAGCTGAGTTGGTCAGATATATAGAGATCAATTTGTCAAATATAGTAGAGGAAAGGGACTTGTTATTTCTATAGTGCTAACGTATTCCGCAGCGCTTTCAGGTAATTTGTTTATTACCCCCCACCAAGCTGGGTGCTCATTTTACCAACCTCAGAAGGCTGAGTCAATCTTGAGTCGGCTACCTGAACCACGCGGGGATTGAACCCGGAACCTTTAGGTCATGAGAGAGAGCTTAGGACTGCATGTAGTAAAGTTAGAGCCCTTTTACACCAGACCACCAGTCAGGCGCAGATGCTTGACAGGATCTCCCAGCGATAATCGTGGTTGTACTTTTAGAAAGGAATGAATATCGCTGGTGAATGGAAGCGGAGCGGCCGGGGATCATTCTGGCCCATCTGACTCCATTCACAGTAAAGAGGCATCATAGATGAACGACTGCCTGTTTATGCATATAACTGCTATAATACTGCTCCTATGTACAACAATATAACTACTATAATACCGCTCCTATCTACAAGAATATAACTACTATAATACTGCCCCTATGTACAAGAATATAACTACTATAATACTGCCTCCTATGTACAAGAATATAACTACTATAATACTGCCCCCTATGTACAAGAATATAACTACTATAATACTGCCCCCTATGTACAAGAATATAACTACTATAATACTGCCCCCTATGTACAAGAATATAACTACTATAATACTGCTCCTATGTACAAGAATATAACTACTATAATACTGCTCCTATGTACAAGAATATAACTACTATAATACTGCCCCCTATGTACAAGAATATAACTACTATGATACTGCTCCTATGTGCAAGAATATAACTGCTATAATACTGCCCTCTATGTACAAGACTATAACTACTATAATACTGCCCTCTATGTACAATAGTATAATTACTATAATACTGCTCCCTATGTACAATAGTATAACTACTATAATACTGCCCTATATGTACAAGAATATAACTACTATAATACTGCCCCTATGTACAATAGTATAACTACTATAATACTGCCCTATATGTACAAGAATATAACTACTATAATACTGCCCTCTATGTACAAGAGTATAACTACTATAATACTGCCCTCTATGTACAAGAATATAACTACTATAATACTGCTCCCTATGTACAAGAATATAACTACTATAATACTGCCCCCTATGTACAAGAATATAACTACTATAATACTGTCCCCTATGTACAAGAATATAACTACTATAATACTGCCCCCTATGTACAAGAATATAACTACTATAATACTGCCCCCTATGTACAAGAATATAACTACTATAATACTGCCCCCTATGTACAAGAATATAACTACTATAATACTGCTCCTATGTACAAGAATATAACTACTATAATACTGCTCCTATGTACAAGAATATAACTACTATAATACTGCCCCTATGTACAATAGTATAACTACTATAATACTGCCCTATATGTACAAGAATATAACTACTATAATACTGCCCCTATGTACAATAGTATAACTACTATAATACTGCCCTATATGTACAAGAATATAACTACTATAATACTGCCCTCTATGTACAAGAGTATAACTACTATAATACTGCCCTCTATGTACAAGAATATAACTACTATAATACTGCTCCCTATGTACAAGAATATAACTACTATAATACTGCCCCCTATGTACAAGAATATAACTACTATAATACTGTCCCCTATGTACAAGAATATAACTACTATAATACTGCTCCCTATGTACAAGTATATAACTACTATAATACTGCCCCCTATGTACAAGAATATAACTACTATAATACTGTCCCCTATGTACAAGAATATAACTACTATAATACTGTCCCTATGTACAAGAATATAACTACTATAATACTGCCCTCTATGTACAAGAATATAACTACTATTATACTGCCCTCTATGTACAAGAATATAACTACTATAATACTGCACCCTATGTACAAGAATATAACTACTATAATACTGCCCCCTATGTACAAGAATATAACTACTATAATACTGTCCCCTATGTACAAGAATATAACTACTATAATACTGTCCCTATGTACAAGAATATAACTACTATAATACTGCCCTCTATGTACAAGAATATAACTACTATAATACTGCCCTCTATGTACAAGAATATAACTACTATAATACTGCACCCTATGTACAAGAATATAACTACTATAATACTGCTCCCTATGTACAAGAATTTAACTACTATAATACTGCTCCTATGTATAAGAATATAACTACTATAATACTGCTCCTATGTACAAGAATATAACTACTATAATACTGCCCTCTATGTACAAGAGTATAACTACTATAATACTGCCCCCTGTGTACAAGAATATAACTACTATAATACTGCCCCCTATGTACAAGAATATAACTACTATAATACTGCCTCCTATGTACAAGAATACAACTACTATAATACTGCCCCTATATACAAGAATATAACTACTATAATACTACCTTCTATGTACAAGAATATAACTACTATAATACTGCCCCCTATGTACAAGAATATAACTACTATAATACTGCCCTCTATGTACAAGAATATAACTACTATAATACTGCTCCCTATGTACAAGAATATAACTACTATAATACTGCCCCCTATGTACAAGAATATAACTACTATAATACTGTCCCCTATGTACAAGAATATAACTACTATAATACTGTCCCTATGTACAAGAATATAACTACTATAATACTGCCCTCTATGTACAAGAATATAACTACTATAATACTGCTCCCTATGTACAAGAATATAACTACTATAATACTGCCCTCTATGTACAAGAATATAAATACTATAATACTGCCCTCTATGTACAAGAGTATAACTACTATAATACTGCCCCCTATGTACAAGAATATAACTACTATAATACTGCCCCCTATGTACAAGAATATAACTACTATAATACTGCCTCCTATGTACAAGAATACAACTACTATAATACTGCCCCTATATACAAGAATATAACTACTATAATACTACCTTCTATGTACAAGAATATAACTACTATAATACTGCCCCCTATGTACAAGAATATAACTACTATAATACTGTCTCCTATGTACAAGAATATAACTACTATAATACTGCCCCCTATGTACAAGAATATAACTACTATATTACTGTCTCCTATGTACAAGAATATAACTACTATAATACTGCTCTCTATGTACAAGAATGTAACTACTATAATACTGTCTCCTATGTACAAGAATATAACTACTATAATACTGCCTCCTATGTACAAGAATATAACTACTATAATACTGCCTCCTATATACAAGAATATAACTACTATAATACTGCCTCCTATATACAAGAATATAACTACTATAATACTACCTTCTATGTACAAGAATATAACTACTATAATACTGCCTCCTATATACAAGAATATAACTACTATAATACTGCCTCCTATATACAAGAATATAACTACTATAATACTACCTTCTATGTACAAGAATATAACTACTATAATACTGCCCCCTATGTACAAGAATATAACTACTATAATACTGCTCCCTATGTACAAGAATAGAACTACTATAATACTGCTCCCTATGTACAAGAATATAACTACTATAATACTGCTCCCTATGTACAAGAATATAACTACTATAATACTGCCCCCTATGTACAAGAATATAACTACTATAATACTGCCTCCTATGTACAAGAATATAACTACTATAATACTGTCCCCTATGTACAAGAATATAACTACTATAATACTGCCCCCTATGTACAAGAATATAACTACTATAATACTACCCTCTATGTACAAGAATATAACTACTATAATACTGCCTCCTATGTACAAGAATATAACTACTATAATACTGCCTCCTATGTACAAGAATATAACTACTATAATACTGTCCCCTATGTACAAGAATATAACTACTATAATACTGTCCCCTATGTACAAGAATATAACTACTATAATACTACCTTCTATGTACAAGAATATAACTACTATAATACTGCCCTATATGTACAAGAATATAACTACTATAATACTGCCTCCTATGTACAAGAATATAACTACTATAATACTGTCCCCTATGTACAAGAATATAACTACTATAATACTGCCCCCTATGTACAAGAATATAACTACTATAATACTACCCTCTATGTACAAGAATATAACTACTATAATACTGCCTCCTATGTACAAGAATATAACTACTATAATATTGCCTCCCATGTACAAGAATATAACTACTATAATACTGCCTCCTATGTACAAGAATATAACTACTATAATACTACCCTCTATGTACAAGAATATAACTACTATAATACTGCCTCCTATGTACAAGAATATAACTACTATAATACTGCCTCCTATGTACAAGAATATAACTACTATAATACTGCCTCCCATGTACAAGAATATAACTACTATAATACTGACCCCTATGTACAAGAATATAACTACTATAATACTGCCTCCCATGTACAAGAATATAACTACTATAATACTGCTCCCTATGTACAAGAATATAACTACTATAATACTGCTCCTATGTACAAGAATATACCTACTATAATACTGCCCCCTATGTACAAGAATATAACTACTATAATACTGCCCTCTATGTACAAGAATATAACTACTATAATACTGCCTCCTATGTACAAGAATATAACTACTATAATACTGCCTCTATGTACAAGAATATAACTACTATAATACTGCCCTCTGTAAAAGAATATAGCTACTATAATACTGCCCCCTATGTACAATAATATAACTACTATAATACTGCTTCCTATGTACAAGAATATAACTACTATAATACTGCCCCTATGTACAAGAATATAACTACTATAATACTGCCCCTATGTACAAGAATATAACTACTATAATACTGCCCCTATGTACAAGAATATTACTACTATAATACTGTCTCCTATGTACAAGAATAGAACTACTATAATACTGCCCTCTATGTACAAGAATAGAACTACTATAATACTGCTCCCTATGTACAAGAATATAACTACTATAATACTGCCCCCTATGTACAAGAATATAACTACTATAATACTGCTCCCTATGTACAAGAATATAACTACTATAATAATGTCCCCTATGTACAAGAATAGAACTACTATAATACTGCCCCCTATGTACAAGAATATAACTACTATAATACTGCCCTCTATGTACAAGAATATAACTACTATAATACTGCCCCTATGTACAAGAATATAACTACTATAATACTGCCCCCTATGTACAAGAATATAACTACTATAATACTGCCTCCTATGTACAAGAATATAACTACTATAATACTGCCCCGTATGTACAAGAATATAACTACTATAATACTGCCCCGTATGTACAAGAATATACCTAATATAATACTGCCCCCTATGTACAAGAATATAACTACTATAATACTGCCCCGTATGTACAAGAATATAACTACTATAATACTGCCCCCTATGTACAAGAATATAACTACTATAATACTGCCCCCTATGTACAAGAATATAACTACTATAATACTGCCCCCTATGTACAAGAATATAACTACTATAATACTGCCTCCTATGTACAAGAATATAACTACTATAATACTGCCCCCTATGTACAAGAATATAACTACTATAATACTGCCCCCTATGTACAAGAATATAACTACTATAATACTGCCCCCTATGTACAAGAATATAACTACTATAATACTGCCTCCGATGTACAAGAATATAACTACTATAATACTGCCCCCTATGTACAAGAATATAACTACTATAATACTGCTCCCTGAGCATAAGAATATAGCTCTGAGTGGGTCGGAGTATTTTCCCATGTGACTGCCCTTTATACATATATTTCAGCGAATGCATGCGCCCTGTAAATCTCTTCCCGTGGGAATGCGGTTGGTTTATTTTACGTTATTTATGTCAGTTTCCCAGCTCTAGAGGGGACCGCCGGGACTTCCCAGGACTAGTTACAGTCCTCTTTATAAGAAACAGACATTAATATCTGAGGTCAGTCTATGTCAGGGTATGACTGGTTTTGGGGCAGTACCAACAGTGCTGTACAATAAGTACGCTTACCCGGCGCTGTACAGTGGAGGGGAGGTGGTCTGCATGTCTCGGACGAGACTCCCAGAAGGTTTTAGACTGTCCTGCCATCTGCAATGAGAAGTGCAAGCTCTTGCTCCAAAGGATATAGAAGAGTGTGCACATTGCAAAAACCCAGGTATGACTGCAATATCTTCTATCTTTACGAGTAGTCTGAGGTCTGCCCATACTGCATCAATGCTATTTAATACTATATATAGATGTAGCTGAGCTGAGTTTGTCATTTAGCACTTTTCGTAGATATCATAATGGGTTATTTGTGGATTTCATAGGACAAGTGAATAGCACATTATAGAAGCCAGCTCTGATACATATAACCTGTGTGTCCATCACATGACCGGGCGTAATGAAGGCGCCTAGTGAATGACAGCAAGCAGAGACCTTGGAAGCAATGAGTAATGGATACAGAAAGCATGTTGGAAAACTCTGCAACTGTTCATACTACAAAGCCTAACATTTATTGTCTGAAACGACACTATCCCTTTAAGGCCAGTTTCACACGAGCGCCCATAACATTCGAGCCCGACCGCAGGTCTGTGGACCTAAACTCAGGGCAACATACAGATGTAGCAATCATTAACATGACCGTCACATCGTGATGTACAGCGCTGTAGTACAACGTAGTTGAGCTATCATAATGCGTTAAATGTAGAGAGTGTTAAGGCAGCAGTGTGCAGTCCTAAGCTCTCGCTCACGACCTGAGGGTTGCCAGTTCAATCCCCGCAAGGTTCAGGTAGCCAGCTCAAGGTCGACTCAGCCTTCCATCCTTCCGAAGTCGGTAAAATGAGTCCCCAGCTTGGTGGGGGTAATAAATAAAATTACCTGAACGTGCTGCGGAATAAGTTGGCGCTATATAAATAACAAGATTTCGTTTTTAGGTATTTTCATCTGTAGATCCCGGTGATGCTTAGAGTTTGGGTCGGTTGACCCATGTTCAGGCCAGGAGACTCATTTGTATAAGGACACCCAGAAATACACTTATGTGAAGTTGGCCTAAAAGTTAACTAAACTTTAAAAAAAACCTGTCCTGTCAGAAGTGTTTATCGGCGGGGGTCCGGGTGCTCAGACTCCCCCCGATCGCTGAATGGAATGGCCAGAAGTGCGCATCCTCATCAGGAATACCGCACATGATTTTCCCACTGAAAAGGCCTAAATCCTCACGTGGACCCATGGACGAGTATTTGCATAGCCGTGGCAGAAATACGCACCTCAGCTGTAGGCTTCTGCCTCCGTTTTTAGCGACGGAATCCGCGTGGGGAACTCTGTTGGATTTCGCCGTGTGAACTTACTCCTAGGGGTTCAGTGTCCGTTCCAAGGGCTGGAAAACTGGGCAAACGCCCAGAGACCCCCATTTCCTTGGGCTCCCCCACAATCTGAATTTACCACTAGTCCCTTAACTGCCTTAGACCAGTGGAGAATATAAAATTAACCCCTCCACTCCCACTCGGACCGCCGGTAAATTTACAATTAACCCTTTCGCTAGCCAAAAACCACCAGGGATTTAGAAATTACGAGAAAAACTGCCTAAAAATATTGAGATCGGGGGAAATCCACTATTAATAATCTAGAATCCCCTCTTTCAGTAGGGTAAACAGTTGCGTCCTGCGCTGATTCCCATCGGGCGATGTTTACATTCCACCTTAGCATTGGCGCGGTGTCAGCGCGGTTCCCAGGACGGCTGGTTTGTGTCACATTAATCTGGCTGGTGTCATTTCCCATTTTCTGCTACACCACAGATGCTCGGCTCCCTCGCCGTCCCTGCTTGTATTTATGAGGCTCATTTAGAGCCGTTCCCCTGTGCAGCCTCCACATTTGCCAGAACATTAAAAGAATAGGCCATCAATATTAGATCGGTGGGGGGTCAATTCTCGCCCCCCAGCTGTTTGTAGGGGCGATGCTCCTCCGCTGAGCTGCTATTCCCTTACATTGTTTATGTCAGTCTGCACACTGGTCCTGCTGCGGGCCAAAAACCATAAGATAGCCTTAACGTAGACCATCAGTTTTATATGGCCGGAGAACCCCTTTATACCCTCTGCGACACCCAACATATATGTACGTGTGTATGGATTGTATGGCGCTCAGACCGCTGTATGCACGGCTGTCGGCTGTCTCTGGTGGCCACAACAGCCATGAAGGAGGTCACTCCAATCACAGCTACTAACCACTGAAACGCAGATGTCAATTCTGACAGCGGCATTTAAATGGCTCGATCGGCATCTAGAGGTCTTACCACACTCCCCCTTCCCTCGTCGCACGGTGAGATCATGAGGGGCTTTTCATGTGTTCCCCTTAATGGAAAAAAAAAATAAAAGAAAAACAGATTTAAAACAGTTTTTTTTAAATAATTACACAAAACGAATATTATGGGCCTCACTTATCAAACGGTAAGATTGTCCTTCTTGCCCGTAGCAACCAATCAGAGCTCAGCTGTCATTTTACCAGAGTAGTTTCAGAAATTAAAGCTGCGCTGTGATTGGTTGCTATGGGCAACAAGGATTGTCTTACTTTTAGATAGTTTTGATAAATGAGACCCTAAAAGTTTAAACAAATCATTTTCCCATCATTACAATTAAAAAGGAAAAAAAACCCTATTTGCCATCACCGGATGAGTGAATGTCGGACGTAGTAAAATAACGCATTGCTGATACGACACGGCGAGCGCCATTAAGAACAAAATAGCACAACATCAGCATCGCGCTTTTTTTGTTGCCCTGTATCCAGAAATACGTTTAATAAAAAGTGATCAAAAAGTTGTGTGTACCCCAAAATGGTACCAAGAACCCTGCAAAAATCAGGATGGAATACCGCTGATGGAATGATTAAAAAGTTATGGCGGCTAGAAAATGGCAGCAGAAAGTAACTTTAAAAACATTGTTTTTTAAAAGCTGCACAAAAAAAAAAAACATATACATTTGGTATGACCATAGTTATACCGACCCCAGAATAGTTCCCATTAAAAGCTCCTGGGGTAGGAAGGTAGATACATTCCACTTATACAAGTAAAGCAGAGGTGACTTACCTGGCGTGACCCGGCCATCCTGAGCGGGGCGGTCCGGCCACACCTGAAGTCCCCGCTTCTTTATAAATGATAATTATCACATAACTGTGTATATGCTGAGCAGGTTAGAGAGGCCGAGTCTCTCAGAAGCAAAGAGGGTCAGAGGTCACAAATCTGTGAAGCAAAGAGGGTCAGAGGTCACAAATCTGTGAAAAACTGTGTTAAAAAAATTGTG
Organism: Eleutherodactylus coqui; assembly: GCF_035609145.1. Classification (NCBI taxonomy): domain Eukaryota; kingdom Metazoa; phylum Chordata; class Amphibia; order Anura; family Eleutherodactylidae; genus Eleutherodactylus; species Eleutherodactylus coqui. The sequence goes on along the minus strand of NC_089846.1, from coordinate 15,835,332 downwards.
GTACAACTTCAGGAAAATGTTCCTCAATGTAAAATTGTGAAGACTGTGAATATCGCACCATCTACAGGACATAATGGCATCAAAGATCCAGAGAGTCTGGAGAACTTCATGTGCACAAGGAACGAGGCCGATGATCAGTACTGGATGCTCGAGGTCTGCAGGCCCTCAGGCGGCGCTGCATTAACAACAGGCGTGAGACTGTAGTGTAAATCACTGCATGGGCGCAGGAATACTTCCAGACATCAGTGTCTGTGCAATCCGCATGTGTAAGTTATAGCCGCTTCATACAAAGAAGCAGAAGCCATATATCAACACAATGCAGAAACACTGACGTCTCCGGGCCAAAACTCCCTTAAAATGGACCGAGGCAAAATGGAAAACTGTTCTGTGACCAGAATATTCAAAATGTAAAATTCCTTTTGGAAACCATGGCCGCCGCATCCTGCGGACTCAAGAGGAGAGCGACCATCCAGCTTGTTATCAGCGCACAGTCCTGCATCTCTGATGGTATGGGGTGGCATTAGTGCCTATGGCACGGGCAGCGCACACATCCTGTAAGGCACTATCAATGCTGAGCAGTATATAGAGGCTGTAGAACAACATACGCCACATCCAGACAACGTCTCCTTTAGGGAAGGCCTAGTAACATAGTATGTAAGGCTGGACAAATACATATTCAGTTCAGCCTTTTACCCCCTGAGACGATTTTTCCCATTTTACGGGGAAAAACATTCCTTCCTGATTCCAATCAGGCAGTCAGACAAATTCCCGAATCAACAACCCTTTGGAACCACCAAATGAGTGATTATAACATATAGTATTGTATCTCTCCAGAAAGGCATCCAAGCCCTCTTGGACTCTTATGTGTATTTCCTCAAGACAATGCTAAACCCCATACTGCATCCCAACAGCATGGCTTCACAGAAGAAGAGCCCGGGGTGAACCGGCCGCCGGCAGTCCGGGCCGTCCACCAATAGGAAACATTTGGCACATTATGAATCGAAAAATTCGGCAAAGGACGGAGGACTGCGGAGCAGCGAGAGTCCTCCATCAGACAAGAAGGGACAACAATCCTGTCCACAAACTCCAGCAATCGGTCTCCTCACTTCTCAGACATTTACAGACTGTTGTAAAAAGAAAAGTGGATACCACACAGCGGTGGACACGGCCCCGCCACAACTTTTGTGAGATGTGCTGCTGCCATCAACTTCTACATGAGTCAATTTTTTTAATGAAACAGACAAATGTCTCCCCTCCCCCTTCTGATGTGTTCTCTGTTCTATTGTGAATAATATATAGTTATATCCAGAGGTGTAACTTGAAGCTCCCGGGCCCCAATGTAAAACCTGTAACAGGGCCCCCAACTATAATGCTTTATTCATAGCACTGGGCTCCCTATATGGAGAAGAGAGGCCTTATGGGCCCCCTAAGGCTCCTGGGCCCGGGTGCAACCGCATCCCCTGCACCCTCTATAGTTACACCAGCGGTTATATCAGATTTCCGAATCATTGCATTCTTTATTTATTAACATACACAGCGTCCCAACTTTTTTTGATCTGGGGTTTGTAAATACAGCACCTAAACCACGCTCTTAACATAAATACAGGACCAGAACCAAGATAACATAAATGCAGTACTAGAACCAAGCTATTAACATAAATACAGCACCAGAACAGCTCACTACATAAATACAGCACCAGAACCAACCTCAGTACATAGATATAGCACCAGAACCAACCTCAGTACATATAGGCCTGGTTCTGGTACTGCAACTAACATAAATAGGGAGTGAGCAAAAAGAGAGGGGGGAAAAAAAATGAAATAACCAAAGGAGCTGCCAGTCCCCAACACGTCTGTAACCGAGCGAATCAATTAGATTGAAAGGAATTGTTAACATTTGTGGACATGGAGGCGCAACTCTCATGAAATGGTATTCAAGTAGGTACCCTGTTTCCCTGAAAATAAGACATTGCACAATTTTCCAGAATTTTGGAGGATGCAAAATGATTTTTCAGGCTTTTTGAGGATGCTTGAAGCCCTACTCCAAAATTAAGCCATGCTAACAGTTAATTAAAAAAGTCAATTTAAATAGTGTCCAGGCAGCTATACATGTAAAAAAGTTTAACCTTTTTGAACAAAAATTAATATAAGACACCGTCTTATTTTCGGGGAAACGCGGTAGCTGTCACCCCATCAATGCCTCTAGAACACAACTGCTTAGTTCTGAGGCAGAATATCATTTCATGAGAGTCGCGCCTCCTTGTCCACAAATTTTCACCATTCCTTTCAATCTATAACATAAATTGAGCTCCAGAACCCAGTTTAAAACATAGATACAGTAGCAGAACCAAGCAGTTGTGTTCTAGAGGCATTGATAGGGTGACAGCGGTGCTTAGGAACATCAGAGGGGAGGAGACAGAACCAGGAGGAGGAGGATTCATCTGGCTGGGCAGACCTAAGGGGGGTGATTGCCCAGCCTACATCTGCATGGGCCCCCCACAAACTGGTGGCTGGCGCCCATTAAGTCCGCACGGGTTGCATATAGCTAAGGCTGGCCATGGATGCTTAGAAGCTTAATTCATGTCAGTTAATTACATATTAGGAATGAGTCAATCTTTTTTATATTTCCTGTGCCCATGGGTGAATGTCCTATCATGAAGACATATTCTAAGCCAACGGATCCACATTTCTGCCTCCATTGGCAAGTATGGCTCCTTGATTTCCCTGCGGGTGAACTGCCGAAAAGGCAAATTCTCAAGTATTCGTTGATTGCTGCTCCAGAATGCAGTAGTAGTGGATATCCTTCATCGTCAATAGACATAAACGGACTACAGGACACGTCTATACTGATAGAAGTAAATGTTTACTATACCCATGATCACCACCTGGTGGCGCTGTTGCTATTGAAAATCCCATTTCGGATTTTGCCCCCATCTGAGGTCCCTTTTTCTCTAGATATCTCTCCCAGGACGTTTTTAGCTTCGGTTCAGCAAGATACAAGGAAGCAGATGAAACGACAGAAGGATTAATGCGAGGTGCCGCGCAGCTCAGCGCCTCGTGTAGTGTGGGCACAAAGGGCGAGAGGTTGTCCGTAGCAACCGATCTGCGTACAGAAGATCATAGATTCCATCTGAGTCAGCTCACTCACCCGGTGTATGTGGCCTGCGTAATATGCAGTATACGGCACATGAGTATCTGCTGCGTACATTACATCCCCATAGCCTATATTGCTGCGTATCACGTGTGTTACGCACGAAAATAGGACGCGGTGTCGGGTTTTCACACTTGTAATACGCGCATAAAATAAAACCGCAGGTGTGAGCGGCCCAATAGCGATCGATGGGCTTCCAGCGTGTAATATGTGGCCACATGTGAGTGAGCCCCTCCAACCATGGAGTACGAGCTCAGATTACAGGAGGGTCATTTCATCCCCCGCAGGCTGATTACCGTGTCTGGCGGCCTTCACACTGCCGAGAAAATCGTGCGATTTTTGAGCGATGTGAGAGTGAAAACGCAGAATTATGAAACCAATGATTTTCAATGGTTTCCTTTACATTTGCGATGTTTTCACTCATGCGACGTGGTGTTAAAAAAAATAAAAAATTAAATCTACTTTTCTGTGTTTTGCGATTTTTTTTTTTTTTTTAACTCCTGTTTCCCTATGGAGCCTCCTTTTCATCGCATCGCAATGCACGAAATTGCGATTTTCGTGCAGATGTTTTTAACATTAGAAACTCGAATTTTGTCTATCGCGAAAAAAATCGCAAGCGGCAGCCATGTTTTTGCAAGTAAAAGCATCGCTAACGCTCAGATGTCTCAGGAGCAAAATTGGGATTTTCTTGCGGCAAAATCGCGATTGCCATGTGAATGAGCCCTTTGGGTAGACGGGCTTTTCTTTTTTTATTTTGCGCTTTTGTCCCGTATTTTGCTGACATTTTGATATTCATGAAGAAACGGCAAATATTCTTGTAAAAAACAAAGCGGTTTTGCTGCAATTTTGAATGTTTCGGCAAAAGAAGAAACACCAGAAGAAAGACTTGCGTTAGAAAACACCATTAGGCCGTATTCGCATGAGCGCTCCACATTCACAGGAGCGAGCGCGGTATCGGCCCGAGGAGCGCAGTCCGATATCGCCATTGTCTGTTTTTCACACGGATGTGAGGAATTTTTCATTCAAAAACGCCTCGCATTGCTTTTGTGAAATTGCGATCCGCAGGCGCGTGTTTCACGCTCATCAGAGTTTTCCATTGATTTCAGCATCACATCGCAGTCACATGCTCATCGGACGGCTTGCGACCGCCATGCAATGTCTTTTTTTTAAGGTTCCATTGGAAACAATGGTGACACGTTCCGAGAAAACACCAAGGGATAGAACATGCTGCCATTTTTATCCTCGCCGCATCGCTCATGTGAAAAGGTCTTTCAAAAGAATGGAGTTCATATTCGCGCGAGGTTTGTGCGTCTCACAACGTGCGCGTGTAGCCTCCATTTGGTGTGTGAAAAACTGACCGATTTTAACGCAGGTGTGTGAAAAAAACAAAACTGGGGGCCATTATTCTAGACTTGCTCAGCAACAATCAATGAAAAATGGAGGACAGACACTCGCTCTTTGCGCGCTTCTTTTTTCCGTACGCACCCGTTGACTTGAATGCGTAACGGTCATCGGAGAAGTCGGACCAGAATGGGACTCGCTGCAGTTTTTTATAGTCTGTGTTGAAAAAAACACGTCCGTATGGCGCCATTGGCTGCGCTCACACCGGGCGGCTAGCGAGCCGTAAAAGCTTCAGCAACAATACTGCATGCGTTTCTGCAATGCGTCGCTGTAGTTGCGGCAACCACATTACAACCGCAGCAAAAATACGTGCGCTTCTGACTATGAGGTTTCTGATGCGGTTTTTACCATCAGACCCACGTGAACACAGGAGGGAAGGGGCAGGACTTCATAATGAATAATAATGCCAGACCAATGCAATATTCACCCCACAGATTTATTACACTGTCTAATATAAAATGTCTTGGTTGCCCCTAGCAACCAATCACAGCACAGCTTTCATTTTACCTCAGCAGCGTAAGAGATAGCAACCAATCACAGCACAGCTTTCATTTTACCTCAGCAGTATAAGAGATAGCAACCAATCACAGTGCAGCTTTTATGTTACTTCAGCAGTATAAGATATAGCAACCAATCACAGCGCAGCTTTCATTTTACCTCAGCAGTATAAGAGATAGCAACCAATCACAGCACAGCTTTCATTTTACCTCAGCAGTATAAGAAATGAAATCAGTGCTGTGATTGGTTGCTATGGGCAATAAGGACAGTTTTCCTGAACCTTCCTGAGTAGATATTGCCCATAGCAACCAATCAGCTCTCTGCTTACATTTTCCAAATGGCTCCTGAAAAATAAGTGCTGCAATCTGATTGGTTGCCAGGGGAAGCTGCTCCATTTTCCCTTGTGCTGGTTTTAGTAAGCGGCTCCCGACGGCCGCTTCTACCTCACAAACCCCAGTAGAGTGTAGAGTAAAGCCTGTGAGGCCGGCAGGCAGCATGGAGGTGCGGGTCGGGTTTCTGATTAGTTGGCGCAGGTGGAGGGGAGTTGGGACTTTTCCATGACTGGGAGTGCAGCTGTCAGATGGACGGTCCTCCTCCTCCTGCACTTGTAAGCCCAGAGACCCTGGACAAGCTGCTGCACCATAATGTCTGCGGTTCACCTAGCGCCCCCCTACGTGGAGGAGCGATGACGGGTCACCTGTCCTGTGCCGGTGAGTGGAGGGTATGAAGCCCCCATATTTGCAGCACCTCTGTGTTTGCTGCAGAATTTAACCCTTCAAATGCAAGCGTTAAAATCCGCATTCTTCCGGCAATTAAATCTGCAGACAAATATGTCGCCCTTGGGCTCGCTCACACCGGCGTATTCTGTCCGTATTTTACATGCGTAATACGTAGTGCTAACAGCCCATTCATTTGCATTGGGCCCTTCGGACCTGGGTTTTTCACACACATAAAAAAAAAACGTAGCGTGTCCTATTGTGGTGTGAAGAGGCGTGTTTGGCGCATATTTGCTGCGAGATACGCACATACAAAATACACGGATAATATGCAGAGAACACGCCAGTGTGAGCAGTTACTGTCGGGCTTCCATTCTGGGACGCTCGTGGCAATTGCACTTTACATGAAGACAGCTTTAGGGCTTATTCACACGAGTGTAGACGTATTTCCGTTCGCACATGCGCGGCGTATAATCGCCGGAAAGGACGTTCTCCGGCAATCAGGGCCAGAGCTAGTTAGCGTAATCTCACCTATTCATACTTTCAGAACTATCCTTTTGGCCACCATTTATGCGTCAGTGCGTATTTCGGTCGCGTATGTACTATTTTCAGCGAGTCACCTTTTTTACGAGCCGTATAATCATCTGTGTGAACGAATACATTGACGACCAATGCCTCAGATAGTCGCATATATACGGTCGGGCGTAAAACCGCGTTGTATATGTGCTGATGTGAATAAGCCTGCAGGGTAAATCTGCCTGGAAAATTGCAGCAGAATCCGCATGTGGAAAGAAGTGATGCGCCCGTTACAGGGCTGAGCGCAGACCCGCAGCACAAAGTTTACAACCCTTACCCCTCGCACCTCCTCCTTCCAGCCCCTTTCGCCTCGCACCACCTCCTTCCAGCCCCTTTCGCCTCGCACCACCTCCTTCCAGCCCCTTTCGCCTCGCACCACCTCCTTCCAGCCCCTTTCGCCTCGCACCACCTCCTTCCAGCCCCTTTCGCCTCGCGCCTCCTCCTTCCAGCCCCTTTCGCCTCGCGCCTCCTCCTTCCAGCCCCTTACCCCTCGCGCCTCCTCCTTCCAGCCCCTTACCCCTCGCGCCTCCTCCTTCCAGCCCCTTACCCCTCGCGCCTCCTCCTTCCAGCCCCTTACCCCTCGCGCCTCCTCCTTCCAGCCCCTTACCCCTCGCGCCTCCTCCTTCCAGCCCCTTACCCCTCGCGCCTCCTCTTTCCAGCCCCTTACCCCTCGCGCCTCCTCCTTCCAGCCCCTTACCCCTCGCGCCTCCTCCTTCCAGCCCCTTACCCCTCGCGCCTCCTCCTTCCAGCCCCTTACCCCTCGCGCCTCCTCCTTCCAGCCCCTTACCCCTCGCGCCTCCTCCTTCCAGACCCTTACCCCTCGCGCCCCCTCCTTCCAGACCCTTACCCCTCGCGCCCCCTCCTTCCAGACCCTTACCCCTCGCGCCCCCTCCTTCCAGACCCTTACCCCTCGCGCCCCCTCCTTCCAGACCCTTACCCCTCGCGCCCCCTCCTTCCAGACCCTTACCCCTCGCGCCCCCTCCTTCCAGACCCTTACCCCTCGCGCCCCCTCCTTCCAGACCCTTACCCCTCGCGCCCCCTCCTTCCAGACCCTTACCCCTCGCGCCCCCTCCTTCCAGACCCTTACCCCTCGCGCCCCCTCCTTCCAGACCCTTACCCCTCGCGCCCCCTCCTTCCAGACCCTTACCCCTCGCGCCCCCTCCTTCCAGACCCTTACCCCTCGCGCCCCCTCCTTCCAGACCCTTTCGCCTCGCGCCCCCTCCTTCCAGACCCTTTCGCCTCGCGCCCCCTCCTTCCAGCCCCTTTCGCCTCGCGCCTCCTCCTTCCAGCCCCTTTCGCCTCGCGCCTCCTCCTTCCAGCCCCTTTCGCCTCGCGCCTCCTCCTTCTAGCCCCTTTCGCCTCGCGCCTCCTCCTTCCAGCCCCTTTCGCCTCGCGCCTCCTCCTTCCAGCCCCTTTCGCCTCGCGCCTCCTCCTTCCAGCCCCTTTCGCCTCGCGCCTCCTCCTTCCAGCCCCTTAACCCTCGCGCCTCCTCCTTCCAGCCCCTTAACCCTCGCGCCTCCTCCTTCCAGCCCCTTAACCCTCGCGCCTCCTCCTTCCAGCCCCTTAGCCCTCGCGCCTCCTCCTTCCAGCCCCTTAGCCCTCGCGCCTCCTTCTTCCAGCCCCTTAGCCCTCGCGCCTCCTTCTTCCAGCCCCTTAGCCCTCGCGCCTCCTTCTTCCAGCCCCTTAGCCCTCGCGCCTCCTTCTTCCAGCCCCTTAGCCCTCGCGCCTCCTTCTTCTTCCAGCCCCTTAGCCCTCGCGCCTCCTTCTTCTTCCAGCCCCTTAGCCCTCGCGCCTCCTTCTTCTTCCAGCCCCTTAGCCCTCGCGCCTCCTTCTTCTTCCAGCCCCTTAGCCCTCGCGCCTCCTTCTTCTTCCAGCCCCTTAGCCCTCGCGCATCCTTCTTCTTCCAGCCCCTTAGCCCTCGCGCCTCCTTCTTCTTCCAGCCCCTTAGCCCTCGCGCCTCCTTCTTCTTCCAGCCCCTTAACCCTCGCGCCTCCTTCTTCTTCCAGCCCCTTAACCCTCGCGCCTCCTTCTTCTTCCAGCCCCTTAACCCTCGCGCCTCCTTCTTCTTCCAGCCCCTTAACCCTCGCGCCTCCTTCTTCTTCCAGCCCCTTAACCCTCGCGCCTCCTTCTTCTTCCAGCCCCTTAACCCTCGCGCCTCCTTCTTCTTCCAGCCCCTTAACCCTCGCGCCTACTTCTTCTTCCAGCCCCTTAACCCTCGCGCCTCCTTCTCCTTCCAGCCCCTTAACCCTCGCGCCTCCTTCTCCTTCCAGCCCCTTACCCCCCTCGCGCCTCCTTCTCCTTCCAGCCCCTTACCCCCCTCGCGCCTCCTTCTCCTTCCAGCCCCTTACCCCCCTCGCGCCTCCTTCTCCTTCCAGCCCCTTACCCCCCTCGCGCCTCCTTCTCCTTCCAGCCCCTTACCCCCCTCGCGCCTCCTTCTCCTTCCAGCCCCTTACCCTTCTCCTCCTGAAATAGAACCCAAACAACTATTACTTTTGGATAATTTTGGCCACAGCAGCTATTTTTATTACAAACCACCTTCAACATATAGAATTCTTTACAAGAAAAACTCAACAACCTTCCACATACGAGAGTGGATGGGGGGGGGGGGGGGGGGTCCTGAAGACCTAAAACCTGGTACTACAACTTTAAAGCACATTATCCTATTTAACTCCAGCCGATCCCCACAGTCTCGGACAGTCTCCACCAGCTCTCCCCCTGTCAACCACTCCCCGTTGAATAAACTACTTGGGGAAAGGGGGGGGTCTTTCCTCTCCAACTTCCTTTCCCGCTCTTTTTCTTCTTTTATCTCCTCCTCTCGCCCCTTCTCCTAATTCCTTTTAACCCCTGGTCTCCCACTACCTTCAAACGCCGGCCCTGTGCACCTCTGTTATGGCCCTTGTTTCAATTTTCTTCGTGTCCATGTAAAAAATATATATATATATTATAGATCTTTGTCTTCCCACTTTGACCTCTGTGGGTCTCTACGCTCTCCCAGTCTGGTCCGTTTTTCCCCGGACAGCGCACGGACTAAATACACGCTGGTGTGCCCCTCGCGGTTGGCGCATGTATACACAGACTGTATAACACACGCAGCGGCACGGTTCCTCATACACCTGCAGTCCTCTGTATGTCACCATATGGTGTTTTATGCCCAGGTTCAGGCGTTCCCTTTAAATCCCTCTATATGACACTGAGCCCCTCCTTTGTTTCTTTTGTCTCTGCGCCATTTTGCATCCTCGTCGCTTCATAACGGATTCTGTTTGAAATGTCTTTATGTTATGAAGCAATCGCCACAAAGGAATTAACAAAATGTAAATCTAGAATAAAAAGCTTTTCAATCAGATGCAAATATTGAAGAACGGCAATAGGGACTTGCCAACCGCAGATGACTCGCATGCTGGGGAGTAGGGGGCGTTCACACGCAGATATGTAACGGACCCCTCGCTGCTCATGGTGGGCTCCTCATGTCTCGGTCGGACCCACGTTTGTTTTCTCACTACTGGTTTACCTAAAATCATTGGGGGGGTTTTTTGTGTTGGAAATCGACTCTAAGAAGGCAGTGCTGCAGTATAAAGCATGGTGGAGGGACAGACCGGCATTTCACACTATCGATAGACAACGTAGACTTGTACATTACATTTCCTCTAGTCGCCTACTTCCTATATACTCTTCTCTTCCGTATGATGTACGGGGCTGAACACAATGAGACGTTCTCCACGTTTCATACCATTTGGGATGTGATCTGCGGCGTGAACCAACAGATGGGACTCTCCGCTCTCCATCACTGTCATTACACTCATTTAGATAATTGCAGTAGTGCGAGTAGAACAATCTCTGCAGGTCTACAACATCCATTTCCTGTGAGGCAGGGGCTGATGGGTCCCATTAGAGGGGGGCACAAACATAAATCCTGCGCTGAATTGGAAAGCACATCTAAAACCAGCGCATTAGAGTAAGAACCGTCTGATCTAAATCCTACAAGGAGGAAAGACTCCAGGAGTTTAATGCTGTGCGATCATAGGTGAAGGAAAATGGTAATGTCGTTGGACGGCGCATCTAAAGTCTGTGAACCTGCCTGCGACGTGGGGCTGCACCATGGTCAGCAGGGCTAGTGCTGACTCTGACAACCACAGAGGTCAGGGGTCACACTGACAGCTAAAGTGGTCCTATAAAATTTTTCAAAAAAAGGTCTTATTCCGTTCACACAGAGCAAATATTGGACGTCCCATTCAGAAAGAGCTGCTATGTGTTTTAGTACTTATTACAACCAACCTTCGCTACATGTGACCCATGTGGTCGCACAAGGCGCTGCCCACCAGCTTATACGAGGCACCAAGCGCATGTAGGCTGCGGGTGATCGTCCCCTCCCTCAGGTTTGCTCAACTAGATGATCTTTGTCAGTGCGGCAGCATCTTGTGGAACTACCTGAATCATCCTCCTCCTGGCTCCGTCTCCTCCCCTTTTGTTCTGAGGTGCTGCTATCAGCCTATCAGTGCCATTGCAACACAATCACTTAGTTCTGCTACTGCATTTAAGTTATGAGTGACTATGTACTTAGGTTGGTTTGTGGTGTATTAACGGACTGAGCTTGGTTCTGGTATTGTAACTATGTACTGAGCTTGGTTCTGGTCCCGTATTTATATACTGAGCTTAGTTCTGGTATTGTGACTATGTACTTAGGTTGGTTTGTGGTGTATTAATGTACTGAGCTTAGTTCTGGTATTGTGACTATGTACTTAGGTTGGTTTGTGGTGTATTAATGTACTGAGCTTAGTTCTGGTATTGTGACTATGTACTTAGGTTGGTTTGTTGTGTATTAATATACTGAGCTTAGTTCTGGTATTGTGACTATGTACTTAGGTTGGTTTGTGGTGTATTAATGTACTGAGCTTAGTTCTGGTATTGTGACTATGTACTTAGGTTGGTTTGTTGTGTATTAATATACTGAGCTTAGTTCTGGTATTGTGACTATGTACTTAGGTTGGTTTGTAGTGTATTAATGTACTGAGCTTAGTTCTGGTATTGTGACTATGTACTTAGGTTGGTTTGTAGTGTACTAATCGACTGAGCTTAGTTCTGGTATTGTGACTATGTACTTAGTTTGGTTTGTGGTGTATTAATGTACTGAGCTTGGTTCTGGTACCGTATTTATTCACTGAGCTGCTCTGCTGCGTGTATGCTGCTATGTTGCTGCTGTCTGCACAAACAGAACACATGCAGACTGCCTATCAGTACAACATATATTGATTTCTTATTATGCCCGGGGGGCTTGCACACAGTAAGCTAAGGCTTGCACTGTAGCTTATGTTATAGCCCAGAGGTCCAGGACTTTATATATACCCCGTGATCCTATAATCTGCTATCAGTATGTGAGGCTTCCTTCATACATCGGGTTAACTACTTCCCCAGCTGAAATCCGTGGCTGACTCTGACTTCTGCCGCGGACATGCTGCTTTGTGTGCCTCAGATCCGCATCAGGATTAGCCCTGTTGGCGTTTGACGGAACTAATCCTCGGCACTTCCATCTGAAATAAGGAACATGCTACTTATTTCTATGGCGGATTTTGTTCGGGGGTGCGGGCTTAAAAATCAGCGTGATGTTTTACAGTGCGTGCAAATAGGGGCGCGAAAACCCCATTCATGTGCATGGGATTGTTAGTGTTAAATCTGGCAGGTGTGAACGAGGCCTCAACGTGTAAGTGCAGCGCTGAGAATGATGATGGTTGGGATATCCCAAGTGCACAGGACGGCCAGAGCTGAGGATGATGATGGTTGGGATATCCCGAGTGCACAGAACGGCCAGAGCTGAGGATGATGATGGTTGGGATGTCCCGAGTGCACAGAACAGCCCGAGCTGAGGATGATGATGGTTGGGATGTCCCGAGTGCACAGAACAGCCCGAGCTGAGGATGATGATGGTTGGGATATCCCGAGTGCACAGAACGGCCAGAGCTGAGGATGATGATGGTTGGGATATCCCGAGTGCACAGAACGGCCAGAGCTGAGGATGATGATGGTTGGGATATCCCGAGTGCACAGGACGGCCAGAGCTGAGGATGATGATGGTTGGGATATCCCAAGTGCACAGAACGGCCAGAGCTGAGGATGATGATGGTTGGGATGTCCCGAGTGCACAGAACAGCCCAAGCTGAGGATGATGATGGTTGGGATGTCCCGAGTGCACAGGACGGCCAGAGCTGAGGATGATGGTTGGGATATCCCAAGTGCACAAGATGGCTAGCGCTGAGGATGATGATGGTTGGGATATCCCAAGTGCACAGAACGGCCAGAGCTGACGATGATGATGGTTGGGATATCCCAAGTGCACAGGACGGCCAGAGCTGAGGATGATGATGGTTGGGATATCCCGAGTGCACAGAACGGCCAGAGCTGAGGATGATGATGGTTGGGATATCCCAAGTGCACAGGACGGCCAGAGCTGAGGATGATGATGGTTGGGATATCCCAAGTGCACAGAACGGCCAGAGCTGAGGATGATGATGGTTGGGATATCCCGAGTGCACAGAACGGCCAGAGCTGAGGATGATGATGGTTGGGATATCCCGAGTGCACAGAACGGCCAGAGCTGAGGATGATGATGGTTGGGATATCCCGAGTGCATGGAACGGTCAGAGCTGAGGATGATGATGGTTGGGATATCCCGAGTGCACAGGACGGCCAGAGCTGAGGATGATGATGGTTGGGATATCCCAAGTGCACAAGATGGCCAGAGCTGAGGATGATGATGGTTGGGATATCCTGAGTGCATAGAACGGTCAGAGCTGAGGATGATGATGGTTGGGATATCCTGAGTGCATAGAACGGTCAGAGCTGAGGATGATGATGGTTGGGATATCCCAAGTGCATAGAACGGTCAGAGCTGAGGATGATGATGGTTGGGATATCCCGAGTGCACAGAACGGCCAGAGCTGAGGATGATGATGGTTGGGATATCCCAAGTGCACAAGATGGCCAGAGCTGAGGATGATGATGGTTGGGATATCCCGAGTGCACAGAACGGCCCGAGCTGAGGATGATGATGGTTGGGATATCCCGAGTGCACAGAACGGCCAGAGCTGAGGATGATGATGGTTGGGATATCCCAAGTGCACAGAACGGCCAGAGCTGAGGATGATAATGGTTGGGATATCCCAAGTGCACAGAACGGCCAGAGCTGAGGATGATGATGGTTGGGATATCCCAAGTGCACAGAACGGCCCGAGCTGAGGATGATGATGGTTGGAATATCCCAAGTGCATGGAACGGCCAGAGCTGAGGATGATGATGGTTGGGATATCCCAAGTGCACAGAACGGTCAGAGCTGAGGATGATGATGGTTGGGATATCCCAAGTGCACGGAACGGCCAGAGCTGAGGATGATGATGGTTGGGATATCCTGAGTGCACAGAACGGCCAGAGCTGAGGATGATGATGGTTGGAATATCCCAAGTGCATGGAACGGCCAGAGCTGAGGATGATGATGGTTGGGATATCCCAAGTGCACAGAACGGCCAGAGCTGAGGATGATGATGGTTGGGATATCCCAAGTGCACAGAACGGCCAGAGCTGAGGATGATGATGGTTGGGATATCCCAAGTGCACGGAACGGCCCGAGCTGAGGATGATGATGGTTGGAATATCCCAAGTGCATGGAACGGCCAGAGCTGAGGATGATGATGGTTGGGATATCCCAAGTGCACAGAACGGCCAGAGCTGAGGATGATGATGGTTGGGATATCCCAAGTGCACAGGACGGCCAGAGCTGAGGATGATGATGGTTGGGATATCCCAAGTGCACAGAACGGCCCGAGCTGAGGATGATGATGGTTGGGATATCCCAAGTGCATGGAACGGTCAGAGCTGAGGATGATGATGGTTGGGATATCCCAAGTGCATGGAACTGCCAGAGCTGAGGATGATGATGGTTGGGATATCCCAAGTGCACAGAACGGTCAGAGCTGAGGATGATGATGGTTGGGATATCCCAAGTGCACAGAACGGCCAGAGCTGAGGATGATGATGGTTGGGATATCCCAAGTGCACGGAACTGCCAGAGCTGAGGATAATGATGGTTGGGATATCCCAAGTGCACAGGACGGCCAGAGCTGAGGATGATGATGGTTTGGATATCCCAAGTGCACAGAACGGCCCGAGCTGAGGATGATGATGGTTGGGATATCCCGAGTGCACAGAACGGTCAGAGCTGAGGATGATGATGGTTAGGATATCCCAAGTGCATGGAACTGCCAGAGCTGAGGATGATGATGGTTGGGATATCCCAAGTGCACAGAACGGTCAGAGCTGAGGATGATGATGGTTGGGATATCCCAAGTGCACAGAACGGTCAGAGCTGAGGATGATGATGGTTGGGATATCCCAAGTGCACAGAACGGCCAGAGCTGAGGATGATGATGGTTGGGATATCCCAAGTGCACAGAACAGGGCCACGCTGCCTGCGGATCCGTGGCATCTTCAAATGCAAATCCGCATTAAGGGTGCGTTCATACCTGGCAGACTTTTTGCAGTGGAAAAATGTACACAATTTCGTGGGGTTTTTAACACAATTCTGCAGCAGACTCCGCTCTTTAAATCTGAAGGGTGAAATGTGCTGCGGATCCGTGTCAAAATCAGAGTAAAAATCTGGATGAAGTAATGCGGATTTTGACAGCGATCCGCAGGAAAGTCCGCCACGTGTGAACGCACCCTAAACATCTGCAGTTACTGCACATTTTTGATGCAGGTTTCCATTGAAATCTGAGTTGGATTTTTCCATTTGTGGATTAATTGCAAACAAGGCCTTAAGGCTACTGAACTACACTGAACGGCCACATTATTAGAGCCCCCGCCCTTTCTACGATCGGAGCTTCCTGTATGCAAATTCTCCCCGTGACCGCGGAGCGCAGCATAAAATCACCTGACAAGTTTTCCGTGGATCAGTTTGTGTGAATCCACATTAGATGAGAAAATCCAGTGATCTGAGCGACTTCCAGCGAGGCCGGTCAGCGGTGCTAGACTAGCCGGAACATGATTTCACCGCCAACCGTGGGGGGGGGGGGTAGCGTTTCTTGTACAGAGAATCATGTGATCGAGGAAAAGCATCCAGCGAAGGGGGATCCTGTGAATGGAAACAACTCGCCACCCCAAAAGGGGTCAGAGGAGGATGTCAGGAATTGTTTTGACCAACAGGCACTGTATAGCCAAATAGAATTCTGGTGCTCCAACTAATGTGTTCGAACACACAGCTCGCCGTTCCTCAGTGCAGATGCGACCAGTTCCAGCGACATTATGTCTAACAGAACGTTGAACCCCACGGGGAAAAAGAGCGCAAGAATTGTATCGCTGAGCAGAGGAAAAACATCCCCTGGTCAGATGAATCCACATTTCTGTTGCTCCGTGCTGATGGGAGGTCAGAATTTGGTGCAAGCAGCATGAATCGATGACCCCTTCCTGTCAGCTGGTCAGAACATGTCAGCACCACCAACTAATTTGCAGTACAGTTTCAACACCTAATGGAATCTTTGCCATGAAAGGCCATAGAAGGTCCAACGTGTGACTAGATACAGTCTCTAATAGTGTTCAGTGAACCGAACTGTAGAAAACCTGGACTGAGCTTTTAGCAAAGTTCTACCCGAAACGGGGTTCCCCTGGTTCGCTCAACACTAGTCCTGTACGCTGGTGTATAACACCGTCTAGGGCTTCTTTTACACGACCGCATGCTTCTTCACGTTCACCTGAATGCGCATAAAATCGCATGAATGAGAATAGCTGCAATCAAGTCCCAGTCTTAGTTAGCGTATTATCGGCCAGTCACACGGGCGGCTGCCGCGTATCAGCAAAAAATACACTCCAAGTGGGATACGGTCCTTGCTTTGGGGACCCCAGGCCATTTTTCGTACAGATAGTCCCAGTGGGGTGGCTGCTGACGCTACACTCCACCAAGAAGGAGGTGAGTACAGGAACACAGGGGTTTGACAGGTGAAGGTCAGGGTTTGTGGCACAGATAGAGTCAAGATCAGGTAGTGAGCAGGTGTATAGTCCAAAAACGGAGCTGAGGGCAGGAAACTCATAGAGTCAGAGCAGGAGCAAAACAAATGGAATACACAAATTAGGGCTTTGTCACAATGGCTAAACATGACCAATTCATTAGGCATCCTCCATGTGGGGAGGATGCCTAATCTAGCCAGAGATGTGCAGGGATTGGTGGGGGATGCATTAGGGAGTGCGTGCGCTGGCCCTTTAAGACAGGAGGAGGGAGAGTGTGTATGACCTACAGGCAGTAGAACCTGATCATGTAGTGGGCAGAGCCCAGCATGCAGGATAACAAGAATGGTGGTGCCCAACCACAGCCCCAGGAACCGTTGATCCACAGCGGTAGCACGACAAACTGCTGTACGTAAATATTTCTTAAGGCAGTAAAAAGAAATAAAAACTGCAATGTGTGCAGAAATCCCGGATGAGTCCAAATGTAAGGAGCAAAAGAAAAATATACATCCGACGCTCGGTGAATAAAAAAGATTATGCCCAACTGCGTAACACCAACTGTCAAGCATGTGAAGGGACTGTAAGGCTGGGTTCACACGGGGCAGATTTGCCGCGGAAATTCAGTGCGGAATTTCGCCGCGGCAAATCCGCATGCGGCTGCTAATTCCGGGATTAGCCAGCCATGTGGACGAGATTTTGCCGGCCGCAGCATGTTAATTTTTTTTTTCCCGCTGCGGCCGCACTCTCCTCTATGGGAGCGCCGGCCGCAGCGGAACAGCGAGTGGCTGGGCCGCTTCAAAGCTGCCGCGGGTTTTACAGCGGCGGTTCTCCTGGCGGATATCTCGCGGTTTTTCGCTGCGGCCAAACTGCAAGATTTCTGCCGAGAATCCGCCCTGTGAGAACCCAGCCTAATGGTTTGGGGGGCATTCTCCTATGGTGGAATTGTCAAACACGAAGGCTACCACAAAATCCGACAATGACACGAGGAAACGGTGTAGAATAGTATATTTGGACCCCCAATCAGTAGAATGGATGGTGTCTTATTAGCATGCCACGTGTCCTGAACCACGCTACCTGTGATGCAGACCCTCGGAGGTGTCAGCCATAGTTTGTGATGAGAACTGAGCGCCGGTGTTTTATAGGCTAAACATGGCTGCTTTGGTGAAAAGAAAGTTTGATTTTTTTTTTTCCCCAGTTGTAAAGACCCGGAATAATGAGGTTTTTGATTTGTTTCTTTTACTCTATGAATAAATATGTTTTCTTCGACTTTTGGGTGTTTTCGCCCTCAAACCCAACATGTTCATGGTGTCCACAGACTTCTGGCCGGCCGTGTGTTTCTGCGGTTTCTCAGCACTAGAGATATGTGCAATAATGTAATGTTCATCCCAGTAATCCCATTGGGGGACATTAGCATCTTCTTGGCCTGAAATGGCTGAAAACAGGGAATAATAGATTGTATCCAACTTCACAGCAGATGGAGAAGTGTAAAGAATAAGCGGAATCCCAGATCTCATTAACTGAAGATCCTTATCCCTTATTATGAAGCTTCTTCCTGACCTCTCCAGAGAATGCGGAGATGAACATGACTCAAGCGCCTCTACAGCACAAACATTTCCCTTTCTTCCTCCACTGAGGGATAAGATGTAGTTTTCATCAGGATCGTTTCTTTACTCCAGACACAATGCAAGAGCCATGCAATAATTGTGCTAGGATTAAACTGAGATGATGGGAATTAAATTGGGAGAGGCTCCTCCGTAAGGGCCCCAGTTGTCTTCTGGGACGCCTGTGAAGATCGTCTGGTTCCTTCCAGATCCTATAAGCTATGGGCACCTTTGACTTTTACATAGGTTAGTAGTTACCTTGTTACATTAAGTTTAAGGGTGTAGTCTTCATTCATTCCTTCATTTCAGACCTCCTGACTTGCAGTTTGCTTCTAGTCTGAGACTTTACTCGTATGGGTGTGACCCTCCAATTAATACAGACTGGATGTGAGATCTGTGTGTCCAGGATGCTGCTGTCTTCAATAGGTCTCACATAGAATCATAGAATGGTAGAGTTGGAAGGGACCTCCAGGGTCATCTGCTCAAACCCCCTGCTCAGGATCACTAAATCATCCCAGACAGCACTGCTTCATTTGGGGACCAATTTCTCCTCCTACAGCTCAGGAAGGACCTCTGTTCCCTTGTGTTGGCAGACACAGATTCTGAAGTGTTTTTCCCCCTCCTTCTCCCTGTGCAGATTCTGTTATGGGTACTCTCCTCTCTAGTTTTACAGAGATACACAGCTTGTGTGAATCACCCCTAACCCTGCATACCATATTTTGTACTCTTCCCCCTTCTACACCTTGATACATTATATAGCCTGTGTGATCTGCCCTCCCTGAAGACTTGGATGCTGTTGGTGTGTGAATTGCCCCAACCCTGCAGAGCATCCTGTGTGCTCCTTTTCCTATCTACACTTTAAGACTGCCTGTCCATTGGCAAGTTTTCATTATGAGGTCCGCGGCGATAAATCGCCCACGGACCTCGCATGACACGCTTTCCACAGGCTAACTATGGAAAGCACAGCCCGACGTCCACAAGCAGAGAATCCTAGCAATTCTCCGCTCGCAGGATTCAAATCACGGCATGCTGGGATTCGCAGCGATTTTCCGCGGTGAGCCTGTCAGTTCTCCCCTGTGGCGGAATATTGCTAGCGATATTCTGCCTTGTTCATGGACAGGCAGCCTTATACAGGACAACCTGTGTGATCTTTCCTCCCTGATGACTTGGATGCTGTGTATGTATTACTCCTACCGGTCTACACTCTGATACAGTATAACCTGTGTGATCTTTCCTCCCCGATGACTTGGATGCTGTGTATGTATTACTCCTACCACTCTACACTCTGATACAGTACAACCTGTGTGATCTTTCCTCCCCGATGACTTGGATGCTGTGTATGTGTTACTCCTACCGGTCTACACTCCGATACAGTATAACCTGTGTTATCTGCCCTCCCTGACTACTTGCATGCTATGTGGGAATCACTCCTAGCTCTTGCAGATCGTAACATGTGTCTCCCTACATACACTCTGATACAGTACAGCCTGTTTCATCTGCCCTCCCTGAACACTTGGATGCTTTCCTCCCTATTCACTGTCTGATCTCCAAATATACAACCACCTCCTTTTCTCTTCTGATATAACACTGAGGAAAAGGAAGGAGCGAGCCATGAATAATGTGCTGTGAGCTTTCCCAACCCGTATGCCAAGCATGCACAGCAAATGGAGTGTGAAAGCAGACTGATTAAGAGCAGTTAATTACCCTGCAGCTCCACCTCAGGAGGAATGAAGTATTACCGGGGTTTTTCCAATTGAGTATCTAAAACTTTGGTATTTTGTTCCTCACTATTGTTAAGATATCTGCTTTATGTCAGTGAATGGAAATGTTCATAGTTTACATCGATGGGCTGAAAACCTTACAGACCTAATACTTATCACAGGTGAGGGTTTGCACTATTGTACGCTGTCTAGACAATCCGCTGTGAGCTAAACCCTGCTTATGTAGCAAACCCTCAGCTGTGGGATGTATTTTTGAAGGGTTTCTATATCTAAATGTTGAATATTTTTGTTTCCCTGTACTGTCAGACAGCAGAGATCTTGAAAATGGTGACTCAAGTGGCGTAATGGTAAAGTACAGAACGTTCCATGCGTAAGGCTAGAAACCCTGGAAGGTAATCTAGTAGGTTTGCCTGAAGTCCCATAGAATGATACACCAATACTGTATCAAAGAGCAAACATGGCTCAGCTGTGCATGACAAATTCAGCTCTGCTTCATCTGTAAGAAATCTTTTTGCAACTGTGCAACTACAAATCCCAGCATGCTGCTGTGCAGGGAGTCTGCTACAGCCTGTGCCACAATACAGTATGCCATGGCACCTCCAGAGCAGACTCTGCATGGAGGGCACTGGGGTGACGGCGTGAGTTGTGTCCTGTCTCTCACAGCTGATGGCACTGCAGTAGCCGCCTGCCCTCAACCCCGCAGACCCGCTGCGTTAATTCTTCCTGTGACTTGGCTGGCGCTTGGCAGAATGACAAGACAACAGGCGACTGCGTGGGGGTGTAATCACATATGGTCATATATCTCTGGCAGAACACAGCAATATGTCCTGCAGGATGAAAAACCTTCATTGCATCCTGAGATATTGACCCTGGGGTGCAGAGGTAGCCATCACACAAGGGCTCTGATGCCACCCTAGAAGGCACTAGTGGCATGTAGTATAGTATACACACTGGAATGGGTTTGCATTGGCACTCAGGGGATTCAGTTCACACCACTGGTTTGGCCCACTCAAAATACAGCATTGTGTTTGCTTAAAACCAATGGTCTCCAACCTGTAACTCTCTAGTTGTTGTGAAACTACAACTCTCAGCATGCCTGCAGCTGTTGGGGCATGCTGGGAGTCCTAGTTTTGCAACAGCTGGAGACCACAGATTGGAGGCCATTGGTTTGAAGCAACAGCAATGTTGTATTTTGAGTGGGCCCTACCCTGATTTTTCGGGATTTTCATTGAGGCTTGAAATATAAGCCCTAGCTGCATTACATAAAGAAAAGGAAAACCTTACCTAGTAGGCTTGGTCCGCGTCCTGACGCGGTTTGCCGGAGCTTCGCTAATCAATGCAGCGCTGGATGAATAAATTACAGCCATTGTGTTGGGGAGGTGGGATTTATGAATTGGCTGAGCAGCGGCATTGCTCAGCCAATCACTGCCATTACATTGGCTGATCAGTGCTCAAGAACCAATCAGAGTGATTGCTGGATGCCGGGCGTAGCTCGGAGAGGAGCGGACGCAGACTGAGCCTACTAGGTAAGTAAAATAAGACATTCCCTGAAAATAAGACCTATTACTTATTTTGAGGCAAAAATTAATATAAGACCGGGTCTTATTTTCGGGAAACATGATAGTGATTACTACTCATCAGTAGGGGCTCTCTCACATCTGCATTGCAGGTTCCATTTAGAGCCGCCGTCACAGATTTCTGTCCAAATTGTGGGCAAAATAGTGCAGCATGCAACACTATTTTATTCGGGAACATGCCAAGGGGCATAATGAAAGCTGGACGGACCCCATTCTATTTCATGGGATCTGGCCAGTGCCATTTGGGTCT
This sequence comes from Eleutherodactylus coqui, assembly GCF_035609145.1. Classification (NCBI taxonomy): domain Eukaryota; kingdom Metazoa; phylum Chordata; class Amphibia; order Anura; family Eleutherodactylidae; genus Eleutherodactylus; species Eleutherodactylus coqui. Next base: position 15,813,860 of record NC_089846.1, on the reverse strand, counting down.
AGCATGTGCCCAATCTGGCTCTTCCAGTGTCACCATTGTTCGGCTCCTAGGATTGGGCTGAACAATATTGTCATTGGGCCCTTCCCTGCAGCTGCTACAACTCCCAGCGTGCCGTCAGCTGCTGCCGCTGTAGTCTGCCGCCTTAGTCACATGGGCAAGTCAGTGAAAAACTGACCCATTTCATTGCGAGTGTCTGTGTGTTTTACATCAGTGTTTATAACTTTGTGGGTATCATCCTATATTCTCGTGTATCAAAAACTCAGCAGGTGGCGCCATTAAAACTCCCATCAACGTCACTGGGTGCGTGGGGAAAAATAGCGCCCACATACGCCGTCCGAGTGCATTCTGTTTTTTTAAAGCTCCCATTGACTTGGATGGGTGATTCTGGACCGAGAATCACAGCAGGCTCGGACATGCTGCATTTTTTTTATTTTTACGCAAACTATCGGTCCGTGAAAACAATTGCGCGCGTGAATACATAATGCTCCAAGTTCTGTCACTTTCAAACTCGGACAGAACTCGGACGTTAAAATTGGCAGTCTGAATAAGCTCCCGGGCTACGCTCAGGCCTGCGGCTGGTTTCTGTTGTTTAACTCCGTCCTTGCAGCCGAACAGTTGGCACATGCCAGATCCAAGTGGTGCCAGGCAGACCCCATTGACTATAGGGCGGTCCATCTGGCATCTGCTGAAGTTTTTTGGTGCACTATTTTGTCTTGGCTCTTCCGCCAGATGATGATATATTGCCGAGCGCAGCGCGTTGTTGCCCATTCTGGAAATGCTGAGAGGAGTTGGCAGATTTATGATCTTCTAGCAGCCATCTTCCCTTTACAAGCACACGAGGAGAAGATGTACATCACCACCAATATTTATTACACCTCTGACTTAAGTAAATTAGTTTCTCAGAGCAATACTGTCTTAGAAAGAACAAGAACCACTGCAGGTGACAATCAGATCCCCAGAGAGCCAACAATTATCAGAATGACATTGGACATGGACCAACAGATGATACAGTGTTAAAGGACATGTCCAGCTCTCTGACACCAGTTAGCAATTTACATATTTAATTAATCTAAATTTAATTTACTGCTCCTGAGTTACATCCTGTATTATACTCCAGAGCTGCACTCACTATTCTGCTGGTGGAGTCACTGTATACATACTTACTTATCCTGTATTGATCCTGAGTTACATCCTGTATTATGCTCCAGAGCTGCACTCACTATTCTGCTGGTGGAGTCACTGTATACATACTTACTTATCCTGTACTGATCCTGAGTTACATCATTATACTCCAGAGCTGCGCTCGCTATTCTGCTGGTGGAGTCACTGTGTACATACATTACTTATGCTGTACTGATCCTGAGTTACATCCTGTATTATAGTCCAGAGCTGCGCTCGCTATTCTGCTGGTGGAGTCTCTGCGTACATACATTACTCATCCTGTACTGATCCTGAGTTACATCATGTATTATCCTCCAGAGCTGCACTCACTATTCTGCTGGTGGAGTCACTGTGTACATACATTACTTATCCTGTACTGATCCTGAGTTACATCCTGTATTATATCCCAGAGCTGCACTCACTATTCTGCTGGTGGAGTCACTGTGTACATACATTACTTATCCTGTACTGATCCTAAGTTACATCCTGTATTATACTCCAGAGCTGCACTCACTATTCTGCTGGTGGAGTCACTGTGTACATACATTAATTATCCTGTACTGATCCTGAGTTACATCCTGTATTATACCCCAGAGCTGCACTCACTATTCTGCTGGTGGAGTCACTGTATACATACAGTACTTATCCTGTACTGATCCCGGGTTACATCCTATATTATACTCCAGAGCTGCACTCACTATTCTGCTGGTGGAGTCACTGTGTACATACATTACTTATGCTGTACTGCTCCTGAGTTACATCCTGTATTATACCCCAGAGCTGCACTCACTATTCTGCTGTCGCATTATGATCTCCTAATACATAATAACCGCCGCACTCTTCGGTGACTGCTCCTTTTCTCAGACTCCTATTTGCATAAATTGTCAGTGTTTAGCTATGTGGGAAGCGGCTCCTCCTAAAGCTGAAGTCCTTGACTCGTCCTCTAATTATTCATGTATTATGTTTCCTTTCGGAAAGTTGGGTTACAATGCGGCTTCCATTCTGCAAGCTGCCACCCAGCTTTCTGGGGTTCCTAAACTGCACTATGACCTACCCATGAAGCCTTGACGCCTCCTCTGCTGCTGCTGCTTCAGCCGTCTGTGCTGCCGGATCTGCCCACAATAGACGGAATAAACAGCAATTTCCATATTAAACAGTCCAAAATGCAACTATGTATCTGCTCTGTGTGAATAGCTGCTGCTTCCCTTTAACCCTTTCTGCAGAACGGCTAGCCTTAGTACGGCCCATCATCAGCCCCCACCCTCTCCAGGGGTTGCAAAGCTTCTTCAGCTCAGGCTGTCATTGCATTTCTGCTGTTTGAGGCTGAACCAGCACTGTCTGCAAAGGGGAATCCCTGGTCTTGTAACATGCCTGGCACCATCTCACCCTAATGTAAGGATCAGCAGCAGCAGGCGGGCTGAGAGCGCCCTCCTCCCTGATGGGGGCGTCAGTGTTGTGATTTTGTGCATCTCCAAGCAAACTTCCAGTCACCTCCTCTTCCCTGTTTGTAGGCTTGCACCTGACAAGAGTGGGGTCATCCTAGACATCAGCACCTTGAAGATGAATGAGCTGGAGACTGAGGTTCCTCCACTGCCTCCAAGATACAGATTCAGGGATCTTCTGCTTGGGGACCAGACCTTCCAGAATGATGACAGGTAAGGAGGGTATACTAGAGGGAAAGCTGTGCCTGGAGATATCCATATGCTGAACCTCTGCTGAGCCTAAACATTCTCCCAGAGGGGGTGATAGGTAAAGTTTGGTAGAAGGTCCCATGTATGTGTATGACTATGTTGGAGCTGTCTGTGGTGTTGAACCTCTTGAGCCTATCCATGTGTTCCCAGAGAGGGTGATAGGTAAGGGGATGGAGGGTCCTATCTGTGTATGACTATGTTGGAGCTGTCCATGGTGCTGAACCTCTGCTGAGCCTATACAATCTTGCAGAGGGAGATAAAGTTGACCCGGCTTTACCTCCTGCACATATGTGTAATGTTGGCACTCATAATGGGTCATATAATTGGTTTCCTGAATTTTTTTGTTAAAGTTGTGTGGAGGTGCTAATAATTGTTAAAGTTGTGTGGTGGAGCTAATCATTTATTCATTCTTCATTTTGATATGAGGTTTCGTGCTAGATGAATTTGCCATAGAGTGGCAGCGGTCAACCTGACTACTCTACTGAGATTTATAGTGTTAATATTAGTGTGTTTTTGGGATTTGCTGAGCTTACCCATGCTCTCTGAGGGGGTGATAGGTAAGGTCGGATGGAGGGTCCTTTGTATGTTTCAACTGTGTTTGAACTATCCACGAAGTGCTGAACCTCCATTGAGTCCTTGAACACTGCATACGGGTACATCCTCTGTTAACAATGATCGTGGGACCTCTCTGGCTTATGGTTTCTCTATTGGGCTATTAGGACGACTTCATTGTAGACAGAACTTAAACTCTTCCCATCCTTGATCAAGTTGACCTGGCTTTACCTCCTATACACACGGGTCATATAATTGCTTTCCGAACTTTAGGTTTGATTGTTAAAGTTGTGTAATGGCGCTAATCATTTATTAATTCTTCACCTTTTTTCTGGATTTGCCATGGAGTGGCGGTCGATGTTTGCATGATCTTGAGATTTTCTGAGGTTGGGTGAGGGTCCTGTGTAGGCGTATGACTATGTTGCAGCTATTCATGGTGCTGAACCTCCACCAAGCCCTTCCGTACTGCACGGAACCAGCAGTCTGGGATGCATCATCCATTACCAATGATCTTGGGACATCTCTGGTTTACAGTTTCTCCACTGACCTCAATATAGACAGAACTTTAACTTTTCCTGTCCTTGATAACATCGACCTGGCTTTACCTTCTATACACATGTGACATTGCTGGTGCTCCTAGTGTTTCATATAATTGCCTTCCTGATTTTAGGCTTAATTGTTAAAGTTGTGTGGTGGCGCTAATTATTTATTCATTATTCACGTTTTCTCCACAGGGCTATTAGGATGACTTCACTGTAGACAGAACTTAACTCTTCCCATCTTTGATGAAGTTGTCTGGCTTTACCTCCTATACACATGTGTAACAATATTAGTGCTCCTAATGCGTCATATAATTGCTTTCCTAATTTTAGGTTTGATTGTTAAAGTCGTGTGGTGGCGCTAATTATTTAATCATTCTTCACTTTGATATGAGGTTCCTTTATTGGTCTCTAGGTTTTCTGGATTTGCCATAGAGTGGCATCGGTCAACCTGACTGCGCTATTGAGGTTTATAGTGTTAATATTTACGTGTTCTTGAGGTTTGCTGAGCTGAGGGGGTGTTGGTTAAGGTTGGATGGAGGGTGCTATGTATGTGTATGGCTATGTCGGCGCTGTTCATAGTGCTGAACCTCCACCAAGCCCCTCAGCACTGCATAGCACTTAAAGGAGATGTCCCGCGCCGAAACGGTTTTTTTTTTTTTTTTAAACCCCCCCCCCCGTTCGGCGCGAGACAACCCCGATGCAGGGGTTAAAAAAACCACCCGCACAGCGCTTACCTGAATCCCGGCGGTCCGGCGTCTTCATACTCACCTGCTGAAGATGGCCGCCGGGATCCTCTGTCTTCATGGACCGCAGGGCTTCTGTGCGGTCCATTGCCGATTCCAGCCTCCTGATTGGCTGGAATCGGCACGTGACGGGGCGGAGCTACACGGAGCTACACGGAGCCCCATAGAGAAGAGGAGAAGACCCGGACTGCGCAAGCGCGGCTAATTTGGCCATCGGAGGGCGAAAATTAGTCGGCACCATGGAGACGAGGACGCCAGCAACGGAGCAGGTAAGTATAAAACTTTTTATAACTTCTGTATGGCTCATAATTAATGCACAATGTACATTACAAAGTGCATTATTATGGCCATGCAGAAGTGTATAGACCCACTTGCTGCCTCGGGACATCTCCTTTAACTCTTCCCATCCTTGATAACGTTGACCCGGCTTTACCTCCTATACTTATGTGTAACGTTGTTGTTGCTCATAATGGGTCATATAATTGTCTTCCTGTTTTTTGTTAAAGTTGTGTGTTGGCGCTAATAACTGATTGTTAAAGTTGTGTGTTGGCGCTAATAACTGATTGTTAAAGTTATGTGTTGGCGCTAATCATTTCTTCATTCTTCACTTTGATATGAGGTTTCTTTAATGATCTGTCTCAAAGCTTTCTGGATTTTCCATGGAGTGGTGGCCGTCAACAGGGCAACTTTCATGTCATTAGCGGCTTTCCTAGAGGTTGGTGCCAACGTGGTGTGACGGCGCCCGTCTCCCTTGACGTCTAGTTATAGCTTCCGTGTTATCAGATGACACAAATGGACAGTCTACACATTACAGAAGTGGATAGTCTGTAGATATTTTGTCAGTCAATGCAAAGTCACAATTCTTTATCCCGGATCGGTCACGAGACTTGAGTCACCATCAAGCCTTTTCCTCCAGGTTTTATGTTGCTGGAAGTGACTACATCCCGGGCGGCGCGTTGAATCATATTGCGTGGTGCTGTAATCCTGAACTGAACTAAATATAAAGTGCATTATAAGGGGGCTGCATGAGAGGGTTTCTTCACCCATAAATGGACCCCTTTTGTCCGTAGCTATGTCTGGTATTGCAGGTAAGTCTCACTTAAGTCAATGGGACTGAGCTGCATTACGAGACATAGCCAATAGACAAAGAAGGGGCACTGTTTGTGGATAAGGACTGTCAAAATATCTGCAGACTTTTTACTACGTTCTTATCTCTCAAGAGCCTTGTGTGGCACAGAGTGCTAAAGCCAAAGAAATGCAGTCCTAAGCTCTCACTCACAACCTGAAGGTTGCAAGTTCAATCCCCGCTTGGTTCAGGTAGTCGGCTCAAGGTTGTCTCAGCCTTCCATCCTTCAGAGATCGGTAAAATGAGTACCCAGCCGGTAATAAATAAATTACCTGACTGCACTGCGGAATACGTTGGCGCTACACAAATAACAAGATTTGTTGTCTGTGGTTTTGTAAGGGTTTTAATATATAGCAAATATAGCAGCGTTATCGTGTCCCTCACATTTATAAGAGGTGACGCAGACGCTCGTGGCGTTTACCTGGAATACAACGCAGCTGAGCGGTTATTTGCAAATATGGTAAAAAATACGAGAAGCAATTCTTCTGGTTTTCTTAAGGCCGAAATCTTTAAAATCAACGTAACAGAAGAGAAAGATGACGGAACCACAAAGGGTTAACTGGAGACAACACTGCCTATGGGTTATTGCTAGGGACAATACTAAAGCACCTGATCCATATCTGCTGTAGACTATAATACAGTTATTGTCTTCTGCTGTCTGCCAGTTTACAGAACTCAGTAATACGTGTAAAGTGGCAAGTGCTTCTTAAAGGGGCCGTCTGAGATTAGAAAGAAAAGACTTAAAGGGGTTTACTAGAATGACAAGTTTTCCCCTATCCAGAGGATAACTTGATGATCAGTGGGGTCTCACTGCTGAGACCACCGCCAATCACAAGAACGAGGGTCCTGTGTTGCTCGTCCTCACTGCGGGCTTGTTGTATCTCTCCCCTCGCAGTGAGAAGGAGACTGAATGGAGTGAGGATCACACAACTGCGCTGCTGCTGCATTCGCTTTCGGTGGGACTGTGGGGATAGGTGAGCAGCAAGCGTCAGCTCCACTGGAATGAATGGAGCGCCAACCGCACGAGCCCAACCAGGGCGACATTCATTCTGACGTCACAGTGGCGGGAGAAGCGACCCCACAAGGACAAGTTTTTAGGGGGTAACTTTTACTTCTGATACAACCTCTTTACGTTTTGACTGAAGTGGCGCCACTCTTGAGCTGCTTTTGGTACTGTGACTCAAATTAGCAAATTAGCCCCTATTCCTTAACCTTGGTCATTCTATGTGCATCAGATGCCTGTCGGTGTGTAAAGTAGGGTCCACCGTCAGACTAGCGCTCCGTGACGCACATTCGGTCGCTACTCATAGTCACGCTGGTAGTGTGGCTGTAAATGGGAGACCTTGCCCTGAGCATTGGGGGTGTTGGTGCGGGGTGCAGCGCTGCAGGGTCCTGTCCTTCTAGCAGCCGGTGTAGATCGCAGCATAGAATGTATCCCATAATGTAATATTCTCAACTACTTTGTTGTGACTTTGGTTGAGGGAGCGCCGCTGTTACACTAACCATTTGGATGGGAAATAACCCAATCAGTTCATTTATATGAGCACCAATCACATGACCCGTTTTTCCTATGGGTGTTTGAGAACAATCGCCTTACACTCGCAGGCCGTACGATTTGAATGTGATGCATTTTTTTATTTCAATTTTTTTTCTTCATGCAATTAAAAAAACACACATAAAGGGGCGCCTCTTTTCACAAACCGCATCACAATCTCAGCAGAAAACTCTCAGGTTTCCGAGCGCAATATAAGTGCAATTTTCTCTGGCTGATATCGCACTCACCTGCGTAAATCCAGCCTGAAGGGGTTGTATAAAGATTGGCTTTTATCACCTACCCACAGGACAGGTGATATGTTTGATCAATGAGACCTCCACTGATGCCAAGAATGAGGGTCCCGTATCCCCCTCTTCTCGTCACTGTGTGTTCACTGGACCCCCTGCAGTGATGTGGAGACTCCCAGTGATGGGGCCGCTCCATTCATCTCTGATGGGACTGTCGGTGAGAGCCGAGCCCAAGTGCTCCGCTGTTTCCCTCAGCCCTGTTAAAATGAATGGAAGGGCGGCAGCGCGCAGAAGGAGGCGGCGATAAGGGACCCGTTCTTGGGATTGTTGGAACCCCCCTTATCCTGTATATAGGTGATAAATGTCAGTCTTGGCACAACCCCTTTAACTTGCAGAAGAACAGATACCAAAAAGTTTCAGCTCTTCCTCAGGAGGTACAGTGGGTCTTATACCAGAATTATATTGGTATCCAATCACATTTGGGGCTCGCTCCACTTTGGAAACCCTAATTAACGATTACTAATTTAGTAATCCGACTGTAGGTTGTCCGGGCTCTGAGCAGCGTGAGTGTGTGCAGATCGCTGCCGATTGCTGTGGCATCACGCTGAGGGTACCGGTGCAGCCGGGCACGTAACGAGGATCTGCATGCGGTACGGGCGCCATAAATCACTTTGGATCCTGCCTACAAGATGCTAAAGCCCAAAATGTTCCCTGACCTTTGGGGACGTTTCAGTGTCCGAATTTAATGTGAGTTTTTGTAACTGACAGAACTCGCACCCCTTAAAGTCAGCGGGGGATATCCAGGGAATGCTTTACACCAGCTTCTGATGTAAAGTAGTCACGAAATTTTGCGCAAGGCCTGCGTACACAAAACAGTTTTGCAATTTTCTATAGTTTCTATCAGCCACTGTCCCAAAAAAGAGGGTGTGGCCTGTTTGGAGGGGGCGCTGCCACATTTATCTATAATTTATGCGAGATCCGATTCCTGTGTAGGCGCTCCGAGGAGCCGTAATGCGCATAACAGATGAAGCGCTCACCTCTTCCTATATGAGGCGCATTATGCGCGCAGGTAAAATAACATGAAGACCGGCAGACTAGATCCCTGTCCTAATAAACGCCCCCCTAATGTGTGCGTTCACACGTGACATTTATCTATTGACTTCAGTACAAGTTTTACTCTGCATTAACTCGACCGCCTTTCAACTTTTAATTTTTTTTAATGCAAAATCTTAACAAAAACTGCAGTAAAACGCACCGAGGCTCGCAGTGAAAGCCGCCATTTCTTCACTGACTGAAGTCCCACGCGCCCCGTGAATATAGCCCCGGGCCTTGTTAACACGGCCGACGTCCTCTTCCGGGTTTTGGGTGTTACAAAATGCACAAAACTCCCACGAATGTGAACCCCATTGTTTGCATCGGGTCTATTTACGGGGGCGATTTTTCTCTCGCATCGACTCTGTCAGACGGAAAAATCGCAGCATGTCGTATTTTTGTGCAGATCTTACATGAGAAGAATGCATGCAGATGGGCGGCTTACCGCACAATGACCACAACGCGGGTGCAGCCACACCCGGGAATCTCAGGCTTCGGGCGCATTCAGATGACCGTATATCGGCTGGGTTTTCACAACCGGCCGATATACGGCGTCCCTCTCTGCAGGGGAAGGAGGCGGGCCAGGAGCTGTGTGCTGAGCTCCCGCCCCTCAGCACTATTTGCAATGGAAGGGCATGGGACAGGGGCGGGGCTAAGGTATGAGACTTAGCTCCGCCCCCTGTCCCACCCTTCCCCTTGCACTGTGGGTGTCACTATTACTACTGAGGCCACTGTGGGGGCCACTGTTATTACTGATGCCATTGTGGGGGGCACTGTGGAAGCCACTATTATATACTGAGGTCACAGTAGGGGTCACTATTACTACTGTGGGGTCACTATTACTACTGAGGCCACTGTGGAAGTCACTATTACTACTGGGACCACAGTGGGGGTCACTATTACTACTGGGACCACGTAGGGGAACACTTAATATTGGGGTCACTACCGGGGTCACTGTTACTCTGGCACTGCAGACAAGTCTCAATGCTTTAAATATGCAGCAGCTAGGAGATCCCAACCCATACTTATAGTCTCTGCGGTACCTTGATGTATAAAAGTGTTTTAATACATGATGTGCTTTATACTGCCACAGCCGCTCTGGTCAGTGTAATAAAATACACCAAGTGGTCGTTCCGGACTTCATCCCTCCTAAACCCAATGATGTCATCTGATTTATGTTTAACCCTCCTCACTGAGACGTCTAGAAGGAAGCGGGGATGAATCTTTGTGCAGCTCGCTCCTTCCGAGACACTTAGTCATTGCTGCGCACGTTACGTATAATCTCAGGATATTTAGTCTTTGGCGTCTGTTACAATGGATCCAATTCTCTAGGCGGTAAGAGAGAACTTTATTAGACCCCGCACACGGCCCAAGCTATCAATTAGAGAGTAAATGAATAGTGCGGCTCTCCGGCGAGGTGCGGCGGGCGAGACGACTCTTCTCTGGGATAAGATTCAAGCAAGGATTAGGATCAATAATGTTCTCATCTCTGAGCAGCTAATAGACGTCTACGAGACGAATGAACCTCCCCACCAAATAATGCAACTACACGCTCCTCTCCTTCTGCGCTCAGGACTTCACTTGTTACAGCTGAAATTGAAATACTCAGGAGCTGTTCCTCCTGTTAGAAAGCCCGTTTGGATTCTGTGGATCTGTTTCTGGCCGCCCACCATCCGGTCTGTCTACTTTCTCTTCTATTCAGCCATGACTCACATACACTGAATGACCCCTTCATTTGAGCCCCTGACGCTTTGTTAGTCCCCGGCCCTCTCGCAGTGATCCCGGCGTGCGGCATAGAATCACGAGACACGTTTTCCGTGGATCAGCTTCAGTGTGAATCCACATAAGATGGGAAAATCCAGCGATCTGAGCGACTTCCAACAAGGCCGGGTCATCGGTGCTAGACTAGCCAGGGCCGGGATGTCACTGCCGACCGCATTGGGTCTTCTCATGTATCAGTGTGGAGGGTATACCGAGATTGGCATGATCGAGGAAAACATCCAGCAAAAGAGGATCCTGTAGATGGAAACAATTCATCACTGAAAGGGGTCAGAGGAGGATGTCAGGAATCGCAACTGCACAACTATAACACTGATGCCTCCAACTAACATGTCCAAAGACACAACTCGTCGTTCCTTAGCACAGATGGGCTATAATAGTAGACAACCACTTGCAGCGCTATTGTGCCAAGAGAAACCGAAAGATGAGACTCCAGAGAGTAAAAGAGCACAAAACTTGTATCACTGAGTAGCGGAAAAACATCCCCTGGTCAGATGAATCCAAATTTTAGTTACACCGTGTGGTAGGAGGGTCAGAATTTGGCACAAGCAGCCTGAACTGATGACCCCTTCCTGTCAGCTGGTCAGAACATGTCAGCACCTCCATCTAATTTGCAGCAGCTACAAGAAGCTTCCTGTCCGCAGGGGCCGATATTCCTGCAGTATAATTCTATCACCGAGTGGGATCTACGACACAACTAATTGCTGCAGTTCTGAAGGTCAAAGGAGTCCAACGTGCTACTAGATATGGGTTCAATACAGCTATGTCTCATTTGTCTACTGGGATTACTGAAAGAAAGAAAGACGAGGCTCCACTTAGATATGTCGGTCGTTATGTAGGGGTTCCCGGGTCCCAGGGTTTTCAGCAATTATATGACAAAGCATTGCACTGATTCAGTCCACATTCTGGTGGACGTTTTAACAGCTTACAGACGTGTCCATGTTGTATTTACTAACAACCATTCTAGGCATAATTGTCACACAATGACATAATGATATGTCCAAAAGGACTTGGCTTCAGTATGGTGGGTGATGGGTGAGTAGGTCCATAAAGTGAGGATGGGTGAGTAGGTCCATAAAGTGAGGATGGGTGAGTAGGTCCATAAAGTGAGGATGGGTGAGTAGCTTGATGGATAAATGAATCAGACAGATGATTGGGTGGATGGACTGATGGACGAGTGGTAGCTTGGTGGCTCCAAAGGTTGGTACTTGTATAGGCTTGTGGATGGAAGGGGGATTCAATAGGTTGATAAGTGGCTGCATAAATTGTTTTTTGGGTGGATGGTGGAAAAAATAGGAGGGTCTACAGACTGCAGGGTGGATAGGTTGGTGAATAGAAGGGGAAGTGCTAAGATGATTGGGTGAACAGATGGGTGAATGTGTTGGTAAACAGATAGGTTAATGGATCGGTGAGTGAGAAGACTAGTCAGTTGGTAAACAGATGGGTGAATGGATGAGTGAGATGGGTGCATTGGTGGATAGGTTGGTGATTAGATAGGGCAGGGGTCCCCAACTCCAGTCCTCGGGGACCACCAACAGGTCATGTTTTCAGGATATCCTATAGTAAGAACACTTGTGGCAATGTCTGAGGCACCAACAATAATTACATCACCTGTGCAATACTGAGGAAATCCTGAAAACATGACCTGTTGGCGGTCCCTGAGGACTGGAGTTGGGGAACACTGAGATAGGGGAATGGATGGTTGAGAGAGCAGACAACTAATGGGTTGCTGTATTGGTTGGTAGACAGACGAATGGGTAGATGACAGAGAAGATGAATAGATTAGTGTAGAGGTTGGTGGACAGTTGGGTGAGTGAGTGGATGAGTGAGTTGGTGGATAGGTTGGTGGGCAACTGAATTGAACTGAAGAGTGAGAAGAAGAGAGGAGAGGTTGGTGAATAGATTGGTGAATGAGAAAACTAGTGGGTTGGTGGATAGGTTGATGGACAGATGGGTGAATGGATGTATTAGTGAGAAGATGCATGGATTGATGGATAGGTTGGTGAATATATGGCTGAGTGAGAAGATGAGTGCCTTGGTGGACAGATGGGTAGATGAGAAGATGAGTGGGTGGAGAAGTTAGTGGGCAGACGGGTGAATAACTGGTAGAGTGAGCAGACGAGTGGGTTAATGGAAAGATGGGTGATTGAGAAGAAGAGTGAGTAGATAGGTTGGCAGATGGCTGAGTGATTGATTGTACTCTTGACTTCTGTGGAGATATTTCCTACTTGGATGGCTGAGTTTCTTGTAAACAGTATTTCATAACATTTTTGCCCGAAGTCTCCTGGGGCATCGATGGATTTTGAATAAACACAATTTTATTGTGATGAGCCTGGAGAATTCTCCAGGGCGAGAGATTACCATTACTGAACATCCACCAGGCTGCAATCAAACGCCCAATTATCTGCATGTCTGAGCATTAGAAATGTAGCATTTTATAGGAATGTAATTATGTAGCGGTGTTTTTAGATATGTTTGTCTTATTACGCTGCAGCACTTCCCTGTATGATGGGGATCTAAGCGCTGTTCACCACCCAGCTTTCCCAGGAAAGGATATTTTATCTAGTGTGAGGGACAACAGATAAATGTGTTATAAATCCATTACATTTCTATTAGCTTGTATAATTTCCTGCACTTGTAAGTGATTACGGTGCGGAGCGGTAGGACATTATTTGTAACCTCTCATGGTGCTAGTAGTGGTGTTTGCACAGGCACACAATAGCAGCAGGTTCTACGGCCGTAGAGTAAATACGGGGATGCGGGCGGTTATCTCTGCAGACAGGTGTTTGATATCCATCCTGTTACTTTCAGCCCATTACCTGCCTATAAAAACAGAGTGGGAATAGTAGCCGCCATCATGAAATATCACTTTATTTGGATATTTTATTATAGCCAGCTGATCGGGCATATATGCGCTCTTGGAACTCAACCATAGGAACACTATGGGCAAAGCTGGTACGCTTTATTATTTCAGGGTCCTCAGGGGTGGAGCATGACATAGAAGTACCCCGCCTCCGCAGACCCTGCAAAAGCTATAATAGAAGGTGTTCCCTTTAGGATTATGATTCATGATTCCTTGTTGTGCCACTGAGATCTATTCGCGGCTGCATCCACTTGAGGAATCATCAGAGGGTTGTCTCAACTAAAGGACAACTCACATCCATCTGCCCCCTTATCATAAATGGATATAAGGGGTATCTGCAGCTCAGGGCACCTTCTATCAGCCAATGCAGAGATCGTCTATGTCAAGGGCAACTCTGGAAGTTGCTGTAGAGGAAATATGCAGCCACCCACCGCAACGACCGCTATCACAGTTGGACCTCTGACAATCATCTGATCACCAGGCTGGCTTCCAGAAGCGTTATGTAAAAGGCGTTAGCGCCCAGTTTCCGTAGGCTGCAAATTTACTTCATTATGCGGCCATATAGAACTGGAGTACACTGACAGGTTGGTGCAGGAGGCCCAAAACGCATATCCTGCAGGACAGTGCAGAAGGCCCCACACATGTATATCTCGCAGGTCAGTGCAGGAGACCCCACATGTATATAGCGCAGGAAACCCAACACATGTATATCCCACAGGTCAGTGCAGGAGGCCCCACATGTATATAGCGCAGGAAACCCAACACACGTATATCCCGCAGGTCAGTGCAGGAGGCCCCACATGTATATAGCGCAGGAAACCCAACACACGTATATCCCGCAGGTCAGTGCAGGAGGTCCCACACACCTGTATCCCTGAGGTCAGTGCAGGAGACCCCACACATATATATCTATATCCCGCAGGTCATCGTATGCTGTGAGCTGCTTAAGAAAACAGCAGGTGACTGGGGACAAGAGGTAGGTGAGTGGGAGGGAAAGTAGGTGAGCGAGCCAAGGGGGGGCGGAGCTCAGGACAGGATGTAGAAAGGAGGGAGCGGAAGAAGGGAAGCAGAAGAAGAAAGACACGAGGAGAAGAGGTGATCGGTGAACGGAGAAGACGGCAGTGAAAGAAGATAAAGAAAGATTAGAAGCAGAGCAGCTGAACGAGAGCGGGGAAGAGTCCAGGTGAAGAGGCAAGCAGCACAGCAGAAGTCAAGCGGTCGCAGCATCGGACGTGCAGCGGTGAAGAAGAAAGAAAGGCGATCGGAGGGCTGTGAGTTGGCAAAAGAGCGAGAAGTCCCAAGAGAGATGGAAGATTTGCAGAGGATGATCCGGGAGGCTATCGACCGCGATGGAGCCGGGTGGCTGGAGGAACTCCTAGGCAGCTGCAGGTCGGGATCGGAATCCGGAAGGCGGGGGGAGCCAGCAGTTCAGGAGCCGGCAGCAGGAGAAAAATCAGCGCAAGAGGGGGATGCCGGGCGAGGACGCCCGAAGAGAAGGAAGAACCCTCCCGCGAGGCTCAGCCCGAGCCCCGCGGCAAAGAGGAGCGGCCGGAGGAGCAGCCGAGGCGGCGAGAAGACAGCGGGGACAGTTCGCGCCAACCAGAAAAAGGCGCCAAAGTCAAATCGCGCGGCGGGAGGAGCGCCCGTCGCCGACCAGCGGTCACTGCCGAGTGGCAGTCCGCTGGGAGCGGGATTACAAACGGCGGCATCGTCGGGGTGCCCCGGCCCGAGGGACCAGCGCGTGGCAGGGCGCACGGCAGTGGAGCATAACTCGGGACAGAGTCAGCAAGGAAGGAGAGCGGCGCGCGGCGGTGCCCCGCAGGAGCGCAGGAGAAGACAAGATGGCGGCGCGAGCGTTCAGCAGGCGCAGGTAGGACAGACAGGGACGGGTATGAGAGGTGCAAGGGAACGAGGGGGGGGAGGCAATGAGGTAGCAGGCCACAGCAGGAGCAGAGTAGAGGGGAGGGGGAGGGAGAGTTATAGCACGTCTTCTAGTGCAGTTAGCAGCGTGGATAGCAGGAGAGGCAGCAGGCAGGGTAGCGGGGGCAGGGGTTGTGAAACAGATGGTAGCGCTAGTTTGTTCTCGGACAGCCCACCACAGGGCCCTACGCCTGGGGGCTACACGGATATCCCACCCTCACAAGGCTACGGCAGACAACTCTCGCGGCATCAAGTTGCGGCCACTGCGTTCCCACGCGGTGCCGCGGCGTGCAGTCGTGACAGTTACGTCGCCCTTAGTAACCCTCCCCCACAGCAGCAGCATGATGGCGCACGCTCAACGTCGCAGAGGTTCTGCTACGTTAACCCACGTTTCGTGGAGGCTCTCTCTTCAGGTGGAGGAGAGTCATCATATAGCTACGTTAGTCGCGCTAGCAAGAACAGGCAAGGCCAGGGCGCTAAGCGGAGGCAGAGGGAGAGAGCTAGAAGGGAGAGGTATCAGCGCAGGCGCGATAGCGAGCAGGCCAGGCTAGCTGCGGAGGCCAGCGGCATCAGGGCAAGAGCAGGTAGAGAGACCGTAGGCGAAGGGTTCCGCGGTCCTGAGCAGCGGCACCAGACGGGAACTTACCGCCAGACGGACATCTTGCCGGAGACGCAGAACACCAGGGATTGCACACGCCACAGGAGGCGGTATGTTACGCAGGAGCGGCCGGAGCTGGGCCACCTTGGTACAACACAGGAAACGAGGGCTCGCAGGGCTCCGCACGTGAATTCGCGGCAATCAGCAGCCCTCGGGGGCAGAAGCCCAGGAGGAAGCCCGGCAAGGTCCACCCCCTTGGCGACGCCGGAGGACAGGCATGCCGGTGAGTCCAACTACTTAAATGCTTGGAATAATGTGTTGGATCCCGCCAGGGTGGCGGAGAAATGTGATTTAGTCACGGTATTGAGATCGCTGTTGAGCAGAGTGGATAATAAGGATGGTGTGTCAGAGTCCTGTGGTTCCCCAGGGGGCGCTGGCCCGCCGGTGGGGCAGGAAGGTGGTAGCTCAACAGCCGGTGGTGATGTGGACCCTATGGAGGGCTTGAAATATGCGGACTCACTGTTTTGTGGTGTCGCCCCTTTGGGGGTCGGTTTGTCCGATGATGTGGTGGAAAAAATACGGAAAGGTATATACGTGGATATATGGTCCTTGCTGTCGGCGGACCATGTGATGGTGGACAAGGAAAGGGTTACGGAGCGTGGTGCGGACAGGAAGCCGAAAGTGGCTAAAACGTTCGCCAACTGGTTACAGGCTTATACAGTGTTGGCGTACGTAGTATGCCAACAACAGCCTAAAAAAGGCCCTGAGATGTTGGTGTACTTAAACACAATTTTTAGTGCATATAAGCTACATGGCGGCGCTGCGTGGTGGCGTTACGACGAGGATTTTCGTCGGAGGATTTCGGGCGTTAACCACATAAGTTGGGCGTCAAAAGCGACGGACGTCTGGATACAACTCATCCTGGCACAGCGCCCGCAAAAAATGACATTTCAGGGAGGAGCCGTGGGGGGCGGGCAACAGCCTCCTGCGGCCTCCTCAAGACCCAATGGCACCTGTTGGCTCTACAATGAGGGCCATTGCAGGTTCTATGCCACCTGCAAGTTCAGACACGAGTGTTCTGTCTGTGGGGGTCAACACGCGGCGGTGCGATGCTTTAGGAAGCAAAGAGCAGCAGGCGCCGGAGCTGGCGCCAGCGGAGCTCCGAACGCCGGTGAAAAGCCAGTACCTCTCCCTGTGGCTAGACAAATATCACAGGAAGGAGGAAGCAAGAATCCTTAGACAGGGTTTTGCAGAAGGCTTCGGTATACCGTTTACGTTTCAGCCCGCGTCCACGTGGTGTCCGAACCTAAAATCAGCGACGGATAATTTAGAGCTAGTAAAAGAAAAAGTACTGAAAGAAGTAGCAGCGGGCCGCATGGCAGGCCCCTTTGCTGAACCGCCTTTCCCCAATTTGCGGGTCTCCCCATTGGGGCTTGTCCCCAAGAAGGAGCCCGGAAAATTTCGTTTGATACATCATTTATCATTCCCAAAAGGGGAGTCGGGAAATGATGGGATATCGAAGGAGGAAGCGTCGGTAGTTTATGCTTCTTTTGACCAAGCAGTAGCGCTGGTAAGAAAAGCGGGAAGGCGGGCGCAATTAGCAAAAGCTGATATCGAATCCGCTTTCCGCCTCCTCCCGATACATCCAGATTGTTTTCATTTACTCGGATGCAAAGTGGACAATCAATTTTTCTTTGACATGTGTTTGCCGATGGGCTGCTCAATTTCATGTTACTACTTCGAGCTGTTCAGCTCCTTCTTGGAGTGGATGCTTAAGTATGAAACGGGCATCTCATCGGTGACGCATTACCTCGATGATTTTTTATTCATAGGTACGGAAACATCCGGCGCGTGCTCCTTGTTGTTAAACACGTTCCGAAAATTGATGTCGCGCGCGGGGGTCCCATTGTCTGAAGAGAAGACAATGGGCCCAGTTAACAGATTGATTTTCCTGGGGATCGAGATCGATACCGAGGAAATGGTTTTCAGGTTACCACTGGAAAAAATCGCGCGGCTCCGGCAGACGGTAAACGAGATTGCGAGCTGTAAGAAGGCCACGTTACGCCAAGTGCAGGTCTTATTGGGTTTATTAAACTTTGCTTGCAAAGTGATTCCCATGGGCCGCGTTTTTTCCAGGCGTCTTTCCCTTGCGACGGTAGGCATAAAAGAGCCACATCACTTCATAAGGATCTCGCAAGGAATCAAAAGGGATCTCCATATTTGGAGAGTTTTCCTGGAATCCTTTAACGGGCAAGTGGTGTGCCCTAAGGAGGAGTGGTTGGGCCCCGACCTCTGCTTGTTTGCGGATGCAGCAGGATCGGTGGGTTTCGGGGTGATTTTCCGGAACCACTGGTGCAGGGAACCCTGGCCAGTATCCTGGCTGGGAAAAAGTTGGAACAGAAATATTACGCTCTTGGAGTTTTTTCCGCTGGTGGTAGCGTTGGAATTATGGGGCGAAGAGCTCCAGGATCATAAGTTGTGTTTTTGGTCCGACAATGCGGCGGTGGTGGAGATAATTAACAGGCAGTCCGCAGCTTCCCTGCCGGTACTGGTACTGTTGAGACACGTGGTTTTGAGGTGTTTGCAGCGGAACATATATCTACGCGCAAAGCATGTACCGGGTTACAAGAACATGGCAGCTGACGCACTCTCTCGTTCGCAGATGGAGCGTTTCAGGGAGCGGCATCCACAGGCGGACGCCGAGGGCGTACGCTGCCCGCCTTTCTTGTGGAAGCTGGCCGAGCAGAGTTGCTGAAGCTAGTTGAGACATCCGTAGCGGCGGGAACGTGGAAGCAGTACAATGCGGTTTGGCAGAAGTGGGTGAATTGCGCGGGGGGCCGCATGGTACAGGGTGAAAGGGCGCGCGCGGTGACGCTGGACATGTTAGCGGCATTGCGAAAAAGCAAGGCGTCAGTCGACGTGGTCAAGAAACATCTTGCTGGTGTTGCCTTTTTATTAAAACTCCACAGCTTGGTAGACGTTACAAAGGAATTCGTTTTCCGGCAGATTGTCCGGGGATGGAAAAAAGAAAAGGCCCAGGTGGACACCCGCCGTCCAATAACTTAC
Organism: Eleutherodactylus coqui; assembly: GCF_035609145.1. Lineage (NCBI taxonomy): Eukaryota > Metazoa > Chordata > Amphibia > Anura > Eleutherodactylidae > Eleutherodactylus > Eleutherodactylus coqui. Next base: position 15,794,945 of record NC_089846.1, on the reverse strand, counting down.
CCAGTTTTGTGTAGGTTATTGGAGGTGTTGGAAGGCATTTGCACGGACTCGGCGGAAGCGTTACTATTCAGATCTGCATTTTTGCTGGCGTTTTTTGCAGCCTTGAGAATAGGAGAGCTCGTGCCCGCCAGTAGATGCAAGGCGGGAGGGCTACACGACAACGACGTGATGATAGTAGAAGGGGCGCTACGAGTACGGATAAGAAAGTCGAAAACGGACGTGTACGGCAGAGGTGAGTGGGTATCCATCAGCCCGCTGGGCGCCCGTTGGTGCCCAGTCGCGACAGTAACACGTTATATGGCATCCAGGCCTCAGGGCGATCGGTTTTTGGTCCACGCGTCGGGTTTTCCCCTCACACGTTTTCAGGTTGCGGCTGTCTTGCGCAGGTCCCTACGGGCAGCAGGTTTCGACGCGTCTGATTTCGGTACCCACTCGTTTAGAATTGGCGCAGCCACATCGGCCGATGCGGGCGGTATGAGTGAAGAAGGGTTAAAGAGACTGGGGAGGTGGAAGTCGCAGGCGTATAAGTCCTACGTTAGGCCGGATCTAATGGTAGGGAACTTCCATGGTTAGTCGTGTTAGCGTTTTTAAAAATAATTTTTGTTTGTGCTCAAGAAGAGATCGTTGCCCTTGGAACTGTTTTTTTGTTTTCTCAGTTATGGAGCCATGGAAGGTGCACATCGTGGGCCACTCATATATATATTGGGCCCAGAAGAGGGCGGCGGTACGGCCAATGGGATTGGACTTGGGCCTTACCGGAACGTCCGTAACCTGGCACGGCGTCCGGGGGCTAAAATGGCCGGACATGCTAAGACTCGTAGCGGACATTGGGAGGCGTAACCCCGGGAGAGTGGTTTTGGTCGTCCACGCAGGGGGTAACGACCTCGGCAGTTTGAAGACCAGGGACCTTCTGGTCTTAATGAAGCAGGACATTTTGCGTTTCCAGGAATGTTTCCACATGGTGACTATTGTTTGGTCGGACATCGTTGCCCGCAGGCATTGGAGAGGAGCAAAGAACTTGGAGGCGATAGAAAAAAGCAGGAGATTTATCAACATGAAAATGTCTCAGTTTGTGCATTCCCTTGGGGGGGTGGCCGTGCGGCATTGGGAATTGGAGGATCAGGAAAAAGGTGCATTGAGGGAGGACGGTGTACACCTCAATGAGCTAGGCTTAGACACGTTTCTATCAGGGATACAGGACGGAGTGGAAGTTGCACTGGCCAAGGTCGGTGGGGTGGGACGGAATGAGCCGAAGTAATTCGCCACATCCCGTGTGGCCCGGAAGTAGTCCATGCTGGGTTAGGGTTAGAGAGGAAGGTTCGCAAGCCCAAGGACCGGGGCTTACGAACGTCCTTGGCAGACGGTTATGGACTGTAATATACCAGCTTTGCAGCATGGATAGGGTTTTTCAGAAAAGTTATGAACATTAATGTTATTTACAAGTTATTCAATAAAGCTGTGGCCTACCCCACGTTTTACAGCAAGAAGTGGTAGATGGTTATTTTGTAATTAGGTAAGCGAGCGGTTTAAGTAAGTTATTTGTCCCCAGTCTCGTATGCTGTGAGCTGCTTAAGAAAACAGCAGGTGACTGGGGACAAGAGGTAGGTGAGTGGGAGGGAAAGTAGGTGAGCGAGCCAAGGGGGGGCGGAGCTCAGGACAGGATGTAGAAAGGAGGGAGCGGAAGAAGGGAAGCAGAAGAAGAAAGACACGAGGAGAAGAGGTGATCGGTGAACGGAGAAGACGCCCGCCCGCCCGCCCGGTAAGTAGGGTAGAGAGGTGGAGGGTGCAGAGTAGGTGGTTAGTTAGGAAGTCGTCACAGCTAGTGGTTGGCCCGGAAGTAGTCCATGCTGGGTTAGGGTTAGAGAGGAAGGTTCGCAAGCCCAAGGACCGGGGCTTACGAACGTCCTTGGCAGACGGTTATGGACTGTAATATACCAGCTTTGCAGCATGGATAGGGTTTTTCAGAAAAGTTATGAACATTAATGTTATTTACAAGTTATTCAATAAAGCTGTGGCCTACCCCACGTTTTACAGCAAGAAGTGGTAGATGGTTATTTTGTAATTAGGTAAGCGAGCGGCTTAAGTAAGTTATTTGTCCCCAGTCGTGCAGGAAACCCAACACAGGTATATCCCTGAGGTCAGTACAGGAGGCCCCACACATATATATCCAGCAGGTCAGTGAAGGAGACCCCACACATGTATATCCCGCAGTAGAGTGCAGAAGGCCCCATACATGTATATCTTGCAGGCGTTAGCGCCCAGTTTCCGTAGGCTGCAAATTTACTTCATTATGCGGCCATATAGAACTGGAGTACACTGACAGGTTGGTGCAGGAGGCCCAACACGCATATCCTGCAGGACAGTGCAGGAGGCCCCACACACGTGTATCCCGCAGGTCAGTGCAGGAGGCCCCACACACGTGTATCCCGCAGGTCAGTGCAGGAGGCCCCACACACGTGTATCCCGCAGGTCAGTGCAGGAGGCCCCACACACGTGTATCCCGCAGGTCAGTGCAGGAGGCCCCACACACGTGTATCCCGCAGGTCACTGCAGGAGGCCCCACACACATGTATCCCGCAGGTCAGTCAGTAGACCCCACACACGTGTATCCCGCAGGTCAGTGCAGGAGGCCCAACACACGTATATCCTGCAGGACAGTGCAGGAGGCCCAACACACGTATATCCTGCAGGACAGTGCAGGAGACCCCACACACGTATATCCCGCAGGTCAGTGCAGGAGGCCCCACACATGTATATCCCGCAGGTCAGTGCAGGAGGCCCCACACATGTATATCCCGCAGGTCAGTGCAGGAGGCCCCACACATGTATATCCCGCAGGTCAGTGCAGGAGGCCCCACACACGTGTATCCCGCAGGTCAGTGCAGGAGACCCCACAAACATCCCGCAGGTTAAGGCAGCGTTCTTTACCTTCTATGGAATGCGGGAACAGAAGAACCACTAGATGCCTCTGTTATCACCACAACACCGGATACAGCGCCTCACCTGAGCTCATGGGGTCGCTAACTGCACCCTAAAGAACTGGCACCATGTAGCCAATGAGTCACAATACCAGTTATTTTGGGCTGATGGTAGGGTTCTGGGGTTTGGATGTGGCGCAGACCCCATAAAGCCATGGACCCCAGTTGTCAACAAGGCACTGTGCAGGCTGGTGGTGCCATACTGGTCTGGGGTTCTCATGGCATGGGTTGGGTCCTTTGGTTCACCTAAATGCATCATTGACCAATGTCCTCTATATTTCACTGCTTGGTGGCCACTTGCAGCCCTTCATGGACTTCATGTACCCCACAATGATGGGCCCAACTTATCCAAAATGGTTTGTCATTAACATTCAACCAACATGAGCCTAATCCTGCAATTATGGGATGTGGTGGAGGGGATCCATTCACACCTGAGATGCTGTATCTACAAATCCCCCCTAGCTGTGGGGGCTTTCCAGAAGGCTCAGCATCCCTCCAGACTTCCATCCACTTGTGAAATCGATGCCAAGTCAAATTGCTGCACTTTGCTGGGCTAGAGGGGGTCCCATCACTTTTGGCATGTCCATGTATATGTATAACGGCCATCTGGTGTAGCCACAAGATATGGTGGCCATATTAGTTGTCAGCTAGCTCTCAGCATAAAACATAGAAATGCTTGTCACTCTTCCTTAGGGGTTTCCTGCTTGGCCATATAGGGGGGATCTGGAGTGGAGCAAAAACACCCCCCCCCCCCCCCCCATGATGTCCATATACCCTAGTAGGACTTACGGACGGGGTTGCCCTAATGAAATCTGCACTTGACATTTCTGCAGCTAGAAGTCTCCCAAGAAGCTCGTCGCAGCGGAGAGAACCGCCGTGCGTCTTCCTGCGGCCCGCAGATCATTGCTCCATCAATAAGCAAAATGCATTTACATGTAAAATGTCAACAGAGCGGCGGCTGAAAGCTGCGAGCGCCATCGATAAAATATAATCGTCTGATCGGGGAAAACCGCATTAGCATGTAAATTCCCCTTTTGTCTGCGCCTTTCATGCTTTGCAGCACTTTCTTATCTGAGAAGTCCGATAATTCTTTATTCCAGCCGCCGGATTCACAACCACGCTGCAGGCGGGGGAGTCGTAGTTCTGCGGACCTTATGGGGGCTGCGTAAGGGGGTATTCACGCAGGTGATTATCACGCAGGCGGTTATCACACACGACGTCTGCGCATTGTGAGACGCACAGCAATTTTAAATGGGTGTATTTATACTGGGGGGGGGGGTGTTCCCTCTCTCTTTCTGTTGGTCTGAGATAGAAAGAAAGTCGCAATGTGTCGTATTTTTGGGCGATTCTGTTCGAGAAGCTCCTATTATTCCCTATAGGAGCAAAAAAATAAATCGCGTGGCGCTCGCATGTAAGTTAGGTGGGCTGTGATTTCTATTTTTACTATTAAAACAACATGTGGTTTTTCACAGACGTGAGCGCCGATGTAATGAGAAATCACTGGATCACAAGGGCAAAACTCTGACCGATGCTGTAATACCCTGCCGGACAGGTACTCTGGGGGCACCAGGACAAACTCCGCTGCGGGAATCCCGCATGTGGGGTCCGACCCACTCGTGTGCAGGAGGCCTTAGGGCCCAACGGGATCTTTATCCATTGACCTGTTACCCAACTTCGGCACATGCACATGTCAGCAAAATGGCGAAAGCAAGCACAGAAGCTGGGGAGGGCCAGGAAATTTAAAATCTCCTTGCTGCTGGCTACTAAAGGTAGCTGAAGCCTGGAGCAATGACCAAAGGCTGCAGGGACCGAGGGCTGCGGTGAGCGGTCTCCGACCACGTGTGATCACGTGAACGTTAAACACAGCTGTGCTTCAATGCTCCTTTCAGTTTGGGCCCGTTGTGCAGCCAGACAGAAGATTAGGGCCACTATGGGTATGTTTCTGAACACGGGACAAACGGGTATCCATTTTGGGGTGAAAGTCTTCATATGTGTGCTGTTTTTAAATTGACACAATTGCCAAAAAAAAATGAAAATCATAATTTTTTCCTTCTGCTTTGCTTAGATTCATTCAATGAATCCATTAAGGGGTCTAGTTTTGAAAATGGGGTCATTTGTGGGGTTCTCTATCATTTTGGCGGCTCAAGGGCTCTACAAGTGGGCGATGGGGACTAAATCACCTGCAAGCAAAAGGCCCGTTCTGAAGGCCACCGGCTGCTCCTTTCGGTTTGGGCCCTGTTGTGCATACAGACATAATATTAGGGCCACTATGGGTATGTTTCTGAACACAGGACAGACAGGGGGATCCATTTCGAGGTGTAAATCCTCGTTTTCATGTGCACTATAGAAAAAAATATGTCTTTAAAATGACATATTCGCAAAAATATCAAATTTTATGTTTTCTCCTCTAAATTGCATTAATTCTTTAAAAAACTGTGGGGTTAAAATACTCCTGACCCCCCTCAGTGAATACATTAAGGGGTTTAGTTTTTAAAATAGGGTCATTTGTGGGGGTATCTATCATGCTGACACCTATGAGCCTTTGCAATCTTGGCTTGGTGCAGGAAAACAAAGTGTTCCCCAAAATGTTGATAAATAATGTTAAATTTGTGCATCTCCTAAATGGTTAAGAAAACAAAAAAAGTTTTTCCAATGTGCTTCCAGAATAAAGCAAAAAGATGGAAATATATATCTCATCAAAAATTTGTGCAGTATGTTTGCACATATCTGAGATATTACAGTTGAAAATGTGAAAAAATAACATATTTTTTTCAAAATGTTCCCACTTTTAATAAATATACACAAATTCTATGGGTCTCTTTTTACTACCTAAATAAAGTACAACATGTGGCGAAAAAACGATGTCAGAATCACTGGGATATGCAGAACCTTAACGGAGTTATTGTAGGTTAAAGTGACACATATCAGATTTCCAAAATTTGGCTCCGTCACTAAGGGGTTAAAGAAGAATTGCCCAAAAATAGGACATTCTGCAATATTTCTTTCTCAGCCCGTTGGTTCGAGAGAAAAATCATCCATGCGAATAAACTAAAATGTGTTCTTCTAATGTGCGAGGTCCTTCCATATCGCAATCAGACGGAACTCGTGTGTGAAAATCGCCCGTGTGATGCGCCCTTACGATGACATCAGAAGTGTCGCCTCGCATCCTACAGCTCTGTAGGTTATCGAGTGACTTCCCACCGTCTCTGCGTTCTAATCCGGGGCTTGGAAAGCCGCGTGACTACCAGTGAGGCGGCCGGCAGTCGTCGTCTTCACCTCCCTGCAGCCGATCTGCTAGTATTGCTATGTGCCTTGGCTATCGGGTGACAGCCAATGTTGCATCTGTCATTGTGGTTCCCAGATGAAGGATTTACTGGCTCGGCAGTCAGTAGAAGCTGCGGCGCTCGCCTTCCGCTGCGCAGATGGGGGTCAGCGACATGTTTGTTGCAGTCGCGGTTTATGAGGCAATTTACTGTAATCAGCGGCTAATGGTTGGATATGGCAGGAATTAATAAACCGCAAGGCAAGAAGCCGGGATTGAGGATTAGTGGCTGGTAATGGAATCAAACACGCCTGCAGTGTAATCACAGGGACTCTGACAGGCAGAGCGATCCCTCCGATCAGCGCCGCCATCACCCGCCAGCTGCTATATACTGCTACATCAATAACGAGGAGGGAAAAGGTCTGCGATCATATATGAAGACCACGTTATTGCACATAAACAGTAAAACAATAAAAAACCATAATTATCACTTCCATGTAAATAAATGATACAACCTCATTGATTGATAGTGAACAGAGATGAAGGCAGAAAACCTAAGGAATCTGTGCAAATAACATGAATATGAAAATATCAGCTCTCCAGAAAGCAGGAAGATAGCGGCATCTCCACACAAGAAAAATACCGGACCAGAACCAAGCTCATACCATAAATACGGCGCCAGAACCAGGCTTGTGTCATAAAATCAGCAGCAGGATGCTCATAACATACAGTAAATACAGCACAGGAACCAAGCTTGATACAAGAATGAGCCTCAGGCCCCCCGCACATGACCGGGTTTAAATTGTGGAATCCGCGACGGACGATTCGCGGCTTTCCACACCAATTCAAACCAATGAAGCATCCGCATGTCCGCTCACAGAAGTGGACAGCGACTGCGAGGAAAAATCACATCATGCTCCATTTTCGTGTGGGCTCTGCACGGACGGCTTCCATTGAAGCCAATGGAAGCTGTCTGACCCGCGTCCCATTGACTTGCGGAAAGGTCTAGGGACCTGCGTCAGCGCCCATTGCGGCAAAGCGAACCATTTGAAAAAAAAATCTGTACTGCACATGTTTGATGGCTTGCTGGTCAGACCATCCGCAGTATAGAAGAAGACAAGAAATGACTGATACGCATGGACATTGGCCGGGGGCAAGGTCGGATTCTGCTGCGGGATCTCGCATCCGGAATTCAACCTGTGCATGTGCAGGTGGCCTCATAAACATAGATTCAGCACCAGAATAAAGCTCATTACGTAAATATAGTACCAGACGCAAGCTGACAGCATAAATACAGTACCAGAACCAAGCTCAGCACAGATTTACAGCACCAAAACCAACTTCATAATGTAAATACTGCACCAGAACCAAGCTCAGAACATAGATACAATAACAGAACCAAGCTCGGTACATAGACAAAGCACAAGAACCAAGTGTGACTGTATAACATCTACTCTGGCCATTTATGCTACTGCATGTGGTACAGGGGCTCTTCAGGGTCTGGAGTCCTGGAACCTCTGTAAATCCCCTTGTAGCTATGCTGTTCGGTTGAGAAGACAGTAAGACGGGCATTACAGCGCAATAACTGAAGGAGGAGGTGAACATGTTGAGGGTCTTTTACACTGTTCGATAATTGGGCAAGAATTCATCTACCAGCTCATCAGGCCTTGGAAAGTCACACCCAATCGGCCCCCATACAGCTTCACAATTATCGGCAGCACACCCCCCATTCACACGGGGGATGTGCTGCCAACAATCATGGACACCGGCTGCAAAATTGTGATCAGCTGATGGATGAGTTGTTCGTTTGGCAGCTGATCGGATGCCACGTCACACCGACCGCATTATGATCGGGCAGATGAACCTTTGTGCCAATCGTTGGGCCGCTTAGCTTAAGCCCTGCTGACATATCTGACCTCTACATGCTGCAGTTATGGGGGCTGCTCGGCACTTTCATGTATGCGCTACTTAGTAGTACTATGTAGGAACTTAACTGTAGTGTACAGCGTGGAGTCAGAAGCCGCATACAGCGCCGTATCTGACTACTGCCGTCCTATAGTGATATTACAATAGTGCACTGGGATAGGAAGACACGGATGCACTACACGGTATGGCACACGGGCCCCTGGGGGCCCCAGAATATGGATTTCGATTGTGTTGTGGCCCTGTAAGAGATAGAGTAAAGCCCAATTGTGAAGTTGAAGAGCAGCAGGTGAGACGCAGGAATCCGCTCTCCACATCTCTCCAGTGTGCTGGAAGTGGCCCCTTCTGCTATGATACACGCACGGAGCCGGCGTTGGTTCATTCCAAGGACTCTCAACGCAGTTGGGAGCCTAAACCTCCGGCGGACGACTTCCTGGGTGATCGGCCCCCATCGTCGCAGACGGAGCCGCTTCCAGTCCGCTTTCCTTACTGCAGTCCTACAAGCCCGTATAGCACTATATGGTGGTATTCATTTACTACATGGCGTTGTTGTGTCCACATTATGACAAGATTCGCCATTTTCCCCAAAAATGTGAGGGGGATAAAAAACACAGGCCGGGGCCCCAGGATGCATGCTGTCCCAGGGGCCGCTGTGTGTATGCACTGTATATATTGTACAGATTAAGCGATCGTTACCATGACTGGTGCGCCGCCATATCTCGGTTCACAGCAGCGATCTGCGTTGCAGGTCCTTCATCAGAAGGCATTAGAGGGCCCCTTTTATAATGTGATGAAATGCCGATTTTTGGCTGTTATGCCCGACCATAATTCATGTTTCTGGCTGATTTTGGACTTTATATTTTCTGACCGTTTTCAGGATTATTATATATATATTATTACTATTTTCGGTGGTGTAATAATTTCCCATTTCCGTCCCAGTATGCAGCAGTTGTGTGATCGCGCCTCTCCGTGCGCCCCCGCCTCTCAGGGTCAGCCTATAGCTGGGGGATTTAGGAGATTCTGAGCCAAACATACATACGCCGCGTCTCGGCCTTCAGGGATTTTATCATCTGCCCCTAAAATGTTCCTGCTGTCACTTCTCATTTCGGTAGACCCCGGGATACACACGGCACCGACTCCCACACATAACGACACGTGACCTCCTGGAGCTACAAGATAGGAATGTACAGCCATCTGAGCAGAAGGGTCTACGAGATTATATAAACACAGAAACAGCGCCACTCCTTGTCTGTGGGCTGTGCGCAGTACTGCAGCTTCACTCCATTGCCGCAGCATTGAGGGAGGGAGATGGCAGCTGATTTTGAATGATGGGAGGATATTTCCACACCAGTTAACCTCTTCCTGACATGCTCTATACATGTACAGCCCACACCAGATTTTGTATGGAGCGGGCATAGGAGCCGAACCCACTCCATCCACAGCGGGTGACAGTTGTGTTTGCCAACTGATACCCAGCTGAAACAGACGCAATTGACCATTTAAACACCGCTGTCAATTCATTTAAATGTCCCAATCGGTATTGAGACATCTTGAAACCCCCCCCCCCCCCCCTCCTTTTACTACATCCGTTGGGTCTCTCCTCCACCTCTTGGTTTCTTGTCTGCAGGGGGTTTGGAACTTTGTATCAGGAGAAGGAGCCCTGCCAGCTATAAGGATCTAGTGGGCAACGGATCCGCAGACTCCTCTATGGATGGACGACATCTACTAGGAACATTCGGACCCCCTGCTGCGCTCCCCCACCTCTGCTAATGATGCCTTTGGGTGGTATGACGGCAGTGTCTATCCTGGCATCAGCCGGGCACTGTGAGTGAGGGGATGCCCGCCGTGCGTCAGTCTAGGGGGTTTTCCAGGTGACATTCGCTGTGTTCTAGATAATTATTCCAGGCACGGATCGCCATCTCCGTCATCTGCTCCAACAATCTGCGCAGCTGAGGATTTCCCAGACCCCGGGAGTCTCGGGAGCCGCGGCGCCGCGCTGCCAGGAACAGCTTGTGTACAATGTGAGCTCAGCGCAACCTAAACCACATGACCTGTATGTTTTCACCATAAATCCTTGATAATCGCAAGGCCTTCAGTCGTCCAGGGGTTAAATGATTATCCCAAAAAATCGTCCTAATCGCACCGACCTGCAGAAAAAAACATCGCTATCTATACCGCATAATGAACGCCATAGAGGAACTGCTGCAGAACTGATGTCTTCTTGCGCCCCATGCCCAAAATTACTAAAAGTTACACAGTATATATGTATCCCAAATTGGTACCAACCAAATCTACAGCGCCCCCCGCAGTGAACGAGACATCATACGGTCGATTAAAAACAGCTATTATTTCTGAAAAGTGGGGGAAAAAAGCCTCAGGTCGTTAAGTATCAAACGAGCCCCGGCCCTTCCAGGGTTAAACTCTGTAGTGAAGCAGTATACTGCAAGCTCCCCCTAGTGGTGGTTGCAGGCAGCCAGCGGTTGCTCATCTACCTCTTTCTATGGCATGCTGAGGATTTGGAGCTCCGACCTCTACAACCATCTACTGAAAAATCAACGTTGCATCTAAAAATAAGTAAAAAAGTGGAGATTTGCTGTAAGGCGACGACGGCCGCCGCTGCTGACTGACCCGTGCGCGGGCCTCCCGAATCACCCAGGGTAAATGTCACGGACAGCTCGTAATATCACAGCCGGATCTTCTACAATATATTCTTATTAACGTGATATTGAAACTTTGGTGTAATTGAGGTCGGAGATATTACGCGCCCCCCCCCCTCCCCCGTAGCGGCGATGTAAAGGTTATTATATCTGTCATCTCCTCTGCTGTACGAGGATGTCGCCAGATGTGTCTAATGACGAGCGAATCATTCCAGCGAGCCATCCAGGCCCGTGGGCTGATTTACGCAAGGTAAGCGTGCTCAGGGGACGCCTAATCCACAGCCGCCATGTCACTAACCTGCCCGCGGATGGCATTCTGGGATTATGTTGTGCCGATCTGGAAGTCAGATTTATTCATCTGCATGGGTTAACATGTTGAGATTATGTCCTAATACATCCTTATAGTGGTCAGAGCTCCAAATAAGCTGCTGCTGCCACCACTAGGGGGAGCTCAGGAGCCTACTGTATAGGTACATTGTACTTAAAGAGTAACCAAACTATATACAAACTTTCAATAGTGATGTGTCAGAATTGGTGGCGGTCCTGGTGCCGTCACCCTCGCTGATCGCTAGAATAAAGGGGCAGAAGCGCTCCTCTAGGCAGTGTGCCTGTTCACTGCTAGGGGCGGAGTACAGACTCCATAGAAAGTCTATGCAGCACTTTATACAGGCACAGGGCTCCGCTAACTGCTTTTTCTCCACACATTTTAATGATGGGTGGGCGTCGCAGTGCATGGGCTCCACCAATCAGAACATTTGATGTCTCACGATAACATGTCAAAAGTTGTTTTTTTAAGTTTAGTTATACTTTAAAGGAGTTGTGCCAAGTTATACATTTATTTAATATCTGCAGGATATGGGATAACTTTATGATTGTGGGGGTCCGACAGATAGGACTCCAAGAACGGCATGTGTGCCGACAATCCATTCATTTCAGAGGGAACATTGGAGATTGCTGATTATTTGTCCCTGTCAATTTCTGGTTCTTCTTCGAGGCCCCTCCCTTCCGTATCACAACGCCAGCGGCACTCAGTAACAGTTGCTGATGTGCGCTGCATTCTAGGTACTGCAGTGCACAGTACAGGTAGGTGAGAGGAGCGCAGCGCAGGCTGAACTCGGCTGTGGATCTGCTGCTGATTTCAAGTCAAAGTCCACACCGAGGGCGCAGAAAAACTGCAGATTGAGCTGTGGAATATTCCGCTCCGTGTGAATACCCCCTTAAGTGTGCGAGTACCGCAGTAAGATGACCCTCGTGCGCCTTGCCAAGCAGCAGTCATGTGATTGCGACCCATCGAGCCGCACGCTTTCCAGGTGTAATTGAATTTCACAGCTTCAGTATCCAGTCGGGTTGTAAAAGTGCAGAGCCTCAGCATTAAGCAGATTCCCCGCAGTCATGTATGAGCGCAGCTGCGATCCGCCGCGCAGCAGACGGTTTTTATCTCCACCACCTCATGACAGATTTAGAGACGTCTTACATAACCGTGAGATAACTGTGCGCCGCAGACTATCTTACATTTCATGTGTTAAGCAGAGCGGGAGATTGGAGACTCAGCAGAACCGTGAGACATTAGAAATAACGGCCTGTTTACAGCACCGCCGCTGCCTGTGGTTGTGCGCGGTACTGCAGCTCAGCCCCAGTAAAGAAGTGCTTAATGGACAATTATACACCGCAGCTTTCTTTGGGTTTTTACTTAACATAATGAGGAGTTCTGCAGTTTTCTGTTATACTTCGTGGTTCGGCTCCTTACCATCTTCCAGATCTCTGCTTGCTTTCAGTGGATGAAGCACAATCCATTCTTGCAAGGGGCGTGATTAGTCACAATTGGCGCAGCGCTCAGAATCAGGATTTTGACACATTTTTTTCCAGTCCAAACAAAGAGCGACACAGACCGGACTCCAGGCTGATGCACTGTAGTAAAGGACAGATGAGCTCAGAGGAGTACGTAGACAGGATACAATGTGACAAACCCACAGCTGTGGAAGTATTGGGCCTCAACAGATTTTCAGTATGTTTTACAGAACTTTGGAATGTTCCAACTCCCTAACAGTAAGCAGAGATCTGAAAGTTGCAGAACTTTTCAATAGACCAAAGAATCCTGAAATCTACTTATACATTTGCCTCTACCCACTTTGTTCATACTTCGCAGGCAATGCCACTTTAGGTTACATGGCATCCTATGCAGAATTCCCCATCCCCACCCACCCAAATCATAAAAAAAAACAATTGCACTGCTAGACAGTCTGCCTGTATTCTGCTGGTGCATGAAGCAGCAAGATAGCTGCAAACCCACACCAGAACAGCTCAGTGAATAAATACAGTACCAGAACCAAGCACACAACATTAATACAGCACCAGAACCACGCGTGGTACATACATGCAGCAACAGAGCCAAGCTTGGTACATGAATACAAAACTTACACCATAAAGTCAACACCAGAACCAAGCTCTTAACCTAAATACAGCACCAGAACCAATCTTGGACCATAAATTCTGCACCAGGACCAAGCTCTTAAGCTAAATACAGCACCAGAACCAATCTTATACCATAAATTTAATGGCAGAACCAAGCTCTTAACCTAAATACAGCACCAGAACTAATCTTAGACCATAAATTCGGCACCAGAATCAAGCTCTTAACCTAAATACAGCACCAGAACCAATCTTGGACCATAAATTTGGCACCAGAACCAAGCTCTTAAGCTAAATACAGCATCAGAACTAATATTAGACTATAAATTCGGCACCAGAACCAAGCTCTTCAGCTAAATACAGCACCAGAACCAATCTTATACCATAAATTCAACACCAGAACCAAGCTCTTAACCTAAATACAGCACCAGAACTAATCTTAGACCATAAATTTGGCACCAGCACCAAGCTCTTAACTTAAATACAGCACCAGAACCAATCTTAAACCATAAATTTGGCACCAGGACCAAGTTCAGTACATAATTACAACATGAACTAACCTCGGCACATAAATACAATACTAGAAGCAATCTGCTAACATAAATACAGTACTGTAACCAAGCTCATAATATACATACAATAGCTGAACTATTGTGTAGGAAAACCAGAGGGGAGGTGACAGAGCCAGGAGGAGGATGATTCATGTAGCTGCACAAGACATTGGCACACAGAGGAAGATGATCAACGGGCAGATGGAGCTAAGGGGGCAATCGCCCCAGCCTACATCCACTTGGTGCCCTCCTCTACAAGCTGGTGGCCGACGCCTTATGCAACTGCAAAACTTGCACGTATCCAAGGTCAGCCATGTTTCTAGAACCATGATGCTTTGCAGCAAGGCACCAGATTCAACTGCTTCGTATCACTCCAAAAACCCCTTTATTAGTGAGATCTCGCTCTCAGGAAATTTTGGGGAGGTAAATAGTAATACATGAACTACTGTTGCAGAGGCGTAACCTGAAGCTTCTGGGCCCCAATTCAAAATGTGTAACAGGGCCCCCAACTATAATGGTTTATTCATAGTACTGGGCTCCCTGTATGGAGAAGAGAGGCCTTATGGGCCCTCTAAGGCTCCTGGGCCCGGGTGCAACCGCATCCCCTGCACCCTCTATAGTTACGCCAGTGCACTGTTAGGATAACACATTAACGCCTGCTGCTTTGCACCGGGATGGCATGTCCTGCAGTGTGTATATCCACCAGCAGAGGGAGCTGTTGCTCACTATTCCTGATTTTAGTCTTCTATTGCCTTAATTAGCGCATTAGCGGTTCGATACTTTATACGTTTGATATTTCTCTCTTCTTGCCCCCGGGGCGCGCACACATTAAATCACTGATGGGATGAAGTACCTTCAATATACCATAAAGTCTGCGAGGAAGTAAATTAAAATTCTTTTTAAGAGCAAACCGTGGAATTAGCCACATTTTATGTGAATGTATCAGCTTGCCATATTTGGTAGGAAGAAAAGAGACCAATTACCGAAGGCTTGAAAAGGCAGAAAGACCTTTTGACATAATCTGATTTTATAATGAATTACAGGCCGAGCTCCTGGGTTGTGTGTGGGCTGCCATGTGGGGGCTTGTATGTCAATGTGGGACTGCCTTCTACTGTTCTACATAGCACTGAATACGCGTGGAAGTAGTTATGGGGGGACATTAATGGAAAGACAGAGGAGAAGCAAGAGGGGGGGTGTTTACACGTGCCTTTTATCTTAGTGTGCCCATAACGTCAATAGGGCTTCCTATTGATACAACTTCCTGTCCACAAGAGCTCGGGGGGTACTGCTTCTTATTGAAGCGATCCAGCAGCGAATGAAGCCTTCAGGCAATGCTTCATGGGAAGGGAGAAGTATGTAAATGAGCAGCCAGACCAGAGACTCCTCCAAAAGGAAGATACCCATCTGAAGACAGTAGCTTTCAGGTTCTTGTCTCTGGTCGCTACAAAGCAGAACCTACCCAGGACCTCTTCCTTTTGGAGAACTAATTTACACTCTTTGTTTTGTTCCTATGAAGCCTCACCTGAAGTCGGCATAGATCAGCCATGTCTCTTCAATGAGGAGCAGTGCTCAGCTACAGTAGGAAGAGCTGCTCTGGAGTACACACTGCGGAGTAGTGCCAGCTTTAAGTTGGATGACACCCTGTGACACCCCCATGATGAAAAGTTGATATGCTCTATTGCAGGTTGGTTTGGGGGTGTGGCTTATACAAGGAGGCGGGACATATGCATCTTAGAATTTGTCTCATCCATGTGTTAGCCAGTAATTCAAACTAATGTTACTGTTATGTCTAAACTGGACGCACTAGTTCCAAAAGCAAAAATACTGCGCAAATGTACACATGGAACACAAAAGATAGTGAACTGCGAACTGGACTGATGGGCAGAAATAACACAATGACTGACAAACGCCCAAAACACTCACCTAGCATACCTGCACATGAAACCAGATGAAATAGATACGGAATGAGGTATTGGTTTGTATTTCGGCCAAGACACTTAAGCCCACGAGCCCGCAACAAGGGTCCTAATTGTCTTGTTAGTCCCCACTGTAACTAGACAACTTACCCCATGAATCCTGCCTGCAAGTGGGGCAACCATCCCAATAGGGACGGCCCCATGCTGGAACCTATGGACCTAACTCACCCACGATGGCAAACTATCCAAGCAGACAGGACACAGTTCACACCAACACACCAAGGAACACATACCACATGGAACAGGACTGTTCACACACCACGTCCGGCACAGACCCACAGAACACGTCACTGTTCACACCATACCAAGAAACCTACATGGATGCAAGCACAAGGGAAATGAGGAAACCAGCATCCTCTAGCCAGAGGGGCTAGTATATATATATGCAGCAGACTGGTGGGGATCAGTTGGCTGGAGAACTCCACACCTAGCCAGCCAAAACATCCCAGTCCTGTGAAGGTGTGCTCCTGGCAACTCCTACAACTACAGGTCCCAGCAGCACACCCTAACAGTGACATGGCCAGCTGCGGTCTGCAGAGGTGAGGTACCGGCCATATGGAGACCATGTTGGGTTCCGCAGTGGGGTCTCCAGCTGGTTTGGGGTCCCTGGCTGGCTAGAGACCCCATCTTTTTGCCTTTGATGTAAATCCTCATCCTTAGCGCTGGACTATGCAGGAGATTAACAATCCCAGAACAGTTGGCCCTATCTAAGTAAAGAAATTCTCTCAATCTCTGCAGGCCTGAGGATAATCTCATGTTAATCCCGCCACTCAAGTCTTACCGCCGACTGTTCTAGCAGCACTCGCATCTTCAGCCTTGGTGCAGTTACCCATGTTGTACCAGCTACCTCCGTGTGCACAATTCACGCTGCTGCGGCACAGATGTAGCAGAGCTGGATTACTGTTTAACTCTTTGTGACAACATCTGCAGTGCTTCTGTATCTAGAATCTAATGACAAACTCAGCTCTGCTACATCTGGAAATCGAAAACCTCTTGTTGACCAGCTTGCATTCTGATAAGGTGTCACCAGGATCCAAAATGCTTAGTCTGGCATCAATGAACGTATTCTCTATCCACAGGGTGGGGGGTAACTTTATGATTAGTGGGGGTCCAACTGCTGGGACTCCACTGATCCTGAGAACGGGGCTCCCGGCGGTCCCTGAATGACTAGAGTGGAGGTCGCGCACGCGCACCACTGCTACATATAGCAGTTTACAGGATGCCGTCCGCCTGGTAATTATTTTTTACCCGTTTGGTACGTTAATGCAGTGATTGCGGAGTATCATGGGACTTGTAGTGTGGTGGCCCATCCCTCCAGGGACCCACAACTCAGTCCTCGGCCTCCGTCATCCGGTGCATGTATAATGTCAGATTAGCGGTGAGCACATCTGCGCCCCTTCGGCTTCGTGCATGTGGAAGCACCTTCTCGTTTAGATAAAGTGGGTCATTAAGCATTTACTGTGCTCAGTGCATGTAAACAATTAGTGAGTCTGCCTGGCATCCCGGGCCACGGGCACCTGACAGCCGGCGCCATGTTTACATATTCCACCTTTTAATGAGACCCGAAAGGCAGATTTTTTAACATTGCAAATCACGAAGCGGAGAGTTAGAAGCGAAAAACGGTAAAATGTAGAGGGAAGAGAGCGGATATTCCACCGCAGAGCGCTGCCGCATTCACTGGTTTCAGCTCCGGGGTATGTTCTAATAAGAAGCATGCAGGACGGGGCTGGAGAGGGTCTGTACAAATGTAAGGATTCAGGTCACATCCCATTCATTCCACCCATTATAAAATGCATGGTTTTACATTTAAAACAAGATTGGTTTCTTAAGAAGCAGCTGCAGTGTAAAGTATAAGGGAGGAATACAGGTGGATCTTCTGGAAGTGTAATATTAGTGGCCTATCCATGGAAGAGATCATCAACCAGTTGTTGAGGTCCTGGTCCCAGCACTCTTACCAATCAGCTCAGTGTTGTTTCCTCTTAAAGGGGATCTCCAGGACTTTTACTATTGAAGACCACCCCATTCCTTAGGATGGGTCATCAATAGTTGATCACCGAGGGTCTGCCATCTGGGAGCTGATAGCTCTGTTCATATTACAGTAGCCTGGTTTGATACTGCAAGCACAGCTCTCATGGAATTAATGGGAGCTGTGCCTTGAGTAGCAAACTGGACCTGTGCAATGTTGACAGCGCTATCAGTTTACAGTACTGTCCTTGTTGACAGCAGGTCTAGCAATCAGCTGATTGTCACAGATCCCGAGTGGCAGACCCCGCCAATCAATTATTGATGATTATTGGCCATCAATAGTAAAAGTCCTGAAGAGCCCCTTTAATTGTTTACACAGCACCATATATATGGTTGTGGCTGTGAGTGGTACTGCAGCTCAGTCTCCTTCAAGTAGCATGTCCAGTGTTGTGCCTGGTCAACAAATGAAGTGGAGGACCACTAGAGCACTTGATGCTGCTGATTGTCAGACCCCCACAATCAATGATCGATGGCCTTTTTTAAGGATAAAGTCCTGGAAACCCCCTTTTAGAGAAACACACCAGGCAAGATTGATCCTATTAGTGTAGGGACTGGAGGGTCGATGTGTCGGGGGTGATGACATCGCAGGAGCGAGGATACGATACAGCAGGGGTACCGCTGAAAATACAGGAAGAAAAAAGTGCTGCAAACACCGGGTAGCTGGGGTCGGCGCGGCGCTGTTCGGGTCCGACGTGGGGATTCTTGAACGGAGCAGAAAGTGGAATCCCCAGCGCAGGTGTGAAAGCAGCCGACACACATACAGCAAGGTTTGTGTTTTCTCGTCTTGTAGATATCAAACTCTTAATGTGGCACTAATTGTTCCAAGGTTTCCGCGCCCAAATCCACGCCGCTTTAGCCCTCTATTGAATGCTGCGCCCATCTGGCCCGCAGTTCATTTGCTGCAGGTTTTACCGCACAGTCTAAAATCCGGGTTGCAAAAAATAAAACGAATTGGCGTGTCAATTACCAACGCGGTTTGTGTTGGACGGCCGCATGTAACGTTGTCCTGATGACTCGGGCTAAACCCTCCGCAGAGTCACATGTAGATACACAGCAGCCTTGGTGTTCTGCTGCAGCTTAGTGTCATGGGTCAAGAGGGGTGTCGTCTCTCCTTAAGGAGAACACCCAAAAAGTGTGTGGAGACACCTAGGGGGTGAGTGGGTCGAGGAGGGGGGGGGGGGGGAGGCAACATCGTCTCTAACCAAGTAGAGCACCCAGAAGGGGTATGAGAAGACATCTGAAAAGTGAGTGAGGAGACTTATAAGGCCATGCACAGACTTATAAGGCCGAAACAGCTGTCTGTGTATGGATTCTGGCTTGGTTTCCTATTCCCAATCATTGTTTTACAGACTTGTTAAAAAGTTGTACAGTGATTTGCAGGAATGCTGCCTTCCAATAGGTGGCGCCGCAGAGGTATTTTTCCATGTCCCTTATTTGCACAGTTTAGTGTGGGATACACATCTGAACGTCCGTGGTGCACCTGACGGCGTGCCGGGGGAGGCCTGCGGGAGATCTGCAGCATTTCCAATAGCTGGACGGTCTCATCCACACGCTGCGGAAAATATCCAAAGCATAAACTGACCTGCAGCGAGGATTTCAGATCCACAGCAAGTCCAGCTGCACTGCGGAGATCAGCCTACATAATGTGAAATCCACACGCAGACTGTGCCGCGTCTCACATGGAGGTACCCGAACCCAGACAGTGCAGCACATGACCAGAACAACTGTGGTCCCCACCAAGGACTGTCACCCAGCTTTACCAGACCCCTGAGCGGTGTGAGCACCTTGGATTAGCAGATTGTGTATTACGCCAGTGATGACTGTGATACAGAATAACAGACGCATGCGTGCAATGAACACTGAGGGCGGTGAGGATAGCAGCGGGACCCCAATGATCCGCTACTTACCAAGCGACCTGCATGTTTAATGGTCACCTCCATCCTGGCCCATAATCTACAATGTGTAACCTACCATTTATGATCCTGGCATCATTTTCTATGGCAAAGGGGCCATCGGGCATTATTATTCTTAAGGGCTAGTTAGGACTGCCACAGCTGCCCCTGTCGCCATCATGTTACAGGATGAAGCATATAATGTAGTTCTCGCCGTTAGTCATGGTCGCCCCCTACTGGATAATCTCAAAATTCCGGTGTTTATCTTTGCACCACTATAATTTAATCCGCCTTCTACAGGGTTATGCCGCCATACCTGGCCTTAGCTACATGAGATCAGTGCGGTCGCACAAGGCGCCGGCCACTAGCTTACAGAGGGGCACCAGGCAGATATATGCTGAGGGTGATTGCCTCCATTAAGTCATATGATCTTCTTCCTTCATGCTGCAACATCTTGTAGATCCACAGCTACATCAGTTATCCTCCTCCTAGCTTTGTCTCCTCCCCTCTGATGTTCTATGGTGCCGCTATCAGACCATCACAACACAATTTCTTAGTTCTGTTACTGATATTATGTTATAAGCTTAATTCTGGTATTGTATCTATGTACTGAGGTTGGTTCCGGCTGTATTTTTAAGCTTGGTTCTGGTGCTGTATTTATGTTACGAGCTTAGTTCTGGTGCTGTATTTATGTACTGAAGTTGCTTCTGTTATTGTACTTATTCACTGAGCTCTTCTGCTATTTTGCAGAAAACAGGCCTACTATTAGGTTGTGCGGCTCGAACCTGTGTTTCTACAGGTTTCCATGAGCACACCTTCACAGGTGGGGCTTTATTGAGCTGGCTGGGTGTGGTATTTTCCAGCTAGCCAATCCCCCTAGTCTGCTGCACATAAATACCAGCTTCTCTTGCCAGAGAATGCTGGTCATTATGTCATGTTTATGCATTCTGTGTTAATTCCACTCTGAGCTTGGTTTTATGCATGTCTAGTCTGTAGTTTCTCCCTCAGTTTCCCTGAGGACCATCTGGACACCTGTAGTTGCTGTCTGCATCATATGCGGACCCCCTCTCCCCTTCCCTTTGACAGGTGCTGCCTCCAGACGTCTGATGTGGGTGTCAAATCGGTGATGCCTGACTATAGCAATAGTTTATCTGTATGCATGTGAGCTCTGAGTAGGGGTTCTCTGTCACCCTAGTGCAGGTGGCCGAGCATGTGTGTGAACAGTGTTGTGTTCATTGGGTCTGTGCAGGTGCCAGACAAGGTGTATGAACAGACCTATCTTGCATGCAAGTCCCTGGGGTGTTGGTGTGAACGGCTGCATGTTCAGTGTCTTTGGAGGTTTCCAGACATCAGGTGTGAACAGTCCTCTGTGAGTTGGTGTGAGCTGCATCCTGTCCTGCTGTGGATTGATTGCCATCCAGGGATAGGTAGGTCCCTAGGTTCCAGCGCAGGGTTGTCCTTATCGGGACGATCGCCCTGCTTGCAAGCAGGTTTTCACGTGGTGGTTGTCCCTATAGAGTAGGGGTATGTTATGTCTGCCCATGAGGCCAGTTCGCAGTCCTACCTTGGTGTTCAGTATGCATTTTGCGTGTACGCCGTCTTGCGTCCCTGCTGAGGCTTGGTGCCCTGGTGTTCCGTGGACGTAACACCTACTTGCCTATCAGTTGAATATATATAATTTTTATTGCAAGGGCGTCATAAATGAATTCAGACATGTGGTTCAGTCCTGTGGATGTCAGTTTAGATCTCCTTATAAGCTGCTACAGGGTGGAAGGGCGAGGACAATGCCATACCACAAGTACTCCGAGGCCGGTAAACAAGCATCTGCCCGCAAGGTGCCTGCGAGGTCTATAACTGTCTGCATTATTCATAGTGGCAGAACCTCCACTGCAGCGCTCTTACGCACATCTTAGGAGAGCAGCATTGCCTCGAGAGAGAACAGCTGAACGAGGAACGTGCCTTTAAAGAAACATCACACTGAAATGTTGCTTACTGTGAAAGTAAAGCGGATCCGAATCCTTTTATTTAGAGTCTAGAAAAGAATTTTCCGCCTGAGAGGTTTTGCTTTTTCTTTCCTCGAAAGTTTGTGCTTGCTGGATAGAATGAAGTCACTAGGTGGCGCTGTCCCATTGGAGTTTATGGGTGATGCTGTACATCATTGCACTTATACACGGATGTGCCAAAAGTCCTGGGATAGCACTCTGTAAACTGTTAATGAAATGGCGCTACCTCCGGGGGGTGGTTCGTGAATGCCAACACCTGTATGAGCTGGGAGGTCTTATTTTGCGAATGAGGGTGAACATTGGACTGCGATGCAATGTAAATGGGTGCCAGACGGATGGGACATTACATTTCCGAAGGTGTGTGGACATTTAACATACTTCGATCCACAGTGTCACCTGTGTACCGGGAATACCCACCCACAGTGGCCAGCGCAGTGTTTAACCGTTGGTGCTTAATGATCAATACCGGCAGCATCTGGAGTTGTACATGCGATCAGATAAGCGACTCCATCAGAAATCACAGCCACATTTACTGCAGGAGGTCCGACGTGTATCCTACAGTCAGTGCAGCGTTCTCTACCGCATAGTATGAAATCAGCTGCGGATACCAATGCTGCGGTATTTGCTGCAGAAATTTCCACTGTTGACATCTCGTAGCATAACTTAGTCACCTTGAGGTACGCTGCCACATACAGAATGGCCTCAGTAATAATAGTGACCCCCACAGGGGTCTCAGTAGTCAGTGTCCCCTGTATCAGCCCCAGTAGTAATAGTGACCCTCACAGTGGCCTAAGTAGTCAGTATGCCCTATATCAGCCCCAGTAGTAATAGTGATTCCCCCAGAGTGCTCTGAGTAGTGATAGTGTTCCCTATATCGGCCTCAGTAATAATAGTGACCCCCACAGTGGCCTCAGTAGTCAGTGTCCCCTATATTGGCCCCCAGTAGTAATAGTGACCCCCACAGTGGCCTCAGTAGTTAGTGTTCCCTATATCGGCCTCAGTAATAATAGTGACCCCCACAGTGGCCTCAGTAGTTAGTGTTCCCTATATCGGCCCCAGTAGTAATAGTGACCCCCACAGTGGCCTCAGTAGTCAGTGTCCCCTATATCGGCCCCCAGTAGTAATAGTGACCCCCACAGTGGCCTCAGTAGTTAGTGTTCCCTATATCGGCCTCAGTAATAATAGTGACCCCCACAGTGGCCTCAGTAGTCAGTGTCCCCTATATCGGCCCCAGTAGTAATAGTGACCCCCACAGTGGCCTCAGTAGTCAGTTTCCCCTGTATCTGCCCCAGTAGCAATAGTGATTCCCCCAGAGTGCTCTGAGTAGTGATAGTGTTCCCTATATCAGCCTCAGTAATAATAGTGACCCCCACAGTGGCCTCAGTAGTCAGTGTCCCCTATATCGGCCCCAGTAGTAATAGTGACCCCCACAGTCGCCTCAGTAGTCAGTGTCCCCTATATCGGCCCCAGTAGTAATAGTGACCCCCACAGTGGCCTCAGTAGTTAGTGTTCCCTATATCGGCCCCAGTAGTAATAGTAACCCCCACAGCGGCCTCAGTAGTCAGTGTCCCCTATATCAGCCCTAGTAGTAATAGTGACCCCCACTGTGGCCTCAGTAGTCATAGTGTCCCCTTTATTGGCCTTGGTAGTAATAGTGACCCCTATATTGGCCCCAGTAGTAATAGTGGCCTCAATAGGGATAGTGTTTCCTATATCAGCTCCAGTAGTAATAGTGTCCCCTATATTGGCCCCAGTAGTAATAATGACCGTCACAGTGATAATGTTCCCTATATTGGCCCCAGTAGTAATAGTGTCCCCTATATTGGCCCCAGTAGTAATAGTGACCGTCACAGTGATAGTGTTCCCTATATTGGCCCCAGTAGTAATAGTGACCCCTATATTGGCCCCAATAGTAATAGTGACCTCCCACAGGAGCTCCAGTAGTAATAGCGTTCCCCTGAGACTAATATACTTACCTCCTTCTGGTCTTCAGAGTGCTGCTTCTTTGCTCTACTGCGGACAAAAGTGTGTGCACCCGGACGCCTCCTCCCTTCTCCTCTTGCAGCGTTCCAGCGAGACGCACCAAAGCGGGGGAGACCACGGGGATTGCAAGATGGATGTCACTGGTGGCTCTGCAATGTTTGCCGCCAATGGTGGCAAAGGTGTTCTGCTCGGTCGCAGCACAGTGGCACAAAATACACATAAATTTCCTATTAATATGAACGTTGCTTTGTCACATGAAGCTAGCTAGCACTTCATCCGGGACTACGGTAGTCAATGGCAGAAATAATTTGACATGAGTCCTGGTTGCTGTTTTGGTAGCAAACCGGAAGTGCACAGTTTACTTCAGCTTTTAACGCAGTCGAACCACGGTACAATTAACAGTGGCAGTCTTGCAGAATAAGAGCAGAGTAAACGATTATGCAGTGCAGTGGATTTCCAAGTAAATACAATGTCCTCAACGCTTTCTCACTCTTTGAACTTGGAAGGTTACCCAGTATGAATTCCCACAGGCCTAGTTATCTGTGAGGCTTATGGGACGTGAATTATGCTGGTGTTGAAACTGGAACTAAGATGGCCGCTTTACTAGCCCTGGCTTTGAATTCACCGGGTTTAGTGTAACTCCCTGTTTTAGTGGAACAGCTTCAACCTTACCCCTCCACACTGCCGGTAAGACTAGAGAGTTCGTGAATCCTGGCTTCCCTGAAGAAAACTGCTTGCTTCAGTCGCTCGCACTGCAGACCTTCTCCCTGCATGTCCTCCTCCGACAACCTCCTACGCAGACTGACTACTGAAGACTGCTCTGACTTCTCCTTCACTTCCTGACTTGTTCCCACACTTTCTCTCCTCTCCTCCCCCTCAGCATAGAGGCTTACTGGGTATTTTCCCGCTCTGAGCTCTAACCAAACCCCTTGTCCGATCAGTGAGAGCATGATATGCAGCCAATTAGCAGCCAGCTGTTCACAAGCTTTTAGCTTAGAAAGGGGAGAAACAGGGTTTCTCTGACGTAAGGCACCTCCTATACCCCCTTGAAGCACATAGGCAGGTGTGACAGGACAATAAATGTGTGGCTATTTTGGAGGACCCTCTGAGTCACTACCCTCTGGGCCTGCAGAACCAAGGAGAAGAGGTCAGAGGGGAAGATCCCAGGTGCACACACTGCCATCAGTGTGTGCACCCTGCAGCAACACTGCTCAGTGATTACCAGCTGGGGGGGCCACAGCACCCCGGCTGGTAATCACCTTCATAGTGAGCAAACGTCCAGAAAGAGGGATACAAAGCCAGACAGACATTCCAAAAGCAGGACAAAGGCTGTCCCAGTTAGGGACCCTAGGGAAAGCGGGACACAGTGTCCAAAGCGGAACTGTCCCACCTAAATCGGGAGATCTGGTCACCTTAATGGCCATCTACAAATATCTGAAGGGCTGTCACAGTGCAGAGGGATCAGCCCTATTTTCATCTGCACAAGGAAAGACTAGAAGCAATGGGATGAAACTGCAAGGCAGGAGACACTGATTGGATATTAGACAGTGAAGGTTATGAATGAGTGGAACAGGTTGCCACAGGAGGTGGGGAGTTCTCCTTTAATGGATGTTTTACACCAGAGGCTAGACAGACATCTGTCTGGGAAGATTTAGTGACCCTGCACTGAGCAGGGGGTTGAACCCGATGACCCTGGAGGTCCCTTCCAACTTAGCCATTCTATACGTTGCTGCATTTCACCAGGCTGGAGGGGTCCTACATGATATCCGTTCCTGACTTATGACTTTTAGCATTTCAGTGTATTGTCCATATAGTTGCTTCAGTGGATAGGTTTGTCATGGCTCCCGGCTCAGGCCAAGAGAAATGAGGGGGATGAGGTTGTAAGGAGGAGCAATATGATCAAAAACAGACAACTACTTTATGTGCACTTTGCAATTCTTTATTAATGCTGTACTGCATCTAGAGCAAAGAATGTGTCAATTTTGCAAAAAGTCTTGATTAAAAAGTTTAACTTTTTTGTGTTTACAGCTCCTCTATGTCTCTGTGTCAACACAGTAGTCTGACGCTACAATGGTCCGCCCCCTACAAATGGAAGAAAGAACCACATAACTGCAGACTCAGTCTGTAGGTATTAGTGTAGTATGTCTCCACCGGAAGTATAGGTTGGATGGGCTCACCTACAGGTAATGCCCAAAGCTGGCAAAAGCTCCTGATTGGCAGAGACACACTACAGTAGTACCGCTCAGTACTACCCCGTTTCCCTGAAAATAAGACATACCCTGAAAATAAGACATAGCATGATTTTCCAGAATTTTTGAAGATGCAAAATGATTTTTCAGGCTTTTTGAGGATGCTTGAAATATAAGCCCTACTCCAAAATTATGCCCTGCCTACAGTTAATTAAAAAAGTCAATTTAAATAGTGTCCAGGCAGCTGCACATGTAAAAAAGTTAAACCTTTTTGAACAAAAATTAATATAAGACACTGTCTTATTTTCAGGGAAACACGGTAGTAGTTGGCTCCCAGCCCTCCTCCTTATCCCGACTGGTGCCAGAGTGTCAGCCCTCTGGTCCGGCATTGGTCGGTCTGGAGAGGGCTTGTAGCCCAGTGCCGGAATGTCAGCCCTCCAGTCCAGCACAAGTTGGGAGGAGTGTCCAGAGGTAGCTTCCCGGCTGTTGTCATGCCGGTACTGGGAGCTGCCTACTAGTACTGAGCGGGAGCTTTTGCCAGCTTGGGGCATGACCTGGGCGTTACCTGTAGGTGAGCTCGGCCAACCCATACTTCCAGTGGAGACATACTACACTAATACCCAGTCTACACACAGGTGGATCACAGTATGCAAGCATGGAGACACACAGGTCTGCATGGGAGCTGCATGTATGAAACACCATAAACATGAATAGGAAAGTGCACATAGATATCGGGGCATGGTGGAAGTTGCAGTTTTGAAAGAGCTGAGAAGCTAGCAATGGAAACCACTGAGGTGTCTGTTGACTCTACAAGGTGTGCCGTCCATAGAGAAATGCTTGGCACTTCTACAGCAACAGCACATCTGACTGCAGCACCTGAATCACGAGAAGTCTACAGCAGAGGTGGGGGGCTGCAGGGGCCGCGTGCGGGGGCAGCTATACAATGTAGGAAATGAGAAGCTGTACCGTAAGATTATACAGTCAGCTTACAGCAACTGACTCAAGCTATGTCATAGAGGGGACATGTCTAATGTGCCATCTAATGTGGCAATGTGGGATAATAAAGACAGTGATGGCATAGTGCAAAGCACAAAACAGTGACGTTACGGTGCAGGGGGAATAAACACAGTGATGTCACTGTACAGGGGGAATAAACACTGTGATGTCACTGTACAGGGGGAATAAAGACGATGATGGCATAGTGCAAAGCACAAAACAGTGATGTCACAGTGCAGGGGGAATAAACACAGTGATGTCACTGTACAGGGGGAATAAACACTGTGATGTCACTGTACAGGGGTAATAAAGACGATGATGGCATAGTGCAAAGCACAAAACAGTGATGTCACTGTACAGGGGGAATAAACACTGATTTCACAGTACAGGAGGGATAAACACAGTGATGTCACAGTACAGGGATAATAAAGATGGTGATGTCACAGTACAGGGATAATAAAGATGGTGATGTCACAGTACAGGAGGGATAAACACTGTGATGTCACTGTACAGGAGGAATAAACACTGTGATGTCACTGTACAGGGATAATAAAGATGGTGATGTCACAGTACAGGAGGGATAAACACAGTGATGTCACAGTACAGGGGGAATAAACACTGTGATGTCACTGTACAGGAGGAATAAACACTGTGATGTCACTGTACAGGGGGAATAAACACTGATTTCACAGTACAGGGATAATAAAGATGGTGATGTCACAGTACAGGGGGAGTGAACACTGTGATGTCACTGTACAGGAATAATAAAGACGATGATGTCACAGTACAGGGGGAATAAAAGCAGTGATGTCCCAGTACAGGGATAAAATAATGTCACAGTAACCCCTGTATGATATGCTTATTTAGCTAATTTTGGACTAGTGATGAAGTGACATTTATGGGGAAAACACATCAGGACTGTTTGTATTAGGGAATGGTGGGGGCATCATAGATAAGGATCCTCGTGCTGCGGGCACTCGGGGATACTTTAGGACTTGTAGGGACATCTTTAAGGGAAGATCATTGCTGATATCCCAGTTGTCCCTCACATTTTCCTGTTCTGTTACCCCTATTGTCTCCACTCCATGTCTTACAAGATATCCATCGTATACAGACCTTGCACCATGTGTTATTCTTACTTGATAACTTTAAGGCTCTCTTCACGCCGGGCAGATTTTCCGACTGGACTCTCCGCACGATAAAACTGTAGCGTTTACACTGGCAGAAATATGGAAGAAATGTTCAAATCTCGTGCTGGGAAAAAAATGCTGTGAAAGCGAACCTACGCTGCAGAATTTAGCAGCGGATTCCACCTCTTAACCCTTTCCAATCCAATTTGTATCCTGGTTTTCCTAGGGGGCTTACTGTTTTTCTGCTGTTATACAACAGCGCTATATGCTGGCTAAAGCCAGTACTGCATGAGGGGACACGTTGGATAGGCTCCAACAACAGAGAGGCTGGCAATATACAGTAAGAGAACCCCGACGGACGTCTTCCAACATCAGAGCTGTACAGCCTTAAGTCATAATGTCTTCAGAGGTCAGACAGTGGATTGGAAAGGGTTAAAATGAGGGGGTGAATTCTGCACCAAATGCTGGGGATTGCGCATTGCGGATCGGCGGTGGGATATTTGCTGGTAACACAGCGCAGCAAACTGCACCCCGTATGAGCATTGCTTAAATGTATGGTATTAGACGATGGAAGACCCAACCCCCTTCCCACCGATTGGTGTGGACCTTCCATGGACCCCCTTCTTGACGTCTGTATGGGAATACAGCGCTGTATATAGGAGGGCCGGCAGCCGTGGTAATCCGCAGACTGCGCACATGGTGTGTGAA
Organism: Eleutherodactylus coqui; assembly: GCF_035609145.1. NCBI lineage: Eukaryota > Metazoa > Chordata > Amphibia > Anura > Eleutherodactylidae > Eleutherodactylus > Eleutherodactylus coqui. Next base: position 15,766,263 of record NC_089846.1, on the reverse strand, counting down.
TACGCTGCAGGAGGTATTGATTGTATTCGGGCCTCACCATGAATTATTAACCCATCCTTTGTCTGAATGAATTACACTCAGTTGTCAGCACTGTACAACGGAAAGCAATAAAGTTCTCCTACTGCAGGCGGAAAGCACATTATGTTATACTGGTGCGGGTGGGGGAGTAAGAGAGGTCCGTGAAGTTTGTGGTGGCGGCTGGTGAGTGTGGGGACCTCATGCTGGAGGAAGGCAGCACTCAGGAGATGACCGGAATCACCCTGATGACCCGGGGGCCAAGACAGACCGGTGGATGGAGAGGGAGTCTTCCTTCCCACAAGGGACACGGTCCCTGAAAACCACTGACGGCACCAAGGACGTGGGAACGGCGAAAGCTGCAGGAATGGCGTAAGACCGGTCCAGCATGACAGTTAGTGCGCGCACTACAGAAACCATGACGGACACTTACGGACTGGGGAATATAATTATGTTGCGACTGACACAATGAGAGTTATAGTTATACCAGGTCCACCTGATGGGAGTTATGGCGTTCGTTGATGTGACATGCAAGACACTGCGACGGGGGTTAGGACACTTCGGGGTTAACAGGCCTATGCACCATTGAGAGATGTATATGGAAATGTACGTGAGTCCTCAGTGAGGGGAAGCTCCGAACTGCAGGATGTACTGTGGCATCTACGTTGTGTTAGGCCGTGAAGCCATGAACCTCGGAGAAAGCAATGTGGATGAGATTTTAAAAATTTCATCCAAAAACTGCGGAAAAAAACGCTGTGAAAATGGCCGTGTGGCGCGGAAACGAAATCCGCAGCGTGTCAATGTTAGCAGCAGACCTCAAATGAGGGGCGAATTCTGCACCAAATTCCGCATCAAAAGCCTCACAAAAACGGTGATGATTTTGATGCAGCTGTTGCACTTCAGATTTGCTGCAGAAGCTCAGCAGCAAATTTTACAGTGTGAACATAGCTTAAGGGCGCCTCCGCGCAGCCTGAGGGCGCCTCCGCGCAGCCTGTGGGCGCCTCCGCGCAGCCTGAGGGCGCCTCCGCGCAGCCTGAGGGCTTTTACCCACTATCGTTTTTTTTAACGCTGGAATATCGCTGCATTTTTTTTTTTTTGCAAATGTCAATGGGACTTTCTAATGTTAAAATCGCATCGCACAAAAATCGCAGAAGCACAAACTTGCGATTTTTGTGCGATGCGATTTTTACATTAGAAAGTCCCATTAACATTTGCAGGAAAAAAAACGCAGTGATATTACAGCGTTAAAAAAAACGATAGCGTGTAAAAGCCCTCAGGGCTCACACCGACTGGCATTTTATTCTCTCTTGCGCTGCGAGAGCAAGTGAAAATACTCGCTTCGTAGCGCAAGAAAAACGCTGTAATATCGCCAGTGCTTTCAATAAATTGCTAAGAGCTGGCTGTAATTGGCTGAGTGCTCAGCCTATCAGCACAGCCCTTTCAGGAGAAAATGCTGGACAGCAGTGCAGGGGAGCCAGCCGGAGGACACGTCTGAGCGACGGAGAGGTCAGTAAAATTTTTTTTTTGTTTTTTTTATCCAGCTAATGATGATTTTCAGGGAAGGGCTTTTTTTTTTCCGAAACAAGAGTTTATGTGTAAAGAGTGCAGCGCGTCCCATTTTGGTGCACTTTTATGCACCAAAATCGCCCATAAACTCAATAGATGCATGAAAACAAAATGGATTGCACTCGCCCGGTATGTGCGCACGCTCAGGTTTTTTCACAACCTATTGACTTTAATGGGTAACACAGAAAAATCTAATTTGCCACTGACTGAAATCACACTCAACCCAGAATATGAGAGCTATATGCACTTTCCCGAGAGCGAACAGTTAATCTAGAGACTGCGATCCTGTGGGTGGTGATTCGCTGTTGTGGCCTTGTATGAAGCTGCAACCTGGAGAGTCCCCTTCAGTAGGCGTTCCTGGTAAACCTTAGCAGTTGCGAACTGCTATGTGGATGTCTGATTCCAAGTGGAATAGAGTTGTTGGATGTAACCGGACATCTGGTGTCCTAGGAAGTAACAAAGACTGTAACTACTAAGCTTAGTGTCCTGCAAAGAGATTGTAACTATTAAGTAAAAAAAGCCCTGCAAAGAGACTATAACCATTAAGCTAAGTGTGCTGCAAAGAGATTGTAACTATTACGTGAAATGCCCTGCAAAGAGACTGTAACAACTAAGTTGTGTACCCTTGGTGAGCATCTGTTTCTTGTTATTAGTAACCATCAAGTTAAGTGCTCTCCTAGAGAGACTGTAACTACCAAGCTCCATGCCTTGTATTATTGCTGTAGCCATCAAGCTTATGGTTACTGTGATTCTAACTGCTACGCTCTATGCTTCCTGCCTTTTATTAATGGCCCATCCTCAAATAAGGCTCTACAAATGGGTCAAGAGCCACACATAAAAACTGGCCCTCTGATATGTGTGATGCTCCGCCCCACTAGGCATGACACAATGTATCAAAATACAGAAAACATTTTAGAGGACGTTCACCTTTAAATTAAAGGCATTCTCCACCTTAGTTAATTCTTATAAATCTATGATGACTCTGGAGCGTGCGATGCGCCATTTAAAGGGGTTGCAAAAAAATCCTCTGCTTTATTCCAGGAGATCAGGAGAGGGAAATCCCATGGTGGAACGGGTCCGTCTTATGACAGAACCGAACAGCGCCGAACAGACCCCATTGACTATAATGGGGCCGTTTGGTTTCCGCTCAGTTGCCCCACATTTTAATGGACGAAAAAGTACTGCATGCAGAGGTATTTCTTCCGGTACGTTTTGCCGAATCGGCAGCGGGGCCTCCGGAGAGTCCAGCTTAGATGTGAACCCGGCCTAAATATAATAAAAATCTCCCTTTTTACAATGAAAAATGTTTTATTATGACACAATAAGCCGGTATCGCCACACATCACCGTACTATAACATGGTGTAGATTACATGGGGAATGCTGTACAATGGAACAAGGCCAGAATTGAGGTTTTTATCATCTTGCTGCCCAAAAACACAAATAAAGGGTATTAAAAAGTTGTATGTGTCCCAAAATAGTGCTAATGAAAACGGCAGGTTGTCCCGCCCACGGCCCGGCTCATGGAAAACAAAGGTTAGGAATCCTTGAATTTGGTAACACAAAAACATATAAGTGTTCTAAAGTAGTAAAAACGATTTACATTTGGTAACTTTGTAATCCTCCTGACCCGCAGAACGAAGGAAACCTGTTCTAACACCGCGCTAAAACTGAACCCCCTCCAAAAAAGGGTGGCTTTTTTTTTTTTCTTACGATCCACCGGTTTTGGGCTCTGTTTTAAGCTGCAGCAATTTTCTAACTGCCTGATGTACACTGTGCTCTGCGCTCTTAGTGGCCAGTGCTGATCACGTGAGCAGCTCTGGCCAATGAGAGGACAGTTATAATGCACAACCCTAAGTAGGTTGGAAAGCTCGCTGTAACATCATGTATTTTTGTTAGCCATTAAAAGGTATCATATCTACAAGATGACTTGGTTTCTCTTACTGAGAAAAATCACATTTTAGTCTAACAGTCCCAATAGACTGTGGGGATTCGGTAGTCTGAAGACTGCATTGGCCATCTTGGATATCTGAAAACAGGACCCGGAAGCGATGGATCGGGGAAAGGGCAGAGAAGTACAACTCAAGGTAATATACCCCTCTCTTCCTCCAGCCCCGAGATAGAACTTTGCCCCCGAACCGGAGGGTCACTATAAGAAATGTTGCCACTCTCCAAGAAGCAACCCCTTAAAGCGAAGAATGGCCCTCAGAGCATTTTCCTTTCCAGCTCCTTCCTGCCTCTTACAAGAATGGCGCAATCCCTCGGCTTGGCACCATTACCAGCCTCTCCTCCTGTAAGTGTTGTGAACCACAAACCATTAGCGATGTTACATCTCCTGACCGCAGATATTATGTGGCACAAGAAGTCATGTGTAACAGCTATTCCCTGGCATGTGACTCCGGTACATCAGAGCCGGCCACTAGGAACCAGGCGCTGGAATAAAACCGCAGGGAGTCGGGGAAGGAGTGTTCATCGCCCTCGGCGGCTGCACAGGTGACCCCTGAGATGGCGAGGAAAGAGCAGAAAGCATTCCGCATGGCAGATGAGGTGACCTGGAAAGTCATCGCTGTGTGGAGAACGAGCTGGGAAGGGTCTGGTGTTCCCGACCGCGCGGTTTAGGAGCGTTCAATGAACTACAGGAAAGAGTAAAAGAGGTTTTTTTCTCTTATGGCAGGTTATTGCATAAAAGCACATGCCCTTAAAGGGGCAGACACTTCTGTAACCCTGCTTTTATTGCTCTATTGCTCATCATTTTAAAAAGTTGAGGCAACTTTGCAAATACCCTGTTTCCCTGAAAATAAGACATAGCATGATTTTCCAGAATTTTTGAGGATGCGAAACGATTTTTCAGGCTTTTTGAGGATGCTTGAAATATAAGCCCTACTCCAAAATTAAGCCCTGCTAAAGTTAATTAAAAAAGTCAATTTAAATAGTGTCCAGGCAGCTATACATGTAAAAAAGTTAAACCTTTTGGAACGAAAATTAATATAAGACACTGTCTTATTTTCGGGGAAACACATTAGTCCTTATTAAAAAAATCTTCTACAGTTTTGTATATTTAGCTCAGATCACTGAGCCTCCATGATTATAAGTTACACTAATGGCTCATTCACATCAACACTAGGGGGTTATCCCTTTCCTTTTCTGTTCAGTTAGCAGGAAAACTGCTACTCCTGGCCGAACCGATCCGTCTTATGACGGAGCCGATTGAACCCCATTGACTGCAAGAGGGTCCTTTTCGTCTTACTTCATCTGTCTGGCATTTTATAGGATGACGGCATTGGATGCTGCGCTATTTTGGTCTTTTTTTTTTTTTTTTTTTTTTTAGCAGAAATCGGCGACTGATGTTCCGAACAGAATCTCCCACGTTGATGCGAATAAGCCTTAAAATACAGTCCCTCTGATCTGTCTATACCCTCTTCTAATGTCTGAGACACAGAATGACACATGGATCTGACTGCGCAGTTTGTTTGTAGTCTGTAACCATGGTGACGCAAGCATCTGGACAGAACAAAACGAATGAAGTTTTTTTAAATCAAAACTATTTGCAAAGTTACTTTTTTATTAATTTTTTTACATGCATGTGTAGAAAAGACAACCCAGATAGAATTGTATATAAACCCTGAATGCCTTAACCCTTTCCAATCCACTGTCTGACATCTGAAGACATTCTGATTAAAGGCTGTACAGCTCCGATGTCAGAAGACGTCCGGCAGGGTATTCTTATTGTATATTACTGGCCGCTCTGTTGTCGGGGGGCCTCTCCAGCATGTCCCATACCGTAGTACTGGCTCTAGCCAGCAGATGGCGCCATTGTATAATGGCAGAAAGAGAAAACCCCCTAGGAAACCCTGAATCCAAAATTGGATTGCAAAGGATTAATCTATTAAGTAACTTTTATTTTTGCTGGAGAGCAATGGAAAAATAAGCAATTTCACCATTGTGTCCTCTGGGATTCATCGTTACAGCATTCGCCATGGGACATAAATATTACATCACCTTCATTATGTGGGTCATTGCGATTATGGCAACACAAAATTTAGGCCTCCTGCACACGGGCGGATTTGCCTCCAGATTCTGTAGCAAATCCAGCCCAGAGCAAGTTATGAGAAAATGTGATTTCCTTTCCATGAGCAGAAATCGATTGCGATTTTCCGCTCACGGGGGAGAAATCACAGCACGGCCCGGCTTACATTGCAGTAAATAGAAGCTGTCCATCCCACAGCCATTCTGCAATCATCATTGCAGAATGGACGCAGGAGCTGTGCCCTCGCCATAGTGACGGCGTGGTGTCCTCCGTACTGTGCATGTGCTGGACAGCGCTCTGGCCGGCACATTCGCAGCAGAGGAGAAGATGGCGGAGAGGTAAGCTGGGGTCACTAGGTCAAACTCCGCTGCGGGAATCCCGCATGCGGGGTCCGACCCGCCCGTGTGCAGAGGGCCTTACAGAGATTTTATGTTTTCTTACTTTAACCCTTTGCAATCCAATTTGGATTCAGGGTTTTCTAGGGGGTTTTCTCTTTCTGACATTATACAATGGCGCCACCTACTGGCTAGAGCCAGTACTGCGGTATGTGACGTGCTCGAGAGGCCTCCGACAACAGAGCGGCCAGTAATATACAGCAAGAATACCCTGCCGGACGTCTTCCGACATCGGAAACTGTACAGCTTTCAATCAGAATGTCTTTAGACGTCAGACAGGGGATTGGAAAGGGTTAACACAATATAAATACTGTGGGTTTTTTTATAAAAAACCTAGTTTTGTGGCACCACATACCAGGACCAGAGTATTTTTATTTTGCTGTTCACAGGGCTGTAGAAGGCTTGTTTTTTGTAGGATGACCCGTACTTTTTATTGGTAACATTTTGAGGTCGATACGACTTTTTGATTTTTATTTCTGTTTTGGGGAAGTGAAATGAACAGAAAGTAGCTTTTTAGGCATTTTCTTTTTCTAGTTTATTTTTACAGAATTTACCAAGCTGAGAAAATATAATATTTTATAGTGCGGGATATGGATGTGGCGATACCAAGTATGTGTAATACTTTTTTTTTTTTATAAAAGAGGGGAAGAAAATATCATTTTTTTTTTCCTGTAAGAACATTTAGATGCCATGGTGAGCAAAGACTGCAGCATCTTCAGGGTTAAATGGGATAAAAGACCCCATATGTGACAATCCGAAAACAAGTATGCAAAATTCCTCAATACCCCCCTCCCTTTTGGAAATGGAGAAAGGCAGAAGAATCACAGATCCGGCTCTGCTATCTGCTCATCCCTCTGCTCCTCTCCTCCGTTCTGCGTACAAACTGAAGTCTATGAATTCTGTAATCCCGGCCCTACTTCAAAAAGCTGTAGCGCTGGTTCTACCATCGTTACCAAGAAGCCATACATTATGCAGGTAGCATTGATAGAGCCACAGCAGTTTGAAGGAGAAGGATCCCTGTTCGCCAAAAACTGTAATGTCCTTTTTCTGTAGAATCAACAGAGCTCAGGGGAATCCGTAGGTGGTAGGGATCAGAATCCTTGAATGGTCTGCACAATCCCCCAAAGCATAACCAACAAAACATTTGTACCGGACAACGCTGGACTTCAGGCAGTTACTTCTAATGCAGGCCCTGTTTTTGAGTATCTGGTGCTGCTGGATGATGTCTGCATTTGGGCTCCTTCCAGGGAAAGGCGGCCATCACTCTAATGCACAACACACATTACATTAGTGCCGATAGCTGAATGAACTATCACAAGCGTTAATTACACCCCATCCATAGCAGCGCTTGTCCTGGGGGGCCGCGTAATGGAAGCTTAGAGTGTTATCTAATTTCTTTTCCCATAAATGCGTCCTAATACTATAGAGTATTGTGAGCCGACAGCGAGCGTGGAACACTGGTCTTAAGATCTTATCGTGTTTAATGGGTTTTATCAGCTCACCATCATTATGAAGAATATATATATTTATGTATTCCATTTGCCGCATGTTTCTTGGAAACTCCCCATTTATTGTATAGATGATGATTGTGTTGTTCATGTTCTGTTTAAGGTCTTACTTATAGTTTCACTTCAACTACAAACACTGCAGTTTCTATCCAGGGGTGTATCTAAAGGTTCAGGGGCCTGGGTGCAAAAGTTCAGCTTGGGCCTCCCACCCACTTCCCCGTACCCATACCTAAACCATGCTGCCTACAGCTGCAAAACACATTTCCAGACATGATCTAGTATCTTAGCATAATCTTTCAAAACATGACTAATTTCCTGCACTACATGAAAATTTGTTTGTACCCCCTCCCTCCCCCCTGATTTTTATCGCTATTAGCGTGGCGTCCTGAGCGCTGTGCTAACCACGGTACAACGCTCCCATTTATTTTAATGGGGTTACTCAGACCTGAGCTCAAACGCTGTGTTACTAACTACCTGATCTCTCTCTCTCCCTCTCTCCCACCCGCTCTCCCCTGCTCCCCGCCGCAACTAACCTGTCAGCTGCGGCAGCTCCCGAATCTTCAGGGACGAGCAGGAGGATACTCGTCTAAAGCACATTACTCGAGCGAGTAGTGCCTTAGCGAGTATACTCGCTCATCCCTATTCAAAACAGACACTCTAAATTGCAGTAAAAATGCCACAAACGCAGGTGTGGGAATGGCTTTAGGGTGTGTGCAGGTTTTTTGTTGTACTTTTGAACTACAATAAAAGAAAAAGCATAAAATAACCTGCATTCAGTATTCAAAGACCACATATGTTTTTAAGAAACTGCATATACTATTAACCCCTTAATGACACTGCCCTTTTATTCCCCATTTTCGTTTTCCCCTCCCCCTTTAAAAAAAAATCCTAACTCCTTTATTTATCCATAGACGCCGCTGTATGAGGGCTTGTTTTTTTCTGGGACGAGTTGTAATTTTCAATGGTACCATATAATGTACTGAAAAATGTTTAAAAAATTCTAAGTGAAGTAAAATGAAAAACAACCAACATGCCTTTATCTTTTGGTGCATCTTGTTTCTATGGCACGCAAACTGCAACAAACATGACATGAAAACTTTATTCTATGGGTCGGTGCGATTACTACAATACCAAACTTATATGGCGTTACATCATACTGCTATCGGGCAGGCAGTCTGTCAAACCACCTCACGGGGTGCCCTGGGGCCTTTTTTAGAAGGACTTTGGCTGCCATGACACCCGCATGGCTCCCTGCGATCTCTCCAGGGAAGAGGGGGAACGAACGGGACTCCCAAATGTCGTTCGGGGGATTTAAATGCCACCGTCAGAATTGACAGCAGCCTTTTAAGGATTAACGGCTCTGATCAACGACTGATCGGAGCTGTTGCTGTTGGGTGTTGGCTGTAAGACACAGCCGGCGCCTGCGCTGTATGAAGGGAGGTTGCCTCGCGAAGAGAGATGACAGAGAGAGAAATAGGCCAAATGCAGTCGGCCGGGTCGGATTCTGACTGCGAGATCCTTGCAGCGGGATGCGACCCTCTGTGTGAGGAGAGCAGCAGGGCAAGCAGACGCGGCCGAGTACACTGCGTCAGCAGGAGGCAGGGTGATTAGATCATACTCACAGTAGTCTTCCTGAAAGTAATATTACCCCCCATGTGCCTCCTAGAAAAGGTGCCCTCTAGAAATAATAATGCCCCCAGTGTGCCTCTTTTAAGGAAATAATTCCCCATGCGAGTGCCCCCTTACAAAGTAGTAATGACCCCATTGAGCGCCTCCAGTGCTAGCGAAGTCCCTGAGTCTGGGCGTAATGCACCGGAGAAATGTCCGCCATGGTGCCCTCATTGTGGGGGCCGCCCTACTTCTTAAAGGGTTTTTTTGGGACTAAGGGATTGATGGTCTAACCTCAGGCTAGGTCATCGATATCAGATCACTGTTTGAAGAGACCACAGTGCTTGAGTAAGGTCTGCAGCCTCGTCTCAGGCCTGCCACATTTGGTCCCTTCGCCCTTAACCCAATTTCCTGCCACCCGCACACTTGCCAGCTCTTATTTATTTTGGGTGGGAAAGCGAGTTGTGAATTCTTTGGAATTACCCTACAGAAACGCATAAAAATGACCCGTCATGATGATTTTATTAGCAATTTTTTGAAAATTAAAAGGGAGTTCATATGTATATTATATTCTAGTATTATTATATATGCATATTACGCCATGTAGGAGAGCCGTCCGACAATGGAGTTCTCTTCTGTGTATGTATATTACATCGGACCTGTAATATACAGAAAAGAGCTCCAATGACTGACCTCGCCTGACATGGGAGCCACGCAGCGAAATCTCAGTGTCGGGCACTGCATTGGAAAGGGTTAATACCTACAAGGGGTCTACAAGTAGGAGGTAGGTTTCTCCTATCACAAGTCTTTGTGTCTGAAGGAAGCCTTCCTGCAGTGCATCTTGCTTTGCCGCCTGAATGAGGGTTTGTTCTGCATCCTCTTACAAATCGTCTACTCAGCAAGTAAGGAATAAAACCCTGAAATGAGAAGATCTACAGGACTGTACTAGGAAACCGTGACCAAGCCTGTGGGTGCTGTGGGCACCACGTCCTCTCTGGACAATGATAATCTGATTACCGGCGGTCCCACTGCTGGGACCTCCAACCATCATTATTATTTGGCTGCAGGTATCAGTTGCTCTATAGCACCTCCTCAGGAGAAATGGCAAATTGCACAGTTCCTATTGAACTCAATGGGCTGTCCATGTAATCAGCGGAATCGGACCCACTCCCTACTAACTCCACACGCCCAGAATGTAAATGTTGGTCCTGGGGCGTGAAGGGCTTGGGCAGTATTAGTACATCAGCCCCGTTGTGTCCTCGGCCATATTACAGAGGCATTCTCCCATGTAAGTAGCCCAAGAGAACCTCATTATGGTGATTACACTTCTGTAAAGTACTGATTTTTGCTTTCGCAGCACTTTTGCTCTTTAGAGTTGGGAATAAAAACTTTTCTTGCGCCACGGTTCTGTGCTGGCATAGTAACCCATGGTGTAATGCTGGATAATAGGCTGCGGGTCCCCAAGAGCTTCGTAATGGCTTTCACAAATGATTAGAGTGAAACGTTCTTAACAAGTTCAGCTTTCCTGCTAAGGACGACATATCTGAAACTAGAAGAGGAGGCTGGTTGGGGGCGAAGACGTCTCGGAACCTCCAGCTTCCAGTCATCATTGGCTCCGCCAGACAGTAAGATGATGAACACCATTAGCACTTGACGTATGAAACCCATAGAAATACATTACATTAAAGGGTGGCCCATAGAGATGAGCGAGCGTGCTCGTTTAGAGCAATTACTCAATCGAGCATCGTTTTTTTCGAGCAACTGCCTAATCGGGCGAAAAGATTCGGGGGGCGCCGGGGGGGCGCGGGGGGTTGTGGTGGGGAGTGAGGGGGGGAAAGAGAGAGAGAGCTCCCCCCTGCTGCCCACCGCCCCCTGGCGCCCCCCGAATCTTTTCGCCCGAGTAGGCAGTTACTCGAAAAAAGCGATGCTCGATCGAGTAATTCCTCTAAAAGAGCACGTTCGCTCATCTCTAGTGGCCCATCATTAGCATGGAAGATGGTGGGCGACACGAGGCAGAAACCGGACTACAAAGAGATAAGCCTTTATTAACTATCAACAACAAAGAAGTTTGATGTAAGTTAAAGGGGTTTCATCAGGACTATAAAAACTTTTTTCCAGTTGGTGGGCCCGTTATTCAATAAAAAAGTAGATAATCCTCACCTGTCCTTGGACCCCCGAAGTGGAGCTGAGCGGCTCATGCTGCCCCCCACCTCCCCCTCACTGGCTTCCAGGTAGCTGGCTGGGCGGAAGCACATCACCGTTGCGGTCAATTGGAGGCTGCAGCATTACCGTTGGCACTCCTGGCATCAATGCTCATATCCTGGGCGCCATTATACCAGGAGTTTGGGCACGTGACGCTGCGGCCTCTGATCACAATAGTGCTCACATGCTTCTGCCCAGCCGCCCACCCAATAGCTGGTGCCAGGGTAGAGCGAGACGCTCAGCCCCGCTTCGTTGCATACTTCAGTGTTTTCTTCCACAGTCCTGATGCTCAGTAGCCCTATATGTGTTCTACAGTTAACCGTTAGGGACTGCAATGTTAATAACACACTTCAAACAACGAATAACCCATATAGCAACTACAAGTAATAGTTCAGCAATGGCGGCCTCCGCAGTCTGAAGATAACACAATTAAATGCCAACCTGAAGTAATGCTCCCGCCATCCTCTGGCGCAGCTCCAGAACGTCCCGTTATTCTCACTGTGTGTTGTAGCTAACAGATCTCATTGGATCTGACTGGGTAATGTGTTATGACCAGCAGATTAGTCCCTATGAGACTGTATGCTCATGTGCACACCTGCAATTCTTATTTTTTTAACCGAGGACCATCCTCACTTACGGAACTCCTCGTGTCCGCTGGTTACTCCTGAACGGTGGACATGGAGTGGGGCTTTGGAAGTTTTTCCTCGCAGCAGAGCATTGCTCCCAGTAACCGCTCCTCTGATAATGGTCTAGCACATTTGAGCAGACTCTTGTGCAGTCCTCTGTGGTGCCTCAGCCTAGGTGATGCGTTGTCAAGTCCTCTTTCTGGTCACAGCTGCCTCACTCTTCTCTGCACTGCCAATGGCTCTGCTGCATCTCCAACAACAGGACATTACTTCTCTCCTTCAGCTACTTTCACTAAGCAGCCCCCTGCGCTGACTCTCAAACACACACTGCACTCTCTAACTGGACTCTAATAAAGGGGGGAAAGGGACCTTGCTCTGCAGTGCCTAGTAAGTTCCAGGACCTTTGCTCATGTGACTAAAGGATGCTCTGCATGTAGCTGAAAGCCTCTGCAGACTGTAAGGGGGGGAGAGCAGGCAATGCATACCCCTTACATCACCACTGATTGCACTTTAAATAGCAAACTTTCTCTGCTCACAGAATACGTATGTCACAACAGTAAAGAGATTTTCCCACTTCTAGCTGTTTTGCTGCAGGAAGCAGACAGTGCCATACATTGCATAGTGGCCCAGGTTGGTACTGTACATTTAATCCTATTGAAGCGAGTGCAATGTACGGAGCTGTCTGCTTCGGGCAGTAAATCTGCGGAACTGAGACAACATCTGTAAAGCAACTTTCTGGTTCTAGAAACTAAAACACACACTAAAGCTCATCACACAAAAAAACAGCCCCCACCGAGCTCCAGACATGGAAAAAGAAAAACGGCCCGGAACTTTGAATGCAGCAATGGAAAAAAAAAAATTTTTTTCCCAGAAAACGGATTCTTAATGTTCAAAAGTGGAAAAAACTAATAAAATATATAATTTTGATGTTGTAGTAATCATGTCGTTTATGCTTCACGGTTAAGGCCACGCTCACACATGCGTTCAGAAACTGCCGCTCGAAATCACCAGCATTCTTACCACGATTTGGAGGGGCATCTTTGAATGCTCGCCCCAGCGTCTGACAGCGCTTTTTAACACACCCCATCATTGTGACGGGCGACGAGGTCTGTTAAAGAGCGCCAAAACGCCCGAAAATAAAACAGACTGTGCTTGAAAATTGCATAGTTAGAAACGCCGCGTTCAAGCTCATGTCCGCGAGACACTATTGAAATCGGCCTGCTGCGGTAAAAAGTGACGCGTGTGAGAAAAAAAATGGCAGAATTGATGTTCTTTTTTCACCCGGTTTTCCAAAAAAAAAATATATATATATTTGTCCACAAAAATGATGCCAATAAAAACTACAGCTCGCCACGCAAGACGCAAACGCCCTACGGCCGCGTCAGCGGGAAAATCAAAGGGTTATGGCTTTTGAAAAGTGGAGATGAAAATGCACAAAAAATCTGTGTTCTTAGGTTCAGAATAGGGGTTAGAGAGGTTGGCTCAAGGAGGAGTCCCTTCCTATATACCCCGTTAGGGCGTATGGCCATCACAAGGCACCGGACGCACCGCAAGCTGCGGTAAATTCCAGGTAGCCTGCGGATGAAACTGAACTGAAAATGGCTCAGGGCTCGTTAACAGCAGCGTTGGGGAAATTCGTTATCCTGCTCCGTTCGGGGAACAGGATAATGGCGCCCGGGTCGGACGGTTCTGTCTAATGACGGGACAACGGGATGTCCAACACTCTGTAGTATGGACTACAATGGGGTCTGTTCGATTTTTGCCGGTCCGACATTTTCTTTTAGGACGACATGGCGCTGAATGTTTTATCTTGCTTTCTAGTGGAAATGGGTGACTGAGGTTCTGAACGAACCCTCTGACGCCGATGTGAAGCCTTAAGGGACCTTCCCAACTGGACGCGATTAGTCGGCGCGGACGCTTCTGCGTCACAAGGTTATCCCCACGGGCTTGGATTCTGCACGTCTTTACTTCAAAACTGCTACATAAAACCCTGCAGCGAAAAAGCTCTCTGCCGCAGAATTACGGACGTCCTGCGGAATGGTTGTTACGGATTTCTAACCTACAGGAGATGTGATCCCACAAGTAAAGTCTGCCACCTCTCCGCCTCGTGCGAACGGAATCCTAAAACCGGCCTGCAATTATGTATCAAATTCCGCAGACCTGAGAGTTTTAGTGTAGAATTTACACAGCCGCGGATTTGGCTGCGTTCTGCGGCGTAATTCCATCCCGCGTGAAAGGTCCGTAAAAAGGGATTCGCCATTAATTGTGAACTGGATGCATCCTGGGAATGTATTTGTATTCTGCAGACCGGTGACTGAGGAATAACAAGTTCTTCACCGCCGGGTAGGACTGCTTGTTCTGCTGGGATTGCATGCGATCACATACTAAGTATTCTAGGCTACAGTTTTCAGCAGTAACTTTCCTGTCTGCAGCTGTAGGGGGCGACGGTGAGAGCGTGGAGGTCTAATAGGGATTGTATAAGTCTGTATGTCTGGGATCAGAAGGAAGAGCAGATTGTGCCCGTAGATCTTATCACATCCTGCAGCCGCCTACATAATCAATCCTGAAAGGTTAATTGAATGGGCCTTTTATGACCTGACCTCATCATCGTCTACACTTGGCATAGAGATGGCGAGCTGCCAGTCACAGATGCCAGCCTTACGCTGTCACTCTGCCAGAACTACCCATGGCATGCCAGGCCAAGGAAAGTCACAAACCACTAACGGCAAACTAATCCGCCTTCAAGCTTCTCAATCTATTGTCAGCTGTACATATACTGCAGCATATAGTAGCCACGCTTACATATACAGTTGTAAGAAAAAGTAAGTGAACCCTTTTGAATTACCTGCATTTCTGCATTGATTGCTAATAAAATATGGTCCATTATCCAAGTCACAGTTACTGACCAACACAATGTAACTGATAACATGCAGATAGTTGTATCGTTTATCATCCACAGTGCAGGTCGAGAAAATAAGTGAACCTTTAAATCTAATCACCACTAGATCCCTTTTCAGCAGCAATCGCCTCCACCAACAGTTTCCTGTAGTTGCAACTAAGATTTACGCAATGTTGAGGAAGAATTTTGGACCATTCCTCCCTGCAAATATGTTCCAGTTTGTCAGTATTTCTGGGATGCCTTGTGTGCACAGCCTTCTTCAGGTCATGCTGCAACACCCCAGAGCAGTGATTCCCAACCGGGGTGCCGCGGCTCTCTGGCTGGAAATCACGTCGGTATTGTATCTTGTCTCCACAAGGAAGTCCTGGTGGAGACAAGATTGGCAGAGGTTGACGCCCCCTGATGCTGATTGGCCTTCAGCTTCCTGCTCGTCATCAGGCTCGTCATCAGACTTGTGTGCCTGGGCATCGGGAAAAGCAACGAAAGGGGCAGGTGAGCACTACAACACACCGGCCTCGCTCCTGGCGGCATTCCTGTCCCACCTCCGCTCTGTCAAACCATGGTGTCCCCTCGACCTTAAAGGGGTTCTGACACGAATAATGATTTTATGCTTTAATAGCCATTGTTCCCTGGTCTGCCTAATGGACACAGGGAACCCACGATTTATGGCTTGCTAAAGCATAAAAACCTTATACTTACCTTTTTCTTCTGTTGATGTTGTGCAGCGGGGGTCATCTCCCAGCAGGCAGTCTTCGGCAAACGAGCCAGGACGGGTCGCTCCCCTCCAGGATTGCGTGAAGGCGCAGTAGACAGGTGCCCACTGACAGGAGTCAGGATGGGCTGCCTCTCCACTGCGCACGCGCAGGTCCTGCAGTTCAGCCGGGACGGCAGACTGCCCACAGCAAGCGCTACTTGTGACGTGGCGCCCGTCCGTTCACCCCGGAAATGGCTCACGGATGAAACAGAGCAGGAAACGGTCATTTTGACCGCTCTAGCTCTGCTTCTAGAAGCCACAGAAGAAGATGCCCGATGGAGGGGACATGCCTGACGATCGATCCTGGCCAGGCAAGGTAAGTACTTTTTTTTTTCTTCTCATGTCAGAACCCCTTTAATCTCAAACCATGGTGTCCACCCAACCGTAATCTCAAATCATGCCGTCTCCTCGACCGTAATCCAAAACCATGTCGTCCCCTCGACCATGATGCCACCTCCACCATAGCCCCAATTCACGCTGCTTCCTCCACTATGCTTCACAGTTGGATGAGGTTTGGGCGTTTCCTCCATTTGTACATAACTAGTCTAACCGTTGATATGTGGACACCCGGTTCTTCAGCTTTTAAAGGCTTTTCCAGTTCATGCGTCCCTATAACCCGTCTTCTGAGGTCTTCTGAAAGTTGCTTACATTAAGAATCACTACACTGAAAAAAGGGGTTAATAAAGTACAATCACCAAGTTGTGTAGAGCCGTAGTGCTGCACCCATAGAAGTCTTTAGGACTCTACTTTACTTCTGTATGGCTCGGACAGAAACCATCATGTTCCACCGGATGGCGTGTTACTGAGCCCTTCTCTTCCCTAGAGCTCCATAATATTAGTGTTCGTACTTGGAGGGCCGAAAGCCGTGTGTGTATGAGAGCCAATGTATATTATGCAGATAACTGCTGCATTAATAATGGCGCCCGCCTGATGGAAAAGAACAAGTCCTGCTTCTCCGGACAGTCTGTCTGTTCCCGCTTTCCTCCTGCCGCAGTCTTCACTTCTATAGACCTTGCAAGGCAGCACCTCAACTCTGTACAGCGGCCAAATAACGTGAGCCGCTGGCGCCGGCGTGCAGGTAAATGCGGGAGAACGGCGCTTTCTTTGTATACGTTTTATTCATTTGAACTTCAGACTTTTTTCTTGTCAGATACCAAAATGTGACGTAACTCTATATTACATGAAGAATCAATAATGACCGGGACGCGCGAGCCTGCATGAGGGGCAATTCCCTGGAATCACCGGCTGCCAGTCAGTAGACCAGGCTGCCATAGAAGGACACCTACTGGGAATCCGACACCCACTCCCCTGACTACTCCTACTGGGGGAAATTATGTTACTGGGGGTATGTTCGGGAATTGCTGTACACCGATTGGCCACTTTATTTGAGACCCCATATAGTAGCCAATTGGATCTCCTTTGGCCTTTAGAACTGCAGCAATTCATCATGGTGTCCTTCTAGAGGCATTGGAGGACCCAAGATCTGCCAAGAAGTCATACTCCACGTCATTACTCCACCAGCTGACAGGAAGGGGTCATCAATTCATGCTGCTCGCACCATATTCTGACCTCTTACAAGGCTGCTGCAACTGTTCGTCTGCTGTTCTAGCCTCTTTGTGCTAAGGAACAGCAAGTTGTGCATTCAGACACGTCAGTCGGAGCTCAAGTGTTGTGTTCGGCTGCTCTTGACTATGCTCCACCTGTTTGTCAGAGTGATTCCTGACATCCTCCTCTGACTCCTTTCAATGATGACTTGTTATCACCCCAAAGATCCCTTTTGCTGGATGTTTTACCTTGATCACACCATTGTCTGTATACTCTCTACACCATGAAACCCCACGGAGTTGGCAGGGACATCCCGGCCCTGGCTAGTCTAGCACCAATGACCAGTCCTCGTTGGAAGTCGCTCCGATCGCTGGATTTTCCCATCTAATGTGGATTCACAATGAAACTGATCCACAGAAAACTTGTCATGTGATTCTATGCCGCACTCCGGAGTCACAGGGAGAACGTCCATACATAGAAGTGCCAATCATGGGAGGGCCGGGGGCTCTAATAAAGTGGCCACTCAGTGTATAGTATACGCCGTTCTCTGATATACAGGCAGAACATTTTCCAACTTTGGCTCTTATAAGGAATTAAATTGATTAGTGTGATTTCATGTATAAGGCTCTCGGGGGCGTTACATACAACTGCACCCTTGAGTATGATAAATGGGCCAATACTTCTAATGTCATGGTACAAAACCACCGCTCACCTGCCCCTGGACACCGCCAACTGTCACATGCTGCACACCACACCTCTGCGGACTCCCAGGCCTCTGCCTGTAGGGCTCATGCACACTACCACCCCCTTTCTTAAAGGGCCAGTGTGTGCACCCTAATCCCATCCTCCACCAATCACCATCTCAGACAGACCAAAGCCAAACTGGTGTGTGGCAAGGTGGATCCACATCTGTCTGCTGATGTCATTGACCTAGATTACTATAAATGGCCGTAGGATTCAAAGAGGACCTTTCAAGCTCTCCTGACAGACTCTCCTAGTAAATACTTGTACTTTCCATGATAGAAACAGGATTGTGCCATTCCTCTATTAATCCTCTTGGAAATATTAGACAATTGGGTGTTAACATTCCTCTTTTCAGTAAGATGTGTCCTGCTCCCTACACACAGACCTCCCCAGTGCAGAACCAGAAGTAGAAGAGGGAGGAGGGGGGCGCAGCTGCAGTTTCTCAGTAAGAGATCCAGCTGGAACAAGTACTTCACAGCGTCCGACTAGGATACAGCGGGTGGTAATACAGCCGTATTTAACCCCCTAATGACGCGGCCCTTTTTTTCCCCCCTATTTTCATTTTTTCCACCCCCCTTTAAAAAAATCCAAACTTTTTTATTTATCCATCGACGTCGCTGTATGAGGGCTTGTTGTTTTTTGCGGGATGAGTTGTATTTTTTAATGGTGCTATATAATGTGCTGAAAAACTATAAAAAAATTCTAAGTGAAGTAAAATTAATAGTAAAATATTTTTTTGCCCACAATTAGTAAAACTTTATTGATCTTGGTTTTACTTTCTTTTCTAGCCCCCCTGGGGGACCACAACATGTGATGCTTTGATCGCTCCTGCAGTATGACGTAATGCTATAGCATTACATCATACTGCTTTTTGACAGGCAGTCTATCAGGCCACCCCACAGGGACGGCTTAATAGGCAGTCTGCTAACACAGCCCTGCGCCTTTCAGAAGGACCCGGCTGCCATGACACCCACACAGCTCTCCCGATCCCACCGCGGGGGATCCTTATCGACCCCTGAACATTGTTCGGGGGATTTAAATGCCGCTGTCAGAATTGACATCGGCATTTAAAAGGTTAATAGTGCCAATCAGCCATGCGGGTGATTGCTGCTATTGCCCGTGGGTGTCAGCTGTAGTAAACAGCCAGCGGCGCGCTGTATGAAGAGAGATCGCCTCGCGACATACCCCGAGCCCGCAGGACGTAACTATACGCCCTACAGCGGGAAGGGGTTACTGTTCATATTATGGCTGGTAGACCAAGACCCCCAAAAAACGATGGCAGGTTCCCTTTAAATGAAGGATTTCTGTCTGCCTCCAGCCAACACTAGAGGGAGCCGACTACTGATGGACAGATAACGCTCCCAATGAAATCTGTACATAGAGGGGAATTCCTCCACGGTCGTAGCGCACTTTAGGTCGCCTGCATGTGGAATCCGGCCCTGGCAGCAGCGGTTCCCGCCTCTCATCTGTGCTGCATATGGTCCACACGGCGCGCTATTGGATATGCGCCGTGAAGTTTTTTTAAATTATTTTCCCCGCACTGTCGCTAGGCGATTACGCGGAATCCATGACTTGTCCGCTGTGCGTAAACTGCAGTCGGGTTCCACAAGCGTGCGGGAGAAAGCGTTTTTTATAGCATGCTATGGCCGGTATTTGCTGTGGATCCGCAGTGCGGACGCCCACCGCAGATTCCACAGCAACAATCGCCCCGTGTGCAGGCAGCCTTAGTTGGTGCCGGGACACGGAGGAGTGAAGTGGGGGCAGCAGACACTGCAGTTCCCTTCTCTCCCCTCCGTGGCGGCGCAGTGTGACACTATTACCGGCCAGGGAAATACCAAATGTAACGAGTTCAATGAGGAGATAATGAAGACTACAATAACTGCATGCAACATGGAAACAAAGTGACCTTGGCAGCTACAGCGGACGCCCCATATCAGATGTGCAGTATGCACTAATCACATTATATTATATGAACTATGCCAACCCAGAGCATTTCACAGGAACTCTGCTATTAACCCCTGCAGCCGGGTTCTCGTTGCTAAGCAGATCGTCTCTGCATGCGTATATATAGTACATGGTGATTAAAAAGGAAATCTTCTCCTACACAGTTCTAGTGCCAGAGCCAGTTTACCAGACATTAGGTTAGTGGGCACCCTGTGCGGAATTGTTTTATATATATTTATATTCCACTGATAGGCATCCTGCCTGTATTCAGCTTGTGCAGAAAGCAGCAAGATAGCGGCATGCCAAAACCAGAACAGCTCAGTGAATAAAAATAAATACTTGTACCAGAACCAAGCTCATAACATGAACACCGCACCAGAACCAAGCTCATAACATGAGCACAGCACCAGAACCAAGCTCATAACAGGAACACCGCACCAGAACCGAGCTCATAACACGAACACCGCACCAGAACCGAGCTCATAACACGAACACCGCACCAGAACCGAGCTCATAACACGAACACCGCACCAGAACCGAGCTCATAACACGAACACCGCACCAGAACCGAGCTCATAACACGAACACCGCACCAGAACCGAGCTCATAACACGAACACCGCACCAGAACCGAGCTCATAACACGAACACCGCACCAGAACCGAGCTCATAACACGAACACCGCACCAGAACCGAGCTCATAACACGAACACCGCACCAGAACCGAGCTCATAACACGAACACCGCACCAGAACCGAGCTCATAACACGAACACCGCACCAGAACCCAGCTCATAACACGAACACCGCACCAGAACCAAGCTCATAAGACGAACACCGCACCAGAACCGAGCTCATAAGACGAACACCGCACCAGAACCAAGCTCATAAGACGAACACCGCACCAGAACCAAGCTCATAACACGAACACCGCACCAGAACCAAGCTCATAACACGAACACCGCACCAGAACCAAGCTCATAACACGAACACCGCACCAGAACCAAGCTCATAACACGAACACCGCACCAGAACCAAGCTCATAACACGAACACCGCACCAGAACCAAGCTCATAACACGAACACCGCACCAGAACCAAGCTCATAACACGAACACCGCACCAGAACCAAGCTCATAACACGAACACCGCACCAGAACCAAGCTCATAACACGAACACCGCACCAGAACCAAGCTCATAACACGAACACCGCACCAGAACCAAGCTCATAACACGAACACCGCACCAGAACCAAGCTCATAACACGAACACCGCACCAGAACCAAGCTCATAACACGAACACCGCACCAGAACCAAGCTCATAACACGAACACCGCACCAAAATCAAGCTCATAACACGAACACAGCACCAGAACCAAGCTCATAACACGAACACAGCACCAGAACCGAGCTCATAACACGAACACAGCACCAGAACCGAGCTCATAACACGAACACAGCACCAGAACCGAGCTCATAACACGAACACCGCACCAGAACCGAGCTCATAACACGAACACCGCACCAGAACCGAGCTCATAACACGAACACCGCACCAGAACCGAGCTCATAACACGAACACCGCACCAGAACCGAGCTCATAACACGAACACCGCACCAGAACCGAGCTCATAACACGAACACCGCACCAGAACCGAGCTCATAACACGAACACCGCACCAGAACCGAGCTCATAACACGAACACCGCACCAGAACCGAGCTCATAACACGAACACCGCACCAGAACCGAGCTCATAACACGAACACCGCACCAGAACCGAGCTCATAACACGAACACCGCACCAGAACCGAGCTCATAACACGAACACCGCACCAGAACCGAGCTCATAACACGAACACCGCACCAGAACCGAGCTCATAACACGAACACCGCACCAGAACCGAGCTCATAACACGAACACCGCACCAGAACCGAGCTCATAACACGAACACCGCACCAGAACCGAGCTCATAACACGAACACCGCACCAGAACCGAGCTCATAACACGAACACCGCACCAGAACCGAGCTCATAACACGAACACCGCACCAGAACCGAGCTCATAACACGAACACCGCACCAGAACCGAGCTCATAACACGAACACCGCACCAGAACCGAGCTCATAACACGAACACCGCACCAGAACCAAGCTCATAACACGAACACCGCACCAAAACCAAGCTCATAACACGAACACCGCACCAAAACCAAGCTCATAACACGAACACCGCACCAAAACCAAGCTCATAACACGAACACCGCACCAAAACCAAGCTCATAACACGAACACCGCACCAAAACCAAGCTCATAACACGAACACAGCACCAGAACCAAGCTCATAACACGAACACAGCACCAGAACCAAGCTCATAACACGAACACAGCACCAGAACCAAGCTCATAACACAAACACAGCACCAGAACCAAGCTCATAACACGAACACAGCACCAGAACCAAGCTCATAACACGAACACAGCACCAGAACCAAGCTCATAACACGAACACAGCACCAGAACCAAGCTCATAACATGAACACAGCACCAGAACCAAGCTCATAACATGAACACAGCACCAGAACCAAGCTCATAACATACAATAGCAGATCAAAACAATTGTATTGCAGTGACACTAATGGGCTGCCAGGAGGAGGAGAAGGTCTCCCTCTTACAGACATTTTTGTACAGCGTTAAGCCACTGTTCTCGGAAGCTCCGGGCAGGCTGCCGGCCACTTGTCATGGCCGGCAAAGCATCTATTACCAGTGACTGGGATTTTTGTCCCTCCATTTGGTGGGCCAAATCAGAGGAACCGTTTCACTCGGCATGCGACAATTCTCAGGGACACTTTTATACACATGACAAGGACGACACGATGAGGCATATAATGCAGTGTTACCGGCAGTCGGCTTGCAGTAGGCAGACGTCTCGACCAAAGACCGCATCACATGCCTGACCGCTTCCAATCCAGAGATGAAATGTGAATTGGATCGTATGAAAATGAAGATTAAATGGATTTTTGTAGAGCTAACTGGCCAGGATTGGTATGGATGCCGCACCGCCGGACCGTATATACAGCTGGTCATCAATGTAACGGCCATTATTGAGATAACTGACCAGGGTTGGTATGACCATCGCACTGCCGGACCGTATATACAGCAGGTCATCAATGTAACGGCCAATATTGGGATAACTGACCAGGGTTGGTATGGGTGCTGCACCACCGGGACGTATATACAGCAGGTCATCAATGTAACGGCCATTATTGAGCCTATGATATTATTGAGCCTATATGGCCTAAGATGTGCCTATGGCAGGTCATAATAGAATTCCTGTCAGAATACAGTGTAATAGAATATCATGCTACTGCAGTATACTGTATAAGCATGTGGAGACTTGGGAAAAAAAGTAAAATAAAGTTTTTTTAAAAATTTTTATGATTGTCACCCCATTCGCCAGAAAATTAAAAGTGATCAAAAAAATCACATGAATCCCAAAATAGTACCAATAAAAACTGCAAGTCGTCCCACAAAAAATGAGCCCTAAAAGAGTTAGGGTCCATATACATGGCCGTAAAAACACCTGAACGGTAAAGGGCCCAGCACATATATGCCATGGGGCCTGAGGAGATATTCCCCCCCTCGCCTGCTTACCTCCTCTCCTCTGTCCATTTGCAATGGGAGGAGGCGGAGCTAAGCTCCCACCCCTTGTCTGCAACCAGCAATGGGAGGGGCAGAGCTTAGCTCAGCCCCCGTCCCACCCCTCCCATTGCAAACAACGGCAAGGGGCGGAGAGGAGAAGAGGAGGAGGGAGTTTAACAGTCATGCTGCTAAACTCCCTCCCACCTCCCTTTTTCCATAGAAGTCTATGCAGCTGCTGTGAAAGCACTCGGTCGGGCGCTTTTATGCCATGGAAATACGCCCCTGTGAACTGATGCATTCTAAGCCAATGCATCAGAGGGGCACCGTATATCAGCCGGACGTAAAAAACCAGGCCGACATACACCCGTGTGAAGAAGCCCTTATGATGGATAAATTATGGCGACAAAAGGTAAAAGGTTTTTTTTAAGCAGTACGACATAAAAAAAACTTTAGAAACGTTGTATCCCCATAATGGTAATAAAGACAAGATGTCGTGTATGTTATAAGGTCCCATTGAGAAGTATAACCCGTCTGTCAAACAAACAAGCCCTCCGTTAGATATCTGTCACCGCGAACATAAAACAGATGGAGGAGGAAAAACTAAAACAAAAAGCGCTGCAGCGGGAAGGGGTTAATTCACTGACTGCAAGCAAAGAGCTGAAGGAGGCGAGGAACGCGAGCACAAAGTATAATCGAAGGATGAGAACTCCTCACTATATACTAGAAGCTTTACTTACAGAAGACGTATAGCGCCATTACTTCTGGACCACAAGTATCCGGACGGCGCTCTGCCAAGTTCCCGTCTCCCGCTAAATGCTCTAGAAGACACATTACAGCGTTTCCTCGTAAGTACAAACCCTCCGATTCCCCGGGGAATACCATCTGCTCATGGAGGCTTCCAGCACCATCACCACCCTGTCATCCACCAGCTGCGCCCATACTTTACACTGCAGCTCCATTTATTTAGAACAGTGCTTCCCAACTCCAGTCCTCAGCGCCCCCTACAGGTCATGTTTTCAGGATTTCCTCAGTATTGCACAGGTGATGTAATTATTGTCGGTGCCTCAGACATTGCCACAAGTGTTCTTACTATAGGATATCCTGAGCACATGACCTGTTAGTGGTTCCTGAGGACTGGAGTTGGGGACCCCAGCTTTGGGTGCATTCCCACGAACGTATATCGGCTCAGTTTTTCACGTCGAGCCGATATACGTCGTCCGCATGTGCAGGGGGGGGGGAGGATGGAAGAGCCAGGAGCAGGAACTGAGCTCCCGCCCCCTCTCTGCCTCCTCTCCGCCCCTCTGCAATGGGGAGAGGCGGGATGGGGGGGGGGCTAATTCTCCAGACTTAGCCCCGCCCCTGTCCCGCCTCCTTTCATTCCCGTCGGAAATCTTGCGGTTTGGCCACAGCAAAAACCGCGAGATTTCCGCCGGGAGAGAATCGCCGCGGAAAAACCCGCAGCGGCTTTGAAGCAGCCCGGCTGCTCGCTTTTCCGTTGCAGCCGGCGCTCCCATAGAGGAGAGCGCGGCCGCGACGGAATGAAAAGGTAAACAGACATGCTGCATATTCTGAAACCATGGCTGCGGCGCCTGACTTACCGCAGGGGATTCGCCGTCCCGTGTGGACGAGATTTCTGAGAAATCTCGTCCACATGGCTGGCTAATCCAGAGATTAGCAGCCGTGGGCAGATTTACCGCGGCAAAACCGCGGCAAATCCGCCCTGTGTGAACCCAGCCTTTGGGTGCATTCCCACGAACATATATCGGCTCAGTTTTTTACGTCGAGTCGATATACATTGTCCTCGTGTTTAGGGGGGGAGGATGGAAGAGCCGGGAGCAGTGCTCTGAGCTCCCGCCCCCTCTCTGCCTCCTCTCCGCCCCTCTGCACTATTTGCAATGAGAAACGGCGGGACGGGGGCGGGGCTAATGCTGGGAACTTACCCCCGCCCCGCATCCTTTCATTGGAAATAGTGCAGAGGGGCGGAGAGGAGGCAGAGAGGGGGTGGGAGCTCAGGTCCTGCTCCTGACTCTTCCATCCTCCCCCCCCATGCACATGAGGACGACGTATATCGGCTCGGCGTGAAAACCGAGCCGATATACGTTCGTGTGAATGCACCCTAAGGTCGTATTTACACAGCAGAGTTTTGCGCCCGAGATCCGTATAATAGCGGTACGGTCGGATCTTGCATGTGAAAACCTTCATTCAATCTGTCAGTTTCCATGAGCACGTTTCCTCTCGGACTGATGGTCCTATTTTTGGGTGATTCTTTCCCAGAATTGCCCATTATTGCCTTGGGAGGTAAAACAAATTGCATCGCTCTCACTCTTGTTTTACTCTTGAAACGACATGCGTGTGCCGTACGTGTTTCTCACAAGACACATTGTACTTGCAGCAAGAATCGCAGGTTTACACGTGCAATATTAGGCCAAGTCTCTCAGCCCGATTTCGCACTCGCCCATGTAAGTATGGCCTAACCCTGAGTCATTGCTTGGGGACCCGCCCTCCATAGGACAGATAGGCGTCTTCCCACCATCATTCGTTATGTATTAAAAGGGCATTCGTGTAAAATAAATTCCCAATCCACAGAAGATTGCTGATTGGAGGAGGTCTGACCACTGGGACCCCCATCGATTGCCACAATGGATCCTGTGTACCCCTTAATGTATGGAGTGGTGGCGCACATGTGATTGATGCTCCATTCATTTCAATGGGACTGACATGAAGGGCAGCATTCTGTTCATTCATGGATCCCCATTCTGGCCATCGATGGGGGTCTCATCACCAGTCAGACCTACTCTGATCAGCAAGTTATGTCCTATCCTCCATTTCACTGGAGTTTCCCTTTAAGCATCTGTATATATACAGGGAGCACTTTTGGACCTGGTAGGCGCCCCCCATAGTTACACTCCTGCAGCCATGGCCTGCTTCACAGACCACGAGGAACAGGTGAGGGGTACAAAGGGCCCAGCTGCCCAAACATACCCACATGTACGGATCATCAGCGCGCCTTATGTATGGTGGGTTACTCGGCCCCCCATGAGACCAGCATAAAACCTACATACTGACTGTATCTTGGAGTCGACGTTTTAAGCTCTGATCCGTATTATTAGGATTTTCGAGGTGTCTGACGGAAGAATGTATTATACGTCGTGTATTATAATATTAGTCACACGCCTGCCGCGATGATAAAACACAAGAGAAGAGCTTAGAGGTAATTCCATCCACCGCATAACAAGTAGTCTCCGCTGCAGGTTCTCACCTTACTCTGTGCATCAGGTCCTTATGGTTTTCAAGATCTCTGCTTGCTGTCCTTCAATAGGAATCTTCATTGTTTGCTTCCAGGAGATGCGATGATCGCACAGCTGCAGCGCTCGTTACAGTGGAGCAAGCAGAGCTGCGACTTTTAACATGCAGTGGATCTGTGTGTTCAATGACTGCAAGCAGTGATACTGAAATCCTCAAGGAATAATAGTATATAAAGTATGATGGAAAGTTATAGAACTTTTTATTGTACGAAGAAAAAGTGTTATTTCTAAAATCAGAATACCCCCTTGTGTGTGCAATGATTACAAAACCATGAAACAGCGCCCCCCCTGTCCACGTGGTGGGTCAGCTCCACTGAAATACACAAGAGCCTGTTCATATCGGGGTCGGAGGTTCCATTATGAACCTTCATCACTGGATACAGTTAAAAACAAGTGAATGTGAGAGCGGTCTTAGGCTGAGCTGCAGTACCAGACACAACCCATGGCCAGGTATGGCGCTGGTTATTTTTGACAGCAGCCATGTTTTTCTAATCCTGGACACCCCCTTTAAAGGGAATCTGTCATAAGCTTTAGCCCCATAAACTATGTTATGGGGCTCAAAGGTGATGGGACGGAGAATCCAGGGAGCGCTGTTTGATACTCGCCAGGCGCCCTGTTCCTGCACAGTTCGGGCACACGCAGCGTGACTCTTCTGATTGCACTCTATGCATGTGCTCTGCCAGTCATCCCCAAATTGGTCTTCCCCCACTTCAAGCACCCCTATAAAGGTCACATGGCCACACAGACACGGCTTCTAGCTCTTATAGCATTTCTTTGCAGAATCACTTCCCAAGGCTGCTGCATCGTTAGCAGGTCCATATCAATGATCAATAACAGGTCAACATCAGCTAGTCATAGGGGGAAGTACACTGGGGTAAATAGTATGTTAGGCCAAAAAAAGACATATGCCCATCCAGTTCAGCCCATTACCCCCAATGTTGATCCAGAGGAAGGCAAAAAAAAACAATAAAGTGGAAGCCAATTTTTCCCATTCCTTCCTGATTGCCCAATCTGGCAATCGGAATAATCCCCGGATCTCCGACCCTCCTAAAACAATCAGTGACTATATCATGTATTATTATAACACATCCAGGCTGCTCTTGTACTCATTTTATTGACTTTGCCATCACCACGTCCTCTGGCAGAGAGTTCCACAGTCTCACTGCTCTTACAGTAAAGAACCCCCTACTATGTCCGTGTAGAAACCTTCTTTCCTCTAGACGTAGAGGGCGCCCCCTTGTACTGTCTTCTGATATATCTATACATACCGTAGTTATTGGGACGCCCCTCAGCTGTCTTTTTTCTAAAGTGAATAACCCCAGTTTTGATGACCTCTCTGGGTATTGTAGTCCGCCCATTCCATTTATTACTTTAGTTGCCTTTGAACCCGCTCTATGCTTTGATATGTCCTTCTTGAGTATCACTGCACAAAACTGTCCATGTGTGGTCTGACTAGTGACTTGTAAAGAGGAACAATGTTCTCGTCATGTGCCCCTAGATCTCTCCTGATGCCCCCCATAATCCTATCTGACTTGGCAGCAGCTGCCTGACACTGGTTGCCCCAGTTAAGTTTAGGCCGCCTGCACACGGGCGTAATTGCATTGCAGAATCCGGAGTGGGCGCCTGCTTCTGGATTCCGCCGCACGTACTTCACATAGACATGCTATGGAAAATCGCTTTTCCGTGTCAACAAGCGGAAATCAATTGCGATTTTCCGCTCGTGGAAGGAAAATCGCAGCATGTCCTCTTCCAGTGCCGATGGCTTCCATTGCAGTCAATGGAAGCCATCCAATCCGCAGCCCTTCTGCAATGACAGTGCGTATGGGTCGCAGATTCCATGTCATCGCCTAGCAACAGCACAGCAGATTCTGTACTGCGCTTGTGTGCCAGCCGGCACATCCGCAATACAGAAGAGACAACTGCGGGCAGGTACACAGGGGTCTGCGGCCGGGCAGAGGGTCGGATTCCAGTGCGGGATCCAAGCTGGTCGTGTGCACTCGGCCTCACAGTTAACTAAAACCCCCAAGTCCTTTCCATGTCGGTGTTCCCCAGTGGTTTCCCATTTAGTGTGTTATGGTGACACGTATTTCCTGCCCGTGTGCAGGACCGCACATTTATCAGTGTTACACCTCATTTGCAACTTTTCTGCCCAATTTACTTAATGCCTTAATTACTTAATGCAATTTTGTATCATCAGCAAATATTGATATTTTACTCCGCAATCCGTCTAGCAGCTCATTAATAAATAAAGTGACCAGATTTTCCGAGGGTCAAAGCGGGACAGAGGGGCGTGGCCAGGGGCGGGGCTAAGCGCGACGTACGATTTTACCTCCGTCGTTATAAAAAGTACAGGGCTGTCTAAAAAAAAAGACTGGGAGCAAATTCCGCAGCATTCCTGCATCCAAGAAAAAGCTGTCAAAATCCGAACCGTTGGTGCAGATTCTGACAGGAAATCAGCTGCGATTCCACAGCTGATATCATATCATGCGGCGCTCCCCCTCACCTCCTCCGAAAGCTTCCTGTTGTCTGCGCTCCCCGGGGTCCCAGCGGTTCCCAGCGGCCCGGTCTGGTGATTCTAGTCAGGTGAGGCCACTACAGGACGCTAAGAACCAGAAACCGCTGATCGCGTGAAGCCTTCGGAGGAGGTGAGAGGGGCGCCGCACAATATGAAATCCACCGCGGATACGCAGCTGATTTCCAGTCACAAACCACACCAATGGTACGGATTTTGACAGTTTTTTTAGATTCGCAGGGGAAGTTTCTGCAGCATTTCCGCCACATGTAAACATACCGTAAGTCAGCTTGAGGTACGCTGCCACGTTCAGAGTGGCCCCAGTAGTAATATCGTCCCCAATATTGGCCCCAGTAGTAATAGTGACCGTCACAGTGGCTAAAGTAGTAATACTATTACTACAGGGGCTGATATAGGGACACTAAGACTAATAGTGTCCCCTATATTGGTCCCAGTATTAATAGTGACCCCCGCAGTAGCCCCCATGAGACCGATATACGTACCTCCTCCTTGTCGTCTTCTAAGCGCCGTTGCTTCTCTGCTCAGCGCTGCTGTGGGCGGAAGTCTATGTGCCCAGATGCCTTCTCTTCTCCTGCAGTACCAAGGAGGTGAGGTCAGTGTGTGCACCCCACAGCAGCGCCACACTGCCACAACATGCCGACTGGTAATCACCTTCATGGTGACCCCGCATCCCGAAAGCGGGACAAAAGGCTGTCACACTTAGGGACCCTGGGAAAAGCGGGACACAGGGTCCTAAGGCAGGACTGTCCTGCATAAATTGGGACACCTGGTCACTACTTATAATAAATATATTAAAAAGAAGAGTCCAGTCCTGGCCCCTGTGGTAACCCACCAGTAACCCCTCCAACACTGCCCCCTGTGGTATTCCAGCTGATCAGGTTGGTTTGACAGGAGCGATATCTCACAAACCCATGCTGATATGGAGTTATACAGCTACGGTATATTCCTTTGGGTTCCCCAGGATAGCAGGTCTTAGAAACCCTTCAAACATTTTACCCACAATAGAAGTCAGACTTACTGGCCTGTAGTTTCCAGGTTTGTTTACTGACCCCTTTTAAAATATCGGCACCACATTGGCTACGCACCGATCCAGTGTAACCGACCCCATCACTATAGAGTCCTTAAATATAACAAACCATGGTCTATGTATCACATGACTTGATTCACTTAAATCCCAATTGGCTGGACATGGGTACTGACTGGTCTTCTCTCCATTTCTCCTTGGCCTTCATGTGAGTACCAGCTTCTGTCTCCCTGCTGCAAATAAGAAAAATGGACTTACTACCTCTGCAGCGCCACCTATTGGATGGCAGCATTCCTTCATATCAAAGAATTTATACAGGTCTCTATAACAATTGGGAATAGTAAGCCAAGCCAGAATCCATACACAGACAGCTGTTTCTGGGTGTTTGCCCCTCATCAGTGTGCAGGAGGTTTCTGGCTTGGCTCGTGAGAGGCCTGTGACGTAGGTCAGAAGCAGTGTTGTGTCTCCTTAAGGAGAAAACCCAAAAAGTGTGTGGAGACACCTAGGGGTGAGCGGGTCGTGTATTCTGCACATTGCATGTCCTATTCTCATCCGTGAAAATCGTGTGAAAGTGTTAATAGTCTGATTGGCTGTAATGGGTCCGTGTGTTGTCCATGAAATACACGGGCAGCACACGCTCTGCATATATGACCGTGGCATGCAAATACGCCACAGACAAATCTGCCACAAAATCCCCGTCTTAGATGTGGGGATCCACCCTAAGGGCAAAAACAGACGGCCGTATGCGCATCCATGCTCGCCGCTTCAGAGCGTAGTTGCACATGAACGGGTTTTTTCTTTTTCCTTCACCGGCCGTTAAGACTCCGTGCCATGGCGCAGGGGGTGGAGATAACCGGCGGTGAGATAGGGGCTGCCTTATCTTTCCTTGCCCGTACTGTTAGGGGCAAGAATCCCCCAGAAACTAGTGAAAATGAGACCACTGAAGTCATGGCCGCATGACGTCATCACACCCCTGTGAGGAAGCTGTGGGGGTATGGTCACACTTGTCGGTCTTTCCGCACCATTGCTTCAAATTTTGATAATTAAAAAAGGGTGAAATGAAATTATCCAGATTTGAAGTGGATTTGGTGATCTGCACCGAAAACGTCAGCACAGGATATTCTGTGGTTTGATACAGATTCGCACTTACATTCACTACGTGTGAACGTGCCCTAAAGAGGTTGTATCAAATGTGAGGGGAAAAATAAGTGCTTGCTCCCCCTACCTGAAACAGCACCACTCTCACCCATAGGTTGTGCCTGGTATTGCATCTCAGCTCTACTTGCTTCAGTGAACAGGAATGGCGCGGTGTCTGAAAGAAGTGTCTCCCGATGTTGGAATCACTTCTGCATGTAAACGATCTCCCCCAACATTTCATAGGGTTAAACCTACATGGGGGTCAGTTGGACGGACGACTACATAGGTAAGCCGTATTCACATGGCCAATAGTCTCGCACGAGTGTCCGCAAATTGAATCCATCCATATGAATGGATTCGGTCACATGACCGATTTTTCACGGATGGTCTGCATAGGAAAAAAATCGCGGCAGGTCCTATTTTCATGCGATTCTTGCGCTAGAATGGGACGGGCCTAAGACATTTAACCCTTTGTGTATTTTGCCTTAGCGGTGCAATCCCAACCCCAAATGTATCCTGCAGTCACGCGAACATTGAGCGCCCCCTGCGCCCGATCTGAGTCAGTTAGCCACGTTCTTATATTTTTCTCTCCTTTTAATGTACGGTTGGAGCGCCCCTTTAATTAACCAGTTGCCTTTAAGGCAGTAAGTAGAGGAATTTGCATTCTGACAGTTGGAGAGGAGGGATGGGAAGCACTGAGGTGGCATTAAAGACGTTCAGCTTCCTCTCTGCAGCATCTCGGAAGGATGTGGGATTCTGCAGCAGCTCCTCGGATGCCCAGGACTCCTCCAACCCAGCGCCAGCCACAGAATGCATCTCCTCACTCATACGTCTTGTGCTGAAATCCATGGAGAGGGAAGGAATGTACCATCTCCTGGCGGGGAGCAGGGAAGAAGTATAAAATAAGGTGGTGCTTGCCTGCAGTACAGAACTGGATGCAGTATGATCACTGTGCATAGGAGTTGAAGATTGGGGAGGACTGAGCAGCCTCAGCTGAGAAGATGGCAAGAGCCAAGATGAAGAATTCTCCCTCCGAAATCAGCACAGGTTCCAAAATCGTCCCACCAATTACAAGGGAAGACCTGAACGGAGTCAGCCCCCTACTACCGGCTCGAATTATGGGGTCCCTGACAAGTGAAGCAGGGCAGAGGTAACTATTCCCTCCTCTATACGTGTCTTACATGGGTGCATGTGGGCATGCTATGCATGAATGCCAGCTGATGCCCGTAATGCAGCATCTTGACAGCTCCGGATGCAGGCGACTGAATTATTGGCATTGCTGAGATGTAACTGCATGGATGATGGGAAAGGTAGTGGATGGATACACCTGCAGTATAACCTATGCAGCGCTCCTTGATGATGCCCATGTACGATTGATGCCGTGCTGCCCACTACTATGGCAGGATGGTTGGATTGTGTTTACATGGCCCAGATCACATGGTGTAACTATGCGGAGCCTCAGTGAAGTTTGGATAGGGAGCGCTTGCACCGATGTAGGGATGCGCCGCTGCCTGTGCCCTTTGGCTGCCAGTCGTAGAGTCCCATAACCCTAAGGCCAATGTCGGGAAGATGACTAGATCTACTGACCCATAGAAGAAGCTAACTGGTTGCTGCAGTAAAGACTAAACCCGCATCCATTCATTTACAGCAATCGCCGGCCTGCTTCTTTTAGGAATGTCCTGAAGGCGATTTTCCCGGCGGCGCACAAATGCTAAACATTACAAGGTTACCAGTACCTGGCCTTGTATACAACGCATATCATCCGCCCTCGCCTGCATGGACAGCTCTCAGAATTAACTCTTTAGGATCTACCTGCAGAACCTGCTTGATTTAGGGGATCAGGTCCGTTACGGAAAAAAAAAAAAGCCAAAATTCGGGTAATTGGGGGAAACCAAAAAAAAAAGTTGAATTTTCTTGTTTTTGGATGTTCATGGAAATGCTAATTAAGGCTTCGGTGTTTACAGTTCTCGTGGCTACCTGCGGGAGGTTTTGGCCCAGAGCGAGCCGTTCTTTCAAAGCAGCAGGGAAGCGCGGATCATGAGATGAAGTTGTGCTCGATCCCCCGCCGCGTACTTTGTAATCTCAGATCGCAGAGGGACAACAGGATTATATAATCTGGACTTGTTGCTCACTGTAATTGTATAGCCATAGTTTGTTAGGGCATGCTGGTGGTTGTAGTGCCTCAGGTTACAGGCAGATGGTATACACCGTCATGTACCCAAGATATCACATCCAGCATATATTTGTAAAACTAAGAGCAGTGCCAAACATTGGTCAGATGAACCCTCTGCAGAAGTCGTCCCCCCAATAAGAAAAAAAAACTACATACATGACACGGATAGGCCGTCTGTCTATCAGTGTAATATGGCAGCATACCCATATCAAAATGAAGCTCATATCATAAATACAGCACCAGAACAAACTGCAGTACGGAGATGCAATACCAGAACCAAGCTTGGGTATTTCGATATAGCACCAGTACTAAGTTCAATAAATACTGCACCAGTACCAAGGTTAGTATATAACTTGAGCACCAGAACCAAGCTCAGTACATAGATACAGCACCAGGGCCAAGCTCATGCATAAATACAACTTCAGAGCCCAGCTCATAATGTAAATAGAGCTCTAAAACCAAGCTGTGTACATAAATACAGCATCGGAACCAAGCTCAGTACATAAATAAAGCTCCAGAACTAAGCTAATAACATAAATACAACTCTAGAACCAAGCTGTGTATATAAATAAAGGCTTCAGTACCAAGCTCATGACTTAAATAGAGCTCCCAAACTAAGCTCTGTAGTCAAGCTCGGTACATACATTTGGCCGCAGAACCAAGCTCATAACATAAATACAATAGCAGAAGCCATCGTGGATCAGGGTGCTGATAGGCTGATGGGGATCAGACAGAGCCAGGAGAATGATGATTCATGTAACTACATAAGACACTGCTGCAAGGAGTAAGATGATCATCTGGCTGGGCAGACCTAAGGGTGGTGATTGGCACTTACTTACATCTTCCTGGCACCCCGTTACAAGCTGGTGTCCTGTGCAATTACATATATCGCATGTAGATAATGCCGGCCATGCCCAAAGCTATTTCTAGTTCTGCTTGAGGCACTGGAAGACTACAACTTCCATCATAGTAAGGAATGTACTTATTGATATGCTTGCATAGATAGATGTTGTCAGTATATAGGCCTCCCCAGTTCCTAGGCCTGCCTCTGATCACCCGTACGTCTGGGCATTAATGCCCTATTCATCTAAAATAAACCGTTGTAACGCTTCATGTCTCCTGCGGAGGCGCTGTAGATAAACTAAACACTTGCTGCTGGGTTCCTCTACAAATTACATTTGATCATCGAAGGTTTCCAGCTGTTTGGCAAGAGGGTTTCTCTAACAAAAAGTGATATGATTGCCCAAAGTGGAAACCCCTTTAAATGAGTGTTTGTTGCTGATATCTTCATGTCCGCTCGGAATAGTTGGACAGGGGTAACAGAAATAATGATGGGACCCATAAAGTTGAAACACTTTTAAGGTGGTTGTGCAGGAAGAAGGGCCTGTCTTTTTCCTAGAAACGGTGCCACTCTTGCCAATGGGATGTGTCTGGTATTGCAGCTCAAATGACTGGAGCTTAGCTGCAATACCAAACACAACCAACGGAGAAGAGTGGTGCTGTTTCAGGAAAAGTAAACAAACCCCCTATTTTCTATTTCTGGATATCCCCGTTAGTCTTCCTGGATGCGCGCATTTATCATTCATGAGCTGTCGGCAGCTGGAGCGCATACTGCCCTTTATGTACCCGTCACTCAGCCGTTACCCCAATCAAATATTAAGGAAGTACAAACAACTTTCATAAAGCCTTTACCTAATTTAATTTGTGGCGTTAGTTGGGCTGCAGCTAAAGGGAACACTTTGTTTTACTTCAACAATTCAAGGCTTTGAGGGGGCCTTAAAGGGGATGTAAAAGATTAGAAAAATGGCTGCTTTCCTATTGAAACAGTGGCCAACCTGTCAATAGGCGGCATGTGATACTGCAACTCGGCCCCATTCACTTCTATGGAGTCTAGCTGCAACACACACCACAACCCGCTTATAGGTACCGTGCGCTTTAAAAAAAAAAAAAAGTAGCCATGTTTTTGTGATCCTGCACAATCAATCCCTTTAAGGCTTCAGTGCAACAAAGCAAAATCCCTTTCTTTCCCACGAAAGTCAAGATGTGCACAAGCCTCAGTTTTGGGATATTGTAATAGAGTCAGCTGGATGCAGTATGCGGTTTAGCATTGTCTTGCTGTAATATACAAGGTCTTCCCTGTAAGAGCCGTTGTCTGGATGTGGCGTATGCTGTTCTACAGCCTCTATATACTGTCAGCATTGATAGTGTCCTTCATAATGTATAAGCTGCCCGTGCCATAGGCACTAATGCCACCCCATACCATCAGAGATGCAGGACTGTGTGCTGATAACAAGCTGGATGGTCGCTCTCCTCTTGAGTCCGCAGGATACGGCGGCTGTGGTTTAAAAATATAATTTCACGTTTTGATTAATTTGACCCCAGAAGCACTCTGCATTTTGCCAGCATTTCTGCATTGTGTTGATATACGGCTTCTGCTTCTTTGTATGAAGCGGCTATAACTTACACATGCGGATTGCACAGACACTGATGGTCTGGAGGTATTCCTGCGCCCATGCAGTGATTTACACTACAGTCTCACGCCTGTTGTTAATGCAGCGCCGCCTGAGGGCCTGTAGACCTCGAGCATCCAGTACTGACCGTCGGCCTCTTGCCTTGTACACATTAATTTCTCCAGACTCTCTGGATCTTTGATGCCATTATGTCCTGGAGATGGTGCGATATTCACAGTCTTCACAATGTTACATTGAGGAACATTTTTCTGAAATTGTTCCGCATCTTTAAATGCAGTTTTTCACAGATTTGTGTCCTCTGACTATCTTTGCTTCTGAGAGACTCGGCCTCTCTAACCTGCTCAGCATATACACAGTCATGTGACTTAGTAGAATATTGACCCTCCAGCTGTTTTTTATTAGTACCACTTACTTTTCCAGCCTTTTGTTTCTCCTGTCCCAACTTTTGTGAGATGTGTTGCTGCCATCAATTTCTAAATGAGTTATTTTTTAAATGAAATGGAGAAATGTCCCCCCCCCCCCCTCCGACGTGTTCTCTGTTCTGTTGTGGATAACATCTATGGTTAGAGGAGATTTCCAAATCATTGCATTCTTTTTTTTCTTTACATTTAATTACCTTTTATATGGCATCCCAGCTTTTTTTAAAAATTGGGGTTGTACTTTCCAGGGACCCGCTGAAGGATGGCACGGTAATTCAGGCAGTCTCCAATAGTTAACTTAGAGGGGTCACCTTAACAATGCGCTCCATTCTGCAGGCGTCACGTTCTAGAGCCGGAGGAGCTGAGCAGAATCATATATAGTTTTGTGAGGAGATCCCATGCTTTCTCACAAAACTATGTCAATCTGCTTAGCTCCTCCTGCTCAATAACCATCCCTGCCAATTGGGTGTGTGAAGACTCAAAGCATAGCAGTTACAGCCACAATGGGCATAAGAGTTTTAGTTGCAGTGTGTATAGAAGGCACAGAGCTTGTTGGTTACAGTTTCTCTAAGAGGTTACTTAGCTTGGTGGTTGCAGGTGAAGCAGGGAGTAGGTTGGAGGAAACCCTGCTCAGTTAAGGCATTGGCTGAAGTGTGGAGGAGGCATATGGCAGAGTGCTCCGCCCCAGGTTCCGGATTGGCCAACAAGTGCTGTAGTTCTCAGGGGGTCAGGGGGCCTACCTAAATCAGGTGATGCAGCATCCTCCTTGGGGGTACCTGGTGTCCACTTCATCCGCCCAGCTCACCAACGATTTTTCAGCAATTGTTTTGCCCATTTTTTCCCGGTATTTTGAGCCGGATCTGAGATGGAACTGCTGGACAGAGGATCTGATGCAGATGTGAAACCGTCTAACAGTCATCTCCTGACTTCCCACTTCAGGAGGTGCTGGGTCCAGGGGCGTAACTATAGAGGATGCAGGGGATGCGGTTGCATCCGGGCCCAGAAGCCTTAGGGGGCCCATAAAGCTGGGGGCCATTATAGTTGGGGGCCCTGTTATAGGTTTTGCATGGAGGAGGAGCTTCACGTTACGCCTCTGGCTGGATCTATTTCTCTTATAGCAGGAGCTGCATGACTTTATGGTCGAGTTATAATAAAGCCCTACTGCAGGGACAGCGCTGTGCCATTTGTGACCCCTAGAGGCAGTCAAGATAATTCCACATGGTGCGGTTGTAAGAGGGGTGAGCAGTACCTCGCTCCCTTCTACCAATAGCAGCAGCTCAGACACTCTGAGAAGCAGGCAATTTGGCTGCGCTAAGCGGAACCCCGTCAGACAGGGCAGGGAGAAGCGGAGAGTGAAGACAGAGCCGTCCGCCTGATTCTGGCCCATAATAACAAGCTGACATCGGTGCAATAACTCTGCCCTTCTCCTATCACCTTTCTGTGCCCCCCTGTGTGCCCTCATGCCGCTTCTTAAAGGCTCCACCTCATGATCACCTGCAGATTGAAGCTGTGTTATTACAGCCGTCCTCTCGCCATTTAATAAGTACAAGTGATTTGTTTGCATTTATTTAGCCTTCTTCATGCATCTTTAATCTCCATTAGTGCTTTTCTACTCAATTATAAGATTTGTTGATACGTCTTCCTGAAGAGTAAACCACCTTCTAAGAAAAGCGAATGTTCCCATCACACACAAGGCCGCGCTATTAGCTGTTTCTATTTACTTGCGGAGATAATGAGTTCAGCATCAAAGAATAGGCATGAAGATGCGGTCTGTTTATCTCTGTTATCTGCCATTTCAGCAGAGAATGGAGGGGTTGTGGGGCCTGGCGCACAGCCGATCACCCCTGGTCTGCTCTCCGCACAACAGGCAATTAGCTGACTTCGCAGAGAGCAAGCACAGCCAACTACACACTTCCCCTTCAGCGGCCTCTGCAGGTAAAAAATAGTATTGCAAGATGCTACTCACATGAATGGCAGAAGGCCTGACTGAAGGGAGCAGCTCTTGCTGAGTGACTCTTTGTTCTGGGTAGTAGCGGACCTCGCTATATGATGCTCGGATGCCTTCATAGGCCATATGAACATATGTTATACTTTTGCCACAACCCCTTTAACCAGCCCTTACATATGGCCAATTTTGGTCATTTTGGAAACCATTGTTTGAAAATTTAACATAAATGATTCTTCTGCTAACCGTACACTTCCGTCTTCCGAGAATGTGATCGGCGAAGTTGCATATCTCAGCTATCTGAGAACACCATAGATTCTGCTTTTTAACTCTGTAGTACACACAGAGACATGATATTAGCATGGAGGATACTAGAGAAGTAATGAGCAGTGAAGAGGTTATTTCAGTAGCAGGTTGGACAGTAAATTAGCTTAAGCTCCAGCTGTACATCTGTGTGAGTTTTGCTTCTCTCTCCGTCTCCTCTCATCATGCCCCCTTACATATGACATAATATTCTGACGAAATGGCCAAATTCTGGTCATTTTGACAAAAGTTGTTTGAAAAACTCACCTGAATGATTGTCGGTTGACTTCCGGCTTCTGGAAATGTGATCGGCTGGGTTGGAAAACTTTGGCCACGGTTGCCTAAAACTACAAGTGTATGGCACGATCGACCAATCATCTGCCACTTTGCACAAGCTCAGAGATTCAATTCTCTTTAAATTGATTCCCTGATGAATCAGTTGAAGGGAACCTGTCATAATTTTTGAGTCACCTAAGCAACATTATGGGACCCAAAGGTCGGGGAACGGGGAGCCGAGGGCTGTTTGATCTCACGGACCGCCCCGCTCCAGCGCGATGTCATTGTGAAGTTGCCGCGCGCACACAGTGACTCCGTGTGGATTATGTGGTGTATGGCCGGCTTTATACAGATGGGATAATAGTAGCTGGATTGTGATAGCGGGCACAGAAAGTTATATTAACCCTTTCCAATCCAATTTGTATCCTGGTTTTCCTAGGGGGCTTACTCTTTTTCTGCCGTTATACAGCGGCACTATCTGCTGGCTAAAGCCAGTACTGCATGCGGTGACATGTTGGATAGGCTCCGACAGCAGTGAGGCTGGCAATATACAGTAAGAGAACCCTGACGGACGTCCTCCAACATCGGAGCTATACAGCCTTAAATCATAATGTCTTCAGACGTCAGACAGAGGATTGGAAAGGGTCCGGAGCAGTTATCATGGGGACGACCCAAGAAAGGACCCATCGGTAATGGCGCTTAGTCAGGGCGTCCCTGATAACTGCCTTATCTCACGTCACCAAAGCTGGGAATCCCAGAAACATTTCACAAGGTTACTCTAGTTTTAAATCTGAAATTCTAGCATTCTATTCATGAACCAGGAAGCGCAGGATGAGCACAACCGTTCAACTCTAGTAGTCTGACTGATGTGTGAGAAGGTTTTACGGACGGGTACAGAGCGGATTTTAAAAAAGATGTTTTGCGTTGATGGTTGTAATCTGTGATCCTCAGAAGAGGTGATGAAAGTCTGATTGTGGGGGTCTCACGGCTGAGACTCCCAGCGATTTCAAGAATGGGGGTCCCATGTCCCCCTCTCCTCCTCACTGTGGGATCATTGCACGCCTGCACTGTACAGGAGACTGAATGGAGTGGCGGTCACACATGCCCGGTGCCGCTGCATCTTCAGTGGGACTGCCAGGGATAACCGAGCGCTTGTACCCACCTACTTCTGTCAGCCTCTTCCAAGCCGCCTGACATACGGGTGCAGAGGGTCTGCGGTGAGGAGAACAAGGGGTCCCAGGGCTGACAACCGGAATATTTGTTTTTTATATACAATTTATCGAACCTGTTTCTAGGTCAGAAGCTGATAGATGCCCATCACCAGCGGCTGGCCTGCCCTCACGCCTGCCTGGGGTCGGTTCAGGGTTTCTGTCTCTCTGCTCCATTTTTGGAGGAAATACACGGGCAAATGGGATTTTCAATTGCGTCAACATGCGGCGTATTTACACTACCGAAACCTGCATACGCCTGTGTGAATGACCCCCAGATGTAACGCTTCATAGTATGACGTGATGGGACCACCATGTGCCTGTGTATAACACTGATGAGGGGCAAAAACCCAAATCCTCTGTCTGTGGGTGGATTCTGGCTGGGTTTTCAATTCTCAATCATTGTTATAAAGACTTGTTTAAAGGGTCAGGCATTGATTTGCAGGAATGCTGCCATCCAATAGGTGGCGCTGTACAGGTATTGTTCCATTTTCCTTATCTGCATAAAGCTGGAGACACACAGGGGTACAGCATGGGCCCAACTGCAGGAGACTACGTAGTACGGCCCAATGAGACAGACTTTGGAGGGGCCAGTGCTGTGCCAATACAGAGTGCATTTTTAAAGGGGTTTTCTGGAGGGTAACATTTTTTTCTTTTGAAGGGGTTGTACCAAGATTGACTTTCATCACCAATCCACAGGGTAGGTGTGAATGGTGGGCATCTCACCAATCCTGAGAACGGGGGTCCAATGTCCCTTGTGCTCACTGCGGGCTTCACTACACCCACCCTCAAGGGAGAGGAGATTAAATGGTGGACAGGTGATGAGTCAATATTGGTACAATCCCTTTAAAAAAAACACAGTGACGACTTGGAAAACAATCAAACAAAGGCCCCCGTAGTCGCCGCGCCACTTCCAGGTAGCGCGATCACATGCCGATCGTTGGCCCCTGTGTTTATTGCTGAGACCAGTGAATGGCTACAGCACGAAGGCACGTGATGGCGCCACCTGGAGGTGAGTGGAGGCTGGGGGGGGCAGCGGTGATGGGGCACAGAACTATTCCTTGCCTAATTATTTTATAAGAGGTCACTGTGTCCCGCTGGATTCTGCTGTGGCACAACAGCCGCCACCTTGGGGTAGAAGGGTCACCGCA
The DNA here is from genome assembly GCF_035609145.1 of Eleutherodactylus coqui. Lineage (NCBI taxonomy): Eukaryota > Metazoa > Chordata > Amphibia > Anura > Eleutherodactylidae > Eleutherodactylus > Eleutherodactylus coqui. The sequence goes on along the minus strand of NC_089846.1, from coordinate 15,724,847 downwards.
GGAAGGATGTGGTTTACTTACACAAACATATTGATTAGATGTTACCATGGCAACCTGAACTCTTAATAGGCTTCATTTGGGACTATGTCTCCTTTCTATGGGAAGAGCGGACATCCGTCTGAATGAGATTAGATACTTCAGATGGGGCAGGAGTCACCTTTGTATTTTGGCACTGGATGATGTACTGCTTATATGGCTTAAAGGGCCTCCGTCATCAACTACAAGCCCTATAGACTACATGGATAAAGGGTCCGGGGGGCTGCTTATTATACTCACCAGACCCCCTTTCCAGCGCTGTGCTCTTGAGAAGTAAGTATGTGCCCACGGTGACTCTTCACAAGTGGCACGCTCTCCCATAGAGGTCAATGAGAGACAGCGTGCAGACAGCTGGACAGTCCCAGTGTGTGCGCACAATGTTCAGCGCCGGAACGGAGGACCGGTGACAATAAAAAGCGGCTCTTCGGCCCCCCGTCCCCTCACCTTTGAGCCCCATAACATAGGGCTGAACGGTGATGACAGAGGCGCTTTGTGAATGTCCACCTTGTAACATCACATCATTTTAGGGTTCAACATTCTTTGCTGATTCACGTCTTACTACATTATACCTTTATAGTCATCTGAGGTCCACTTTTCAGAAAAGATTATGATTGTCCGCAGCCACCACTAGGGGGCACTTCCTGTTTATTGTCTTACGGAGTTCAGTGGATGAACTGTATACAACGAGCTCCCCCTAGTGGTGGCTGCAGGCAGCCATAATTGTATCATTTAACTTGGCCTGTACAGAAAATATGGAACAAAATGGCGTTTCTCAGCATTCACTTTAAACCACGTAACTTATTACCTGGTCATATTTAGAGATTTTCCTGTAAAGTTGTTTCGCTGTCAGACGTCTGCGCACAACACCCTACAATATGGGTAAGTACAGAGGTAGATGTGCTCGTGTGAAGAGGTAATCCTCCGGACACTTGGAGTGGATCATCCTGACAACCATTACTCCTAGGAGAGAGTCCCTGTAGTCTTCTGTAAGACGTGTACTTGTAGGAATCCTAGTAATATAGTCTATTACAGTGTGCTGTGCGCATCGGTGCTCAGGGCTTTATTAAAGGGCTTTTCAAAGAGTAAGATATTCATGCCCAATTCTCAGGATAGGTCATCAATATCAGATTAGTGGGGTCCACCACTTAGGACCCCCTTAATCAGCTGTTTGAAGAGGCCATGGCACTCAAGCTCATTACTGCATACCAGGCACAGCACCGTGCATTGTATAGTGGCTGTGCCTGGTATTGCAGCTCAATCCCATTCACTGCTCTCAGGCCATGTGACCGATAAATGTCACATACAGACCTGAAAAGAGGCCGCTGCACTCATGCCAGTGCTGCAGCCTCTTCATACCCCCACCAATCTGATACTGACGACTAGAGATGAGCGAGCACGCTCGGTAAGGTCCAGTTACTCAAGCGTGCATCGCTCTTCTCGAGTAATTGCCTTCTCGTCTGAGCGTGCTCGGGGGGGGGCGGTGGGGGGCAGCGGGGGAGAGCAGAGGGAAGCGGGGGGGGGGGGGGGGGGGAGAGTGAGAGAGATCTCTCCGCCACCCCCTGAGCACACTCGGACGAGAAGGCAGTTACTTGAGAAGAGCGATGCTCGCTCATCTCTACTGACGTCCTATCCTGGTGATAAATATCCTAGTCTCTGAAAACTCCTTTACCTCTTATATCTGAAGACTGATTCATTTTCAGTCACAGCCCAATACTGGTGGTCAGTAGCCTGGAGCTCTACATCACTCCCCATCCCTGACGCTTGTTGAAGACCCCGCTCTCTCATCCCTTTTATTCTTAGCACTTGTTGCAGGACCCCTCTCAGAAGGTAGAGGGGCTGGAGATGTGCACGGTATGGCAAGGTGGAGAGTGAGGGATGCTATACACACAGACAATGGTCAGACATTATACTCTGTGGTCGGTAAACCGGTATGACTGCAGGGGGCGGTTGGTTACAGCTAGCAGGGATTGCAGTCAGTAGGTCAGGGAGCATGTTATCAGGCGGAGTACAGAAGGGTTTGTTTAGGGAATGCGGTATGCCTCCCTGAAGAGGTGCATTTTTAGAGCACGCCTGAAGTTCTGCGAGTCCTGGATTGCTCGGGTAGCCTTTGGTAGTGCATTCCAGAGGACCGGTGCTGCTCTGGAGAAGTCTTGGAGGCGGGAATGAGAAGTTAGCAGAGCGGAGAGCCCGGGCTGGGTGATGGATTGAGATGAGGGAGGCAATATAGGGGGGCGCTGCGCTGTGGAGGGCTTTGTGGATGAAGGTGGCGAGTTTAAATTGTATTCTGTATTTAACGGGCAGCCAGTGCAGTGACTGTAGCATGCATGTCGCATATAAAACAGCACCCTATATAGACAGCAGCACACCATATATACAGCTATACAACAACACCACATGTGTACAGTAGCACCCTTTATATAGAGCAGCACCCTGTATATAGAGTAGCACCACATACATACAGCAACACCCTATAAATACAGCAGAACCCTATACATAGAGCAGCACCCTATAAATACAGCAGAACCCTATATACATACAGCAGCACCCTGTAAATACAGCAGCACCCTATATATACATCAGCTTGGGCAGTTTCTGTTGGCCTGTTTGCTGGTGGTATGGCTACAGCTGGATTTCATGCTAACTCTTGACATTTCGCCTTCTTCTGCCTGTTGGAGCCCCAAGTGTTACCCTCAGGAACCCACCCAATAACCGTAGGACTTGTGAATGCCTATACTGGTTTGCCATGGAGCTCATTATTAGCGGGTACTGATGCCGCTGCTCTCCGCGGTCCTGAGGAGCGCCCTCATGTGCTGCCATAACTTACATCAGACCCCACAGGCCCAGAAGCTCCATTTCACACAGCACCCCCCAATCTCCACACTGTAATAGCCGATCGGTCAGGTGGTTTGGCCCAACCTTTGGTATAGCCGATGGTAGAATTAACCCTTTATAATATATGATCTCATGATCCCCTGGACGTCATTCCAGAACTGTTCACATGGCAACCACAGTATGGAGGACGTCAACGAGTCAGGCGTTTCCATGTCAATGAAAGAAGCAGTAATAGTAGGATCGATCAATATTAACCCCTTGAAGACCACCTCTGTGTGGCGGTGAGATAACGGCTGTTCCTTCTTCCATCCTTCAGGGCTGCAAACCAATGGCTTTCACTGAGAAACTGCAAAGATATGTTTAAGTGAAACAATGTAACAAGTGCGGAGACAAAGACTAGATGGCACAGTCATCAGATATAACCCGAGCGTACCTTGTATCCCCCTGATGTCATCTGATAGAACAGTCACACCCCCTCTTATAGTTCCTGTGTTTTCTTGACACCCCGTTACATCTTATTAGACCATCTCTAATTGTTCTTTTCTTCATTTGCATTTTGTGGGCGGTTTCTAAACTCAGTTTTCAGGCCTTTACTAGAAATAGACCTCACAGAAGTCGGATTCCTGCATGAATATAGATTATAGAAGTTAAAGGAGACCTGCATCCAAATGCAAAATCCCCCCGAGATGAAAGCGCACCCACACTTTAAATGAATTTACAGAATAAACTGCCATGTATGCGCACATGAGCAGGGGCATAACTATAGGGGATGCAGGGGATGCGGTTGCACCCGGGCCCAGGAGCCTTGGGGGGCCCATAAGGCCTCTCTTCTCCATATATGGAGCCCAGTACTATGAATAAAGCATTATAGTTCGGGGGCCCTGTTACAGATTTTGCATTTGGGCCCAGGAGCTTCAAGTTACGCCTCTGGGGATACAGATGGAGGGGAGCCCCAGCTGAACTTTTGCACCCAAGCCCCAGAGCCCTTAGTTACACACCTGCACATGACGATTAACATTATATCTGGCCATTACCATGTTTCCCCGATAATTGGACCTACCCCGGTTTTCGGGGGAGGTTTGAAATATAAGCCCCCCCCCCCCACAAAATAAGCCCTAGCTAACCTGCATAAAAAAAACAATACTCACCTGGTCCACGGCGTCCCGATGCCTCGCGATGGTCTCCGGTGGCACTGCGCAAACTGCAGTGTCCTCCGCTCTGACATCTCAGTTTCTTCCTGGTGACAGGGCTTTGAATACCCCATCTCCAACAAAGCGAGCGCTGTGATTGGGTCGAGCGCCAGCCAATCAAAACCATTCAGCTGAGATGTCAGAGTGGAAGACACTGCAGTTTGCTGCAGTGCCGCCGGAGACAATCGCGAGGCATCGGGACACAGCGGGCCAGGTGAGTAAACCCCCCCCCCCCCCTCCCCTGAAAATCAGACACTGTGCCTCCTTTGGGGCAAAGATTAATATAAGACAGTGTCTTATTTTTGGAGAAATATGGTATACTACTTGTATCCTACATTTATCACCAGTTTATCCTCAGCAGGCTGTTACTCTAATTCTAAGTTTTCTTTGAACTGATGGGTGTAGACTAGCTGCTATGATGTCTCTATACACTGCAGACATAGGAGAGCAGGATCTCTTCTCTCTCTGAGCTGGTGGGTGTAGATTATGAAGTATCCAATTCAGAGGCGTAACGTGAAGCTCCTGGTCCCCAATGCAAAACCTGTAACAGGGCCCCCAAATATAATGCTTCATTCATAGTACTAGGCTCCCTATATGGAGAAAAGGGGGCCTTATGGGCCCCCTAAGGCTCCTTGGCCTGGGTGCAACCGCATGCCCTATAGTTACGCAAGTGCTCCAAATAGTGTACACATTGGAGAGCAGAATCTCTGGCTGGTGGCTATAGAACTCTGCCATGTCGTCTCCATACACTCCACACATGAAGAAGAAGAGATCCCGCTCTCCTATCTCTGAGTTGGTTGGTGTAGACTATAAAGTCTCCATACAGTGTACTTAGAGGAGAGCAGGATCTCTTCTCCTCTTTCGCTGAGCTAGTGGGTATAGACTGCTGCTATGATGTCTTCATACACTGTACACTTAGGAGAGCAGGATCTCTTCTGTCTCTAAGCTGATGGATGTAGACGGTTGCTATGATGTCTTCATTCACTGCACAACCGCACACATAGAGAAGGGGTCCTTTGCACTTGATAGTTTGGGGTCCTTTGCACTTGATTGCTGGGGTCCTTTGCACTTGATTGCTGGGGTCCTTTGCACTTGATAGCTCGGGGTCCTTTGCACTTGATAGCTCGGGGTCCTTTGCACTTGATAGCTCGGGGTCCTTTGCACTTGATAGTTTGGGGTCCTTTGCACTTGATTGCTGGGGTCCTTTGCACTTGATAGTTTGGGGTCCTTTGCACTTGATTGCTGGGGTCCTTTGCACTTGATTGCTGGGGTCCTTTGCACTTGATTGCTGGGGTCCTTTGCACTTGATAGCTCGGGGTTCCAGCTGTAGGACAGCTCATTTCCAGGAAAACTCTTCCAACCAAATCAAATAACTCCTGTAACCCCTTTGATCGACCCTGTGATTGCTTAGTTAGAAGCCATAAGTCTTCGGTACACCCTTATGTTTTAGGCTGGTTACATAAAGCCTCATTTTATCGTCAGTGTTCAGGCCACCGCAGCCAGACGCCCCCTCATTACACCCCCTGCAGTTTTACTGCATCAAACTTGTACCTCGGACTGTAAGTCTGGATTCCCGACACAGTCTTCTGCCGTATCAGTATTCAAGCCGCTCCGACCACAGAGATCTGTCATTGATTCATTCTGAAACTTTCTACACAAGCAGAAATGTTTAAAGGGAATTGATTTTCTCCTGGGGAAGTCAGTACAGTACAGGAACCTTCTCATGTATAAAGCCATCACGTGGCTATAACGTCATTTATGGATGTTTCCCATATCTCAGGTGCTTCCACTCCCAATCCAGATCAGATCTTCGGCTTTCCAGACCAATGTCCGGTATAGTTAGTGGCTGCCGGCTCCTCCTGGTGGCCATAGCTCACATTCAGCTCCCCTCCATTGCAGAAGACGTCTGACTTGGAGGGTGCTCGCTCACACCATACTGCTCTCGTAAAGCGCCAGCGCGCACCTAAGTCCTCCTCAGCTAATCTTCCCTGTATCAGACTCCCTCACCCTATGGAGGGTGCCAGAGTTTTGTGGTATTTCGGTCCTGCTTAAGATGCTACGCAAGTGTGTTCCGAGTCTCTGGTTCCTGCCTTCAGTTATTTCTGACTATGTTCCCAGCTCCACTCCTGACCCCAGCTTGTTATCCTTACTACACTTCTCTTCGCTGCCTACCCTGACCTTTAGCGTATTGTATCATGCTGAGCTCGGACAGTCTGACTACTCTCCTGTTCCTCCGCTACCACACCTTGTTCTATAGTAGCATCAGTTGCCACAGTACTGGGACTACTTCCTGAGTAACAGCCTGAGGACCTCGCAGCAAAGCCCACATCCCCAATAGTGGGGTAAAAGGGTAAAGACCTTGGGTTTCACCTCTGGATTTGGCCCTAAATGAAACCAGTGTGTGGCACAGCAGATATACGTCCACTAATCCTGACAATATTTTACGGCAGTCTTGTAAAGATGCGCCAAAGAAGCCGGTCAGCGAATGAGCCTCGCAACGTCACTCATCATAAGCATCCCGATACACTCAAAGCATTTAGAGACTTGTGTACAATTACCCCCAAACACAGGCACAGCTTTCCAAAGGGCATTTAAATGGTTACAATAGAGACGTGCCAAATAGCCACGATGGTGGCCAGAACAAGGGAAGCCCAACCTGGCTAGCTGACACCCCCTACTGGCCTGCATACAATACTGAGCTGGCTACAATGCTCCAAGCCTGAGAAGAGACAAGTGTCGATGAGGCCGTGGGAGTGCAGGGAAGCTAAGGATGCACCTTAATGGTAATTTTGAGGTACTGGGAGGTAGACCTTGTACCTGGCAGCAAGGGGCGCGAAATGTGTGACTTATTGGCTTATTGGCTACCCGATCTCAAGTCATCTGACAGCTCCCAGTCACTGCGTCAGCAGACTAATCACGCCCGTCCTCTCGACCACCACCTCCCCGGCTCCTGACATCACCGCTTGTTGCACTGAAATCACACTTATGTGCAGTGCAGCCCCCTGCCTCGGTCATCTGCTGCGGGTGAGGTTAGTCACGATGCATAGGTGAGCATGCGCCGTGCGGCCCTGGGCTTGCATCTTCCAGCACATGCGCAGTCAAGCAAGCTGCAGTGGAGGTGTATACCTCACTGCACATGCACAACGTGTGTGCGTGATTTCAGCATGACAAGCCAGGGGAGGCATATTTTGTATTTCAGCCGCACTTCAGTTGGGTACACACCCCCCTTTGGAGATGTGCACGAGTGGGCGGCCCGTTAAATAAGCAGCAGCAGGGCCGTAGGAGGGTCGGCAACTAACCCCAAACTGAAACCCTAACCGCTAACCCTAAACCCAAACCCTAACCCCCCCGCGGGTCTCGTGAGGTAGCACTCGTGCACATCTCCAAAGGGGGGGTGTGTACCCAACAACCAATGAGGTCGCTGGAATCGCTCACCGCTACTGAAGTGCGGCTGAAATGCAATATATGCCATGGGGAGGCGGTGGTCAAGAGGAAGGGGCGGGGTTAGTCTGCTGATGCAGGCGCCACCCAGATGACTAGAGACCAAGCATTTACATACAAGGCGCCATAGAATAAAAGCATTAATTTGCGGTGACTTATTCTGCATTTTTAGACAATCCCATGTATTATAGTTATATTACAATTTCTCTGGAGTTTTATATCTTTTTCTGACTTCCTGATTTTTGTTCCCATGATGAGACTTCGGGGAGATCCGTCCTCCCGGCTCCGAGTCACTTCAGTCCTGGCGGCTCTGCATTGTTTAGTATGTAGAGAAATGGCCGTTCTGACAAAAGTGACGGCAATTTAAAATGACCTTCAGTTTACTGCAGGACGGCAATAAAAAATGTATGTTGCTGAGTGGTGTACTACTCATTGTACATCATCATCACTCTGCAGGAGCCTCGCACTCATTGTACATCATCATCACTCCGCAGCAGCCTCACACTCATTATACATCATCATCACTCTACAGCAGCCTCACACTCATTGTACATCATCATCACCCCATAGGAGCCTCACACTCATTATACATCATCATCACTCCGCAGCAGCCTCACACTCATTATACATCATCATCACTCTGCAGGAGCCTCACACTCATTGTACATCATCATCACTCTGCAGGAGCCTCGCACTCATTGTACATCATCATCACTCCGCAGCAGCCTCACACTCATTATACATCATCATCACTCCACAGCAGCCTCACACTCATTGTACATCATCATCACCCCATAGGAGCCTCACACTCATTATACATCATCATCACTCCGCAGCAGCCTCACACTCATTATACATCATCATCACTCTGCAGGAGCCTCACACTCATTGTACATCATCATCACTCTGCAGGAGCCTCGCACTCATTGTATATCATCATCACTCCGCAGCAGCCTCACACTCATTATACATCATCATCACTCCACAGCAGCCTCACACTCATTATACATCATCATCACTCCACAGCAGCCTCACACTCATTGTACATCATCATCACCCCATAGGAGCCTCACACTCATTATACATCATCATCACTCCGCAGCAGCCTCACACTCATTATACATCATCATCACTCCACAGCAGCCTCACGCTCATTGTACATCATCATCACCCCATAGGAGCCTCACACTCATTGTACATCATCATCACTCTGCAGGAGCCTCGCACTCATTGTACATCATCATCACTCCGCAGGAGCGTCACACTCATTGTACATCATCATCACCCCACAGGAGCCTCACACTTAATTGTACATCATCATCACTCCGCAGGAGCCTCACACGCATTATACATCATCATCACTCTGCAGCAGCCTCACACTCATTGTACATCATCATCACTCTGCAGGAGCCTCACACTCATTATACATCATCATCACTCCGCAAGAGCCTCACACTCACTGTACATCATCATCACTCCGCAGGAGCCTCACACTCATTGTACATCATCATCACTCCACAGCAGCCTCACACTCATTATACATTATCATCACTCCGCAGGAGCCTCACACTCATTGTACATCATCATCACCCCATAGGAGCCTCACACTCATTGTACATCATCATCACTCCGCAGCAGCCTCACACTCATTATACATCATCATCACTCCGCAGGAGCCTCACACTCATTGTACATCATCATCACTCCGCAGGAGCCTCACACTCATTAAACATCATCATCACCCTGCAGGAGCCTCACACTCATTGTACATCATCATCACCCTGCAGGAGCCTCACACTCATTGTACATCATCATCACTCCGCAGGAGCCTCACACTCATTAAACATCATCATCACCCTGCAGGAGCCTCACACTCATTGTACATCATCATCACTCCGCAGGAGCCTCACACTCATTAAACATCATCATCACCCTGCAGGAGCCTCACACTCATTATACATCATCATCACCCTGCAGGAGCCTCACACTCATTGTACATCATCATCACTCCGCAGGAGCCTCACACTCATTGTACATCATCATCACTCCGCAGCAGCCTCACACTCATTGTACATCATCATCACTCAGCACTACCCCAAAAATAATCCATAACAGTAGAAATTAAAAAAAATAATAATATATCACCTTAGAAGCACTGTCATTTCGGCGCATCTTCTAGCAGGTCCCCAACACTCTTCTTCAGCTTCTTTACTTGCAAAGAATTGAAAAATCCCCGCCTCCTGAAAGTGCTGCCTCTGATTGGTCACAGGGCTCAGCCAATCAGAGGCAGTGTTTTCAGGAGGTGGGGATTTTTCAATCCCCGGCCTGAAGACAAGCTGAAGAAGAGTGTTGGGGACCTGCTAGAAGACACACCGGAGATGACAACGCTTCTAAGGTGATGTATTTTTATTTTTTTTTTCTACGATTATGGATTATTTTTGGGTTAGGGTTTATATTTCAAGTCCCACAGCAGTGGCAGAGGATCGCAATCATCTCCTATTGATTTCAATGGGACTGCCGCTGCTGCCACTGGCCCCATTGGAATCAATGGGAGAAGATCACTATCTCCCGCCGTGGCTGCGACAGCCACAGCAAGAGATTCCTCCAGCCTTGCTGGGATGGGAGGCCTCACATCTAGGGCTTCAGAAGGATTCCGACGGCGATATTGGGGCGTCAATCACATCCCGATATCGCTCTCGCCGGTGTGAGGTAGCCCTGAAGCCCCGTATACACTACACGTTAGATCGAGCGGTTTGCGCCATAATTGTGCCGTGTGAACGCAGGCAGAGAAAGACTGATCCGTGGTAAATCGCTGGCTAGATCTTGCATGCAAACCATAAAATCATTCTTGGTCCGCCGCTGCATCGTTCTACGTAACCGGCCCATCATTACTGTGAATGGAGGAAGGCGGCCATTCACCGCCCGGCCGATCCCCGGCCCGCTCCGCCTCATTCACTGCACAAAAGCGATTGTTGCTGGGACGCTGAAGAGTCCAACCGTCGTCCTGCTTATAAGGGCCTTTACAGTCCTGGGGAGTCAAATCAACTCATTAGATTAAAACCATAATGTGATTCTTCAATGGAATCTGGCCTGCTTGCTGATGGTTTCCAGGTAGATGCAGATCTTCTACACTGAATAGACTGAAAACAACAAAAAGCAATGCAGATCTATTACAAAGATGCCGGATTTTACATTTGGCCGGTCAGCCTGCGTTGGGCTGAGTGAACAGGCCGCAGGACAGACAGGACGCTCCATTACTGAATCACTGTGACTTCCGTTATAAAGTGCCGCTCGGGGCCGTGTGGTTCTCCCGCAGACGTCCTTCTATGTGACGAGTCCCTAGAGATCTCAGTATAGTCATAAACAAAGGTTTGTCTTCTTAAAGGAGAATTCCGTCTTATCCTCTAACATGTCGCATACAGACGGCGGCCATGAGGGACAGGCAGATCCGCGCTCATAGCGCCTGTCTATGCAGCATATTAGGGGATGATTTGGGTGCATTTTATCCTTGAAAGGGATTCTTCACCCTTTTTCTTATTGATGACTTAATCTCCAGATAGGCCATCAATGAAAGATCAGTGACAGTCTGACACCTCCACCGATCAGCTGCTTCCTGGAGCCACTGCACGTCAAAACTAGCACAGCTCTGTACTCCGTGCAGTGGTCCGAAACTGTACTGCAGGGTGAGTCCCATTGAAGTGAGTGGGGAGACAGCTGAAGTGAGATCGGCAGCGCACCTCTACTCTATTAACTTCAATGGCCCCGCAAGAGATAGCCAAGCGCTGGAACTCCGCTGTCTCTGGCGGTCCCTTGAAGTGAATGGAGCAGAGTTGCGCATCTGTGACTGCCATTGCCCTCACCTCAAGCGTGCTGGAGATCTATTCTAGACATCAGTGAGGGCCCAACCTTCGGGATCAGTAACCATTGGGATCCTTAAACTTAAATTTTCAAAATATTAAAGAAGCACTAACTGTTCAGACAACTTCCCCTCATCTACTAGCTTGTTTTAGTCTCATCATTTCTGTAATATACGTGCATAAAAGATGTTGAAGCGGCTGCCACTAGGGGTCTCCCTTCCAGCTTCTCTGCAATCCACTGTCTGTTGTTAGGTACAGAGCTTCTGTAGTAACAAGTACAGAGGGACGTTTCCTTAGCAACAGAGGTGGGGAACTGTTTTCACGGGCGGCTCCTATGCACCCAAAAAAACAAAACCATCAAGTAGCTATAGCAATGGATTAAAAAAGACGATTTTTTGAAATTGGGGAAGAGAGACCAAAAATAACAATAAAAAAGAGGGCCATGTCATCCCTTCCATCCTGTGATCACGATCAATGCATGTAAGTGAGTGTCCGGGAGGGAGCTCCCTCTGTCACCCATCAGCACCCCGAGTCTGAGGCTAATAGGCTGATGTCATAGGCATAGTGCACTGCCTAGAAGTAATGCAGTGCATTGCCTGTAAGCTGCCTAAAAGTAATGCAGTGCACTATCCTACCAATCAAACAATTGATTGAAGTCCATGAAGCGACTAAAAAATGGTGTCAAAAAAGGTCAATAAAATGCAATTAAAAAATACAGTGTAAATTTTTTTTTTAATTTCCCCACAAAACACTTTTTAAATTAAAAAAAAGAAAACTATAAACACATAATAGGTATCGCTGCGCTCCTAACGATCTGATCAATAAAAATAATTTGGTCGTTTATCCCGCATGGTGAACAATGTAAAAAAATCATTTTTAAAAAATGTCAGAATTGCTATTTTTCGTCCTAGGAAAAAATGCAATAAAAACTGGTATGTACCCTAAAATGGCCTCACATTTCCGCCCGTGGATAAATAAATACGTTCTGGATCTTGGAATGCGGCGATGAAAAATCCATTTAAAACGTCATAAAGTAGTATTACGGTAACTATATTGATTTGCAGAAAGAATGGAAAGGCTCAATGTCCAACACTCTGAATGCTGGGAAAATAAAACAATTCGAGAATTTCTGTTTTTGGCGACTTCTTAATAACAAGTGAACAAAAAGTCATCTGTAGCCCAAATTGGTTCCAATTACAGGTTATCCTTCAAACAGTAAGTCCTCATACAGCTCTGTAGATGAAGAGATGAACCGTCCCGCTCCTGTAATGCGGCGCAGAGAAACTGTTTATTTTTAAGGTCTTTTTAGTGTTAATTCCAACGGACAACATTCTGATGCGTTTCAGAAGGCGGAAATCCGCTGCGTTATCCCGCAGCTATTAGGTTAAAGGAAGTGTAACAGATAAATGTAAGGTTCTGCACATGGGTAGAGGAAATACATGTCACCATAACACACTAAATGGGAAACCACTGGGGACACCGACATGGGAAAGGGCTTGGGGATTTTAGTTAACTGTAAGCTCAACTGGAGCGACCAGTGTCAGGCAGCTGCTGCCAAGGCAAATAGGATCATGGGGGGCATCAAAAGAGGTCTAGGGGCACATGATGAGAACATTGTTCCTCCTCTTTACAAGGCACTGGTCAGACCACACATGGAATGTTGTGGACAGTTTTGGGCATTGGCACTCAAGAAGGACATATCATAGCTTGAGCGGGTACAAAGATGGCAACTAAAGTAATAAATGGAACGCGCGGACTACAATACCCAGAGAGGTCATCAAAATTGGGGTTATTTAGTTTAGAAAAAAGACAGCTGAGGGGCGACCTAATAACTATGTATGAATATATCAGGGGACAATACAGAGATCTCTCCCATCATCTATTATACCCAGGACTGTAACAAGGGGGCGCTCTAATAACTATGTATAGATATATCAGAGGTCAGTAAAGAGATCTCTCCCATCACCTATTATACCCAGGACTGTAACAAGCGGGCGCTCTAATAACTATGTATAGATATATCAGAGGTCAGTAAAGAGATCTCTCCCATCATCTATTATACCCAGGACTGTAACAAGGGGGCGCTCTAATAACTATGAATAAATATATCAGGGGACAATACAGAGATCTCTCCCATCATCTATTATACCCAGGACTGTAACAAGGGGGCGCTCTAATACCTATGTATAAATATATCAGGGGACAATACAGAGATCTCTCCCATCATCTATTATACCCAGGACTGTAACAAGGGGGCGCTCTCTACATGGAAAGAAGGTTTCTACACCAACAAAAAAGGGGGTTCTTTACTGTAAAAGCAGTGAGACTGTGGAACTCTCCGCCTGAGGACGTGGTGATGGCAATTTCATTAGGTGTTTATAAGGAGCCTGGATACCTTTCTTGAACGATACAATATTATGATATAATCGTTAATAACTTCAGACGGGTCGGTGATCCGGGGATTATTCCGATTACCAGATTTGAGTTGGAAAGGAATTTTTTTCCCCTTAAATGAGGAAAATTGGCTTCTACTTCTTTAGTTGTTGTTTTTTTTTTTTGCCTTCCTCTGGATCAACATTGGGGGGTAATAGGCTGAACTGGATGGACGGATGTTGTTTTTCAGCCTAACATACTATGTTTCCTTGGTTGCCATTGTCAACCCCCTCCCACCCCCAAGAAACATGGCAGCTCGGGCCGTGACTCCTCACAGGACTGCGTATTGTGGCGGACGCCAGAGAACATTTGCAGTGACGCACATCACCCTGCGTGAAGCTTTTCTAATTAAACCTCTTATTTTCACCCGTTATGGTGTAGAATTATGATATTTATTGTCCGGCACAATGACAGGATCCTTTCCCATACGTTCGGGCAGCACTTTCTGACGTCAGGAGCTGTCATCTACATTGAAAGCCCTCATAATTACAGCTGTGTGCGGGGGCAGAGTTCTAACCAGGTGCTCGTCGCCATATTATTCTGTTACCCCGCCACATCCATCACACGCCTGACAGCAAGTTATTAGAATAATCATGCAGGTAGAGAACTGCAGGTGACCTGCTGGGCGAAGTGACGCACTACAGTGACACCGGACGTCTGCACTGCGCATTCAGGTTTATTACATACCTGTACATACCATATATACACTATTGGAATCTGTCCTATTAAACTCCATTCTGCCATCCGGCTATCTATCTATCTATCTATCTATCTATCTATCTATCTATCTATCTATCTATCTATCTGTCTATCTATCTCATATCTATCTATCTCATATCCATCTATCTAATATCTATATATCTCTTTATACCATATCCATCTGTCTATTGATCTATCACATATCTATCTAATATCTATATATCCATCTATCTAATATCTATATATCTCTTTATCCCATATCCATCTGTCTATCAATCTATCTCATATCTATCTATCTCTCTCATATTTATCTCTCTATCTCATATCCATCTATCGCTCTCTTATATCTATCTATCTATCTCATATCTATCTATCTATCTATCTATCTCATGTCTATCGATCTATCTCATATCAATCTATCTCATATCAATCTATCTCATATCTATCTATCTCTCTCATATTTATCTCTCTATCTCATATCCATCTATCGCTCTCTTATATCTATCTCTCTATCTCATATCTATCTATCTATCTCATGTCTATCTATCTATCTCATGTCTATCGATCTATCTCATATCTATCTGTCTCATATCTATCTATCTTCTATCTCCTATTTAGCTCTCTATCTCATATCCATCTATCGCTCCATCTAATATCTATCTCCTATCTATCTATCTCATATCCATCTATCGCTCCATCTATCTATCTAATATCTATCTCCTATCTATCTATTTATCTCATATCTAACTCTCTCTCTCTCCTATCTCTCTCCTATCTATCTATCTATTTATCTATCTATCGATCCCATATCTATCTTTCTATTTAATATCTATCTATATATCTCATATCTACCAATCTCATATCTATCTATCTCATATCTATCTATATATCTCATATCTATCTATCTATCAATCGCATGTCTATCTCATATCTGTCAATTTCATATCGATCTATCTATTAGAAATGAGCGAGTATACTCGCTAAAGGCAATTGCTCAAGCTAGCTTTGCCTTTAGCGAGTATCTCCCTGCTCAAGACGGAAGGTTCGGGTACCGGCGCGGGGGAGCGGTGAGTAGCGGCAGTCAGCAGGAGGGAGCGGGGGAAAGAGAGAGATCTCCGCTCCATTCTGCCCCGCTCTCCCCCGCAGCTCCCTGCCCGCCGCCGGCACCTGAACCTTCCGTCTTGAGCGGGCAGGTACTCGCTAAAGGCAATGCTCGCTCAAGCAATTGCCTTTAGCGAGTATACTCGCTCATCTCTATCTATCTCTCTATCTACCTTATATCTATCTATTTCTCTCATATCTCCCTCTCTATCTCTTATATCTATCTCCTGTCTATATCTATCTATCTATCTCTTTATCCCATAGCCATCTATCTGTTGATCTATTTCATATCCATCTATCTCATATCTATCTATCTCTCTTTATCCCATATCCATCTATCGATCTATCTTTTTCCTATCTAATATCTATCTGTCTCATATCTATCTATCTTCTATCTCCTATTTAGCTCTCTATCTCATATCAATCTATTGCTCTATCTATCTCTCTATCTATCTCTCTTATATCTATCTATCTCATATCTATCTCATGTATATCTCTCTTTCATATCTATCTCCCTCATATTTATCTCATATCTATCTATATATCTTACTCATATCTATCTCTCTATCTCTCTCCTATCTATCTACCAATCTCATATCTATCTCTATCTCTCATATCTATCTATCTAATATCTATTTCCTATCTCTCTCATATCTATCTCTCTCTACCTCATATCTATCTATCTATCTCATATCTATCTCTCTCTACCTCATATCTATCTCTCTCTCATATATATCTCTCTCTCATATCTATGTACCTCATATCTATCTATCTAATATCTATCTCTCTCATATATATCTATCTCATATCTATCTATCTATCTATCTATCTAATATCTATCTCTCTCATATCTATCTATCTCCTATCTATCTCATATCTATCTATCTATCTCTCTCATATCTATCTATCTCATATCTATCTATCTCCTATCTACCTCTTCTCTCTCAAATCTATCTATCTATCTCATATCTATTTATCGGTGCATTTACACTGAAAGATGATCGCTCAAACGACAGTTTTGAGCGATGATCTTTGCATAACTCTTAAGTAGCTAATTAGCTACTTAAAGAGTTAAGTGCAGGCGGAGCGGTACACCGCTGATAGCTCTGAGAACACGTAAGATTGCCGTGTATTATGCATGCGGTAATTTGCAGGCAATCAAATACATTTAGCTCATATTTGCGTGTAGGAATTGCGTAATACGCAAGCGCAAAATACGCAGACTTATCTATTTTGCAACGTATACTGCGCTAGACAGTCCATTTTTCTCTATTGGCATGTAATCACCGTCACCTATACGTCATTACATAGTGTATGAGTGGCGTATATACGCCCCATTGTGAAGCGACAGCACAGGAAGTTTAAACAAAAAAATAGGAAGACTGCGTATGACGGCGCACGTGAGATATGCCGCCATGTGCGGTACAACTTAGCTGCCATACGCAGCGATAGGTCGGCTCAGCAGCAGTTCCACAGCGGTAAAACGTTACATGACTCACACAGTGTTTTACGCATATGGTCTTGTAAACCCAGGACTAAGGCAGCATTACTACTGATGGAAGCATAAGGGGCATTATTACTGATGGGGGTATATGGGGGCATTATTACTGATGGGGGCGATATTACTGTTAGGAGAGTAAGGGGCATTATTACTGATGGGTGTATATGGGGGCATTATTACTGATGGGGGTATATGGTGACATTATTACCGATGGGGGTATATGGGGGCAATAGTACTGTTAGGGGCATAAGGGGCATTATTACAGATGGGGGTATATGGGGGCAATAGTACTGTTAGGGGCATAAGGGGCATTATTACTGATGGGAACATAAGGGGCATTATTACAGATGGGGGTATATGGGGGCAGTATTACTGATTGGAGCGTAAGGGGCATTATTACTGATGGGAGCATAAGGAGGCATTATTACTGATGGGGGTATATGGGGGCATCATTATTGTTAGGAGAATAAGGGGCTTTATTACTGGTGGGAGCATTATTACAGGAGGGGCATAAGGGGGCATTATTACTAATGGGGTTATATGGTGATATTATTACCGATGGAAGCATTATTACTTCAGCCTCTTTGCACAGTATGCATCTGTCCCAATCTCCTCCTCGTGGCAATGTCATCATCACTTCCAAGATAGTGAATTTTAAGACATCTGGATTATCTCCTCTGTCTCACAGTTGCAAAAAGTTTGTATGTAAAAAGCCCGATTGGGGACGTGATTAATAAGTTTGTGGAATAAAGGGGCAGGTAATACACCTACCACACTTATACATGCCCAGAGGTTTACCACCCAACCAACTAGTCACCTATCAGGGGGGGCTGATGGTGGCTATGGACCAATCTATCTCTAAGCAATCTGCCTTTGTGGAAAGTCCATAGTCAAAATCATCCAAAATCTATTAATAATGCCCAAAGCCTGTTTGGTTCTATCATCATAAGTTGTAATTAGTCCTAAGGGCTTTTCCTCTGGGTCATCAGAGTGGACTGATCAAGGCTCAATGCATCACGGCACCATGAAGACCCCCTCACTGGGGTAGACCCTATTCATAAAACGATCTTTCACATCACAGTCCTGCTGCCTGCATGGATCCATAGTTGAGCAGTTACACCGAATGCGTAAATACTGCCCCTTTGGTATCTCTCTTCTCAAGGATCATGGATGACTATTCCGTCTGAGAAGAGTAGTAGAAGAGGTAGGATTAGGATTAGTTTTGGTAGTCAAACCCCCTTGACCATATTGTCCAATAAATAAATCCAAAAGTGTCAATTTGTCAGAGTGGATCTCACTACTGATCGCTTGCTTAGGTTGCGATTAAGATATGACATGAACGTCTCAAACGATTGTATGGTCCCACCCCAAAGAAGAAATACGTCATCAAAGCATCCCCAATAAAACGTATGTCATGTCCACTATGCTGTATCCCTGACAAATAAGTTATCCTCCCAGCAGCCCAAGGACTAATCAGCATACATGGGGGCACAGGGGCTCCCATCGCAGTGCCCCTCAGCTGGTGGAGGAGGGTGGTACCAATTAAAAAGACATTATTGTGACGAATGACCTATAACAGATCAACAACAGAATTATACTGTGAGGGGTAGTGAGTGCCCCTAGTCTGCAGGAAGCATCTAACCACCCGACCCCAGACCATGCGGAGTGTTGCTGTACAATGCCAATCATCCACTGATATTCCATCAAGTTTGGGTAAATCAGGGGGATCACGTAAGTAAGAAGGTGAGGCCAATCCTATCTACATGAATGCTGACAGTCCAGGTGATAGAATTCACCCCTGATGCATTTGGTCTCCCCTTCAACTTCTGGAGACTCTTATGCACCTATATAGCACATATAGCACACAGCTCCACCTACCACCCCAGTTAGCAATGCATAAAAGGTGGGTATTTGTGGGCAACTGGGCATCAGAAAATCAAATTCTGTATTCTAGGGCTGCCAAGAATATATATTCTTCAGACCCGTAATCAGCTCCTCGGTGGGGGTTTCTTTAAAAATGTAACAATCTTTGTTCTATATTACACCCTGACACCGGGATACATTCTGTTTATGATCAGGGGCAACAATGTTGCCACCCGTATCGGAGGGTTTAGTAATACTGGATGTATCCTTTTAAGGCAGCGTTCTCCTCCCGGCTCAAATTGTTACTAAACTCAGCATCCCGCCGTCCCATTGTGTCCAACTCATCACTAAGCATCTGGGGAAATATATTGGGTATATTTATGGGAGGGAGCAGCACGCGTTATGATGTATGTGTCATGGTTATATGCGCACACCGTGACGCCATTCGCAGATGGCTCAATGTTTTGCATCTGTGATTGGCTAGTTGGGGCGATAGGGGGAGCTGTGTGCTGGATAGACTCAGTATTCCTTTGACAGGTTAGTATCTATGATCCTGATGTCCACATCGGTGGCGGATAGCGGTTGTATCTGCTCTGCTTTTCCCTCCATACTATGAATATGCCCTGATGCCCCCATCAACTACCTTAATGGGAGAACCGTGTTGGGTTTGGATGCGGAGCTGATCTTGCGGCTTTGTAGGGTTACAGCAGGGTTAGCCTCTGTGGAGTGGGGGCGCTCTTGTCAGGTCGATTGCCCCACAGGTAGGTAGGGGGATCGTAGGGTCTTATACATACAGGAATGGTGTGTTATCGCCTCTTTGGTTGACAATCCTGGGGAAACCCTCCATGTAAGCCGTATCACTGACATCAGAGTTTAAACAAACCGTAAATACCGTAGTAATACTTGCTGTATAACCCCTGACCCTAAGGCCGCTCTCACACCGGGCACTTTTTACCGCAATTAGCGCAGCATCCCAAGCACCGTGCTAATCGTGGTACAACACACACATTAATTTCAATTGGGCCTCACAGACCTGCGTTACAATTTTCGATATTTTTTTGCATTTTCACTTTTTTCAATGCACCTGATCACCCACCGCAGTGATGGCGTGCGCTAATAAGTGCTGTCAAATGCTGTGCCATGCATTCAAAACCGCCACTCGAAATCACGGTTTCAAGTGGCATTCACCCGAACACATGTGTGTGCGTGGCCTAAGAGGACAGACAGATTTGGGGGTTTTGTTATTATTTTGTGTGTATATTGTGGCTAGTAATGTTTTTAAATGGTTCTAAAGAAAATATAGATTTTTAAAGGGGTATTATTACTGCTGGGGGCATAAAAGGCATAATTAGTATTATTCCCCTAAACCAAACCCTCTTGATTCCGCCTGGTACTATTGTCTATTAGTATAGCATCCCTCCCTGCTCCTGTTTCGGGCCGCAGTCTCCGCTGTGTTTTCGGGTCTCTTTTCATAAGTTTATCTTCAGTTTGTGATGTAAAATAAGTTTAGGACTCCCTGAATCCCCCGGTTATGGAGGAAGGGTTGTTAGCTGTAATAGGAATGTTTCCTTGTTTAAGTAGCAGGTTTTTAACCCCACGTATGCCTATAAACTGTTGATATGAATTACTGTCAGTAGTGCCCTCCTCCTTGGCTACTACCCTATTTCCCTGAAAATAAGACATATCATGATTTTCCAGAATTTTTGAGGATGCAAAATGATTTTTCAGGCTTTTTGAGGATGCTTGAAATATAAGCCCTACTCCAAAATTAAGCCCTGCTAACAGTTAATTAAAAAGTCAATTTAAATAGTGTCCAGGCAGCTATACATGTAAAAAAGTTAAACCTTTTTGAACAAAAATTAATATAAGACACTGTCTTATTTTCGGGCGATTAACGGTAATACTGGTAAACCATGCTGGGTGCAGTATTCTTCCTCGTGTGACCTGCGGCTGGTCCAGCCCTGGATGCCCCATAGTCTACTGCTCAGGCTCCATGTCTTCCTGTATTCCCTTGTTAGCAGTCACTACGGCAGGAAGACATCGGACACTGCGGGCGCTTCCCCTCCAAGACCTAATCTGTGGAACTCGAGACACTGGAAGTATTTCTAGGGTAGATCTGGTCTTCCTTCCGATAGGGTCCTCTGATTATCATCGATCTCCAGACATTACAGTTCCTTCCGTCTGCCAGAATCCTTTCTACTAATGAGAACACAATTCTCACCTCCTGGCTGTTGTTAATGGCTGAGTTAAATATCTAGAAGCTACAAGACCCTGGAGGACAGAAAACAAAGACATGAAGGCATCAAAAGGCCTTCAGCTAGTTGGATCAGGAACATGAATGGGGAACGTCAATTAGTTCTTACCAATAATTCAGTTACATTCTCCCTCTCATCGTTTGGCCTTAGAAATTCAGAAGACAAGAAGTAAGACTTGAACCACCTTCACACTAATGTATTACAATCCCATTTATGGCAGTGTGTCCCGACCTGAACGTGGGGTTTGCTGACCTGAACTAGTAAAAGAGGGGTGAGCGGAGCGACCCCTTGCTGACCACAGCATTAGGCTTCGCTCCCCGTCGGACAAGTCAGGTGGAGACACAGAAGACCGTCCCCGTACCAGGGAGGAGACACACGGCGGTGCAGGTAGGGTTGTCACCTTTGTCAAAAGTAAAAAGGGGTGTGGCTTATCACAACATATGGTTGTACCACCGTTATCATAGTGACCGCAACTACTAATTGTGCTTCCCCCTTAATGGCAAAATAATAATGTCCTCAGTAGTGACCATAACAGTAACATCGCCCCCAGTAGTGGTCCCAATAGTAACCGCCCCAGTACTGGCCATAATAGTAACATCACCCCCAGTAGTGGTCCCAATAATATAATCATCCTCTGTAGTGGCCATAATAGTAACATCACCCTCAGTAGTGGACCCAATAGTAACAGCGTCCTCAGTATTGGTCCCAATAGCAACAGCGCCCCCCAATAGTGGTACCAATAGTAACAGCACCCCAGTAGTTGCCATAATAGTAACATCACCCCCAGTAGTGGTCCCAATAATAACAGTGCCCCCCGTAGTTGCCATAATAGTAACAGCACCCCCAGTAGTGTCCCCAATAGTAACAGAGCTCTCAGTAGTGGTCCCAATAATTCTCTTCGCCCCCAGTAGTCGGCTAAATAGTAACAGCACCCTCAGCAGTGGCCATAATAGTAACATTGCCATCAGCAGTGACCCCAGTTATAATAGGGCCCCCCATCCTGAACCTCCAGCTGGGCAGCAACTGCACATTACCAAGTACTTCACTCACTCTCTCTCTCTCTAGCTCCCGTTCGGCTGGCAGATGCCGGGAGGGTCAGCGGTAACCGCCTCTGAATATAGCAGCGCCGATGAACGGGAGCTAGAGAGCGAGAAAATGAGGGAAATACTTGATAATTGGGGGCTGCTGTCTGGCTGGGGATACTCTCAGACAGCAATTATTTTTTACCAGACAGTAAAATAGTAAATACCCGCACCGGCCTTTCGATTTAATCACCAGCGTGGCAAGGGACCAGTTGTACACCAGAGGAGATGGGCGCTGTGGGGCAGCGGGCTAAGGAGGTGCTCAGAGCGCTGGTAGTGCTGGGGGCCCCCATACATATCAGATATCGGTCAGTCCCAGTGGATTCAGCAGATATGGTTAAAACACATCTAAGACTATGTTCATATCCACACATGAAAACCCGTCCAGACCCTCCAGCGGAGATGCGGCACAAAACGCCGAACAAGATGGCTCAGCATGCTGCACTATGTTGTCTGGTAAAATACCAGTGGGCATGCTGGGAGACGGACAGACCCTATTATAGTGAATGGGGTCTGTCTGGCGCCGTTCAGGTATATATCAAAATATGTGCACTTCAGCTTTTTCTGTTTGGCTTCAAGGACAAATCATTGCAAAGACCCACACTGTGCCCGGAAAGGACTGATTGCCACCCGCTTTAGTGGTGACTTTGTACTGTTTGTGCCCCAGTTATTGCCACCTCCTGTATAAGTGATGCCTGCTGGGAGCGTATATGTCCTGTATACAAAGCGCTATATTGGCTGACCGTCCTGGGATGTGGAATAATGATGCTTTGCAATGCTGACTGATGGCGGCTGCCTTGCATGCTCTGGAACCGCAGTCTGCATGCCGCCCGCCGCACCGATTGTGGCAGCCTGCATTAGTTGCACAAGCGAAGATTCCAACAGGCTAGAAAGGAAACTGGTGGCAAGTTCTGAACCTGCATGGCACAAATACGTCTTTAGGGAGTCATTCAGGTCTTTCTGTTTCTAGAGGTGGCCACCATTACTGAACCTCATGGTGGAGCTCGGATCCGCACGTCTGCCCCGTGTACGGTGATGTTCCCCTCGCTCTCAGACTATCACTGCATGGCAGAATTGCTCTATGGGAGTGCGGGAAGTTGGGCGATCACTCCGAATGTTTGCACAGTTCTCCGCAGAGCTCTCGGCACCAGTAACTGATGACGAATGTGTGATGGTCTTGCTGTTTTCTCTCCCTGCTCTGTGCTGTAGGAACAATACAGAAGAATTCAGTCTTGACCGCTCCTATTCACAGTGAGTTATCTGCATGGCATGACTTCCGAATGATCATTCACCTGCAATGGAATGGGGGTGCAATACACAAATCACTGGTTAAAGGGGTTGTCCTATAAAAAGAGCTTATCCCCTAGCTACAAGTTGGACCCCCACCAATCACAAGGACAGGGGTCGCTAGTGTCCCCAAATGAATGGCGCGATGGTCATGCATACTGTCACTCCATTCATTTCAGTGAGACTGCTGGCTAAGTACAAGCGCTCTGTGATCCCATTGAAATAAATGCAACTGTAATGCATACACAGACCCCGGGCCTCATGATTGGTGGGCTCCAACCTGTAGACAAAAAATAAGTTATTTTCACGGGAAAATCCCTTTAATGGGGATATGAGATGAGAAAACATAGCTACTTTATTTCAGAAACAGCGCCACTCTGTTTAGTGGTCTTGTTTGGTATTTCAGCTCAGCTCCATTGAAATGATGTAATATCACTTACAGCCCATGGAAAGAAGTGGCGCTGTTTCTGGTAGAAAGCAGACATGTTTTTCTAATCTCATGCAAACAGGGTGCCCTCACTTACGGTTCACCCACTCTTCCAGCAGTATATTAGAAAGTTGTACCTCACCCAACTGCATTGTTTTATGAAAGTGGAAATCTCATTTAGTCTTATTTACACCCCCGATAGCAAGTTGTGTCCCGGATCCTTCAGCACACCTCCCACTGGACAGCACACAGACACCCCATCCATGTGCCGTCCGATGTGCGGGACATCCCACATTACATGTACCCTTCTCTTCTGGGAATCGGACAAGAATAGGACATGCAGTGATTTTTCAAATCGGACGATTAGGGCTCTTTCCCACGAGCGTAGGCATTTTTACGTGCGCTCGCCGGCACCGTAAAAACACGTGAACAGGCGCACAAATCTAACGTTTGTGCACCCATTCAGACAGCACGGGTCCAGTGCATATTGCCTCCCCTTCCCTCCCCCTCGCCGACTCACCTCCTTTCTCCTTCCCTCCACCTGTTTGCAATTGGAGTGGACGGGGTAGGCGAAGCTAAGCACCAGCCCTTCCCGCCCCTTTCTGCAGCCTGCAATGGAAGGCAGCAGAGTGGGGTAAAGTGTAGCCCCGCCCCCTCCCACTGCAAACAGTCGGAGGGGAGGAGAGAGGAAGAAAGAAAAAGGAGGGAGTTTAGCAGTCACGCTGCTAAACTCCCTCCCCCTCCCTTCTCCGGCCGCTGTCATTCGCTCCCATAGGAGTCTATGCAGCCGCTGCTGTATTCCAGGCACACAGATAGTTCCAGGACTATCCTTACTGCCCGGTGTAAAGGCGCACAGCGCTATATTTGCCGGCCGGGCACTTTTACGCCGCAGAATATGTCTGTGTGATCTACTGCATTGGAATCCAATGCATCGGATTGTAGTGTATAACGGCAGGCCGTGAAAATGGCGGTCGATATACGCTTGTGTGAATAAACTCTTAGAATGAGGGGAAAAAAAATCGCTCATGAATGAACCTATTCAAATAAATGGCTTTCCCTGCGAGTGTCAGAAATGGACAGAACTCACACATAATAATTACCCATCTGAATCCAGCCTTAGGGCTTATTCACACGGCCTTTTGGCGTTTTTATGCGCGCCCGCCAGCACCGTAAAAACGGGTGAACGGGCGCACAAAGCTAACGTTTGTGCGCCCGTTCAGACGGCTCAGGCCGGGCGCATATATGCCGAGCGCGCAATGCCGTTGGGTGGGGGGAGACAGTTTAGCTCTGCTAAGCTGTTCTCCCCCTTCCCCTGCCCTCGCTTGCTCTCTGCAAGTGTGCTAAGCTCCCGCCCCCTCTCCGCCCCTTGTTGCAGCCAGCAATAAGAGGGGGCAGGATGGAGAAAGCTTAGCTCCGCCCCTATCCTGCCCCCTCCCATTGCAAACAGCCAGCAAGAGGTGGGGAAGAGCAGGGAGGGGTGGGAGTTTAGCAGTTACGCAGTCACGCTGCTAAACTCCCTTCTCCGGCAGCTTTCCTACGCTTCCAGAGCAGCCACCGCCGTCGTAAAAGTGCCCGGCCGAAATGCACTATCTTGGCCGGCTGGGACACTTACGCCGCGGAAATACGCCAATGTGCACTGCTGCATTGTAGACCAATGCATCAGAGGGACAGCGTATATCGGCCGGGCGTGAACACCCGTGTGAATCCAGCCTTAAAGGGGTTTTCCGGGACGGTAAAAAAAACAAATTAAAACAGTATAAAAGAAAGAGATAATTAATACTCACTTCTCCAGCAGCTCCACATCCGGCGCGGCTGCCCGATGCCCGTCGTATAGATTCTGGAAGAAGCTGACCAGTGGTCACGTGACCACTCAGCCAATCACAGACTTCAGCAGCAATGCAAGAATCACCACGGACACCTGTGATTGGCTGAGTGGTCATGTGCACATTGATCGACATGTGACCACCTGCTGGGTTACGAGTGGCGGGCACTGGGGCTCCAGCCAATGGCTGGGGAGTTGCTGGAGTAGGGGAGTGTCCGTTCTTTCTGTATTTTGTATTGTCTTTAGCCCTTTAATACGGTCCCTATCAGCGGAAATGCTGGGTAAAATTCAGCAGCAAAACTTGCAGCATTTCCGCAAAAGAACCCGAGTTAGTCGGCAGCCGTAGCTGCCCGTCACCGCGCTGTCACTCCAATGACAGGGTGCAGACTTCCACAAATGGCAGCCTGTAGTCTGCTGGGCTCAGGGACGCTGACATCACCCACAGCTTCCTGGATGTCACTGCCCATCATCCATGTATGCACAGAACAATGCCGCCCCCTACTGGAGAGCCGCACCGTCCCGCCTCACTAGTCATTATTTTCTGCATGCAGGACAGAATCATCACAGCACTTTTTAATTATGCAATTGTCTATAATAGTGTTCCTGGATGGGCATGTGCCACGGACTACTTCCTGTCTACTGCATGCTGGGAGCTCAGCGACTCCTCGTGTCCACTGATCAGGCATACATGGCGATGTGAAGGCGGGATGTATCAGGCAGCGAGCGATCACTCCGTTCCTGCAGTCGTTGGGTTGGGAGCCTGAGAGATGGGAAAGTGTCGGGATCTGAGTGAGAATTCACATCTGCCTTAACGGAACCATTTAACCCCTTAGTGACGGCCAATACACCTTTTTACAGGGGTCACTAATGGGCGTTAAGGCTACACATACAGCCTTTTAAGGCGGTGGCTTGGCTGACTACTGACAGCCCGGCTCCTGCTGTAACAGCCAGGAACGGAGAAACCTCAGATCCTGGCAGTTTAACCCCTTACATGCCCCAATCAGTAGCAACTGTAGCATATGACAGGGGTGGGGGCTCTTCCAGTCACCTATTGGCACCCTGCAGGGTGATTGCAAGGTACCAATGGAACCTACGGCAGCCAGAGGACTGACGAAGGCCTCCATGTCTGCCATGTAACTCAGCCTAGTAGACGCCGCCTCCAGCAGAGTCTAATAGGCTGCTGTAGATTTACTACATAAGTAATGCAGTGTACTATCCTAGCCATCAAACAATCGCATCTTCAAGTCCTCTTGAGGAACTGAAAAATAGTGTCAAAAAAAGTTCAATTAATTTAAAGAAAAAAATATAGTTTTAAATAAAATATGCATTTTACCCCAAAATAACCCTTTTTACATGGATAAAATACCAAAACATTAGGAGTAAAAAATTACAAATCTCTCTAGACTCGGTATGGCAGTAATCGTGCCGATCCAGAAAAGAAAGTGATCGCGTCATTTACTGAATGAACATCATGAAAGCAAAACCCAAACAACAAGGCTGGAACTCCGAGACGGTTTTTCCATGTTCCCCCCAAAAAACTGTAATAAAATTTGCACAACACGTTCTATGAGCCCCGGAGGGCGGGCAGCAGAGTTCTGGCCCTTGCAGTACGACTACAGAGGTCGTACAGATGACCTTCCCGCTGTGACCCTCATCACTCACCTCTAATGACTCTCCGACACAAATGTGATATCAATGGAAATAAACTCAAACACTTTTATTTAGCAAAACTATCTAAAAGTTTGACTGTCCTTGTTGTCCATAGCAACCAATCACAGCGCAGCTTTCATTTCGGAATTGTTACCGGTCCTGAAACCTACGAGAGTCAGCAAACTGTGATGGAAAGCGCAGGCTTCATGGAGTCTCTAGTGTTTAGTGATGAAGCCGCCTTCCACCTTTTGGGCAACAAACATAATGTCAGAATCTGGAGGAGGGAAACCCGCCCATCGATGTGAAGCGTACGAGAGCCGCCCCCGCGGGGAATGTGTTTTGCGCTACAACCTGCAGGGAAGTGTCCGACCGCTTCTTATTCCATGAAATCCCCGGGATGTCATACCAGGACGCTACAGATATGGCTTCTGCTGCAGCGGGAAGAGGAAATCCCAAGTTTCATGTTCCAACCGGATGTAGGCACCCCCCCCCCCACCCCTGGGGGCACCCCCCCCCCCCCCATTGTCACAATGATGTCAGAAGTGACCCCAGTAGGCGACTACCAACAGATGGATCGGCCGTGCAGTCGTGACAACGGTGAACCTCCTCCTTCCCCCATGTTCACCGGACCTCATGCCTTGTTTTCCTTTGGGGTTGTTAGTCTACATGCCCCCCCCCCCTACCACCCGCCATGTATGATCTGCAGCATCCCAGAAGCCATTGCATCAGTCAGTCGTGAATTTGATAACCCCATTAAACAGAAGAATTAAAGGGATTATCCGGTAACTATGTGCAGATACAATGGCCGGTGCCGCTGTGTGAAAATAACAAATCCCGCAGTAATTACCCGTCCTCGGCAGTAGACAGAAGAAGTCAGGTGACCACTGCCTGCCAATCAGAGGATGCAATGTCACCGTTGGTAACTCCTGGCATCACGGCACCCAGGATGTAAGTGCTAATGCCAGGAGAACAGGCGGTGATGAGTCCCGCTTCCTGTTTAACCAGGTCCACATCTAGTGTAAACAGCATTAAGCCGTATCCCATGGGTGCACCATTGGGGTTCAGCAGGCCGGTGATGGCGGTGTCCTGGTCTGTGCTGGACCTTTTGTACTGATACCACAGTCCTTGAATGGTGAACGCTGCAGGGACCTGTCAGCCGACCATCTGCACCCATATCTTCAGGAAGTCTTCCCCAACCACAATGCCACCTTTACCAGGACGATGCACCTCGATCACTCGTAAGTGATTGGAGGAACATTGCCTTGGCCCCCAGACTCATCAAACTGTAACCCCATTGAACATGTTTGGGATCTGCTGGAAGGGCTGTGAGATCTCCACCCACTTATCCCCAAAATGTGCCCCAACTGACGGAGCGGCTACAGCGGGCATGGGGCGAGTGGAGTATGGATGATGATTGCCACCTTGTGGAATCTATTCTCCAACGTCTGAAAGCCACGATCGCCCAAAAAGGTGGACGACCCGGTATTGAGTGGGTGTTCCTAATGTAGCGATCGCTCCGTGTAAATATGAAGCAAAATATAACCCCCCGGTGGCTGGAGGCGCTCTATACCCCTATATATGGGTAGGTCTTGCCGCTCCGTGGGTTGATCCATAAAGAGCTGATTATAGCATAGCGACGTAGCAGGGAACTCAACGAGGATGTGAACTAATAGAAGCCGCACTGACTCAGGGTGTGTGGGAAGCTCCAGCCGATGCAGCGGACCCCCCACCCCTTATGTAATTACAGGAGATGCTCAGATATGGGGTCCATTAGCGGAGCAGAATGTTCTCCACCGTGCAGTAAAGCACAATAGCCGGTTATATATAGAGCACGAGCACAAAGAAGGGAGCAGCTCCATTTACTGCGACTCACCTGCACTATTATATCTCTAGCCACTTATAACCTCCGAAATAACACAACCGCATATCTTCTGTTTAGCTATAGAACAGGTTTCCTCAATACTCTGTAATATAGAGGCAGGTCATGTGACTGATATGGGGCCCCTGGAGCGAGGGGCCCTAGCCCAGGTTGGCTGCCTGCCTTATGGGTGGTGAAAATAGCTCCTATGAACCAAGATCCTAGGAAGGACATGGGGCAACCAAGTGCCAAGTTCTCCTGTGCCATATGGTTAAAGGTGTGGTGGTGTTTTGGGGCAATCCCATCGCTATGTACCTCCTGTCCTTGAGGATGGGGAGGAGGTTTTTCTGCCTTGTGAACCAACTTTAATTAAAAGGGTACAAAATTATAAAACTAGCATGGGATACTTTCTTCCAGAAACAGCGCCACACCTGTCTGCAGGTTGTGTCTGGTATTGCACTTCATCTCCATTAGAGTAAATTGGGCTGAACTGCAATACCACACACAACCTGTAGACAGGTGTGGCATAGTTTCTGCAGCCATGCTTTGGTTGCTCTGATCTCCCCTGGATGTACCGTACAAACGCTCCTCATCATCACCCGTATCAAGACTCGCACCTTCAGAAAAACATTTTTTGACCCTTCATTTGAAACTTTTTGCTGCCCGTTTTAGGGCGGGTTCACAAAGAGGAATTTTGCTGCTGATTTCTATGCGCAATCTGCCCAGAATCTGGGTGAAATCCAATGCAAACCCACACCCTATTATTTACAAGGCAGATCCATGCTGCAGTCTGTGTATTCCGCATGGGGGTTTGTAATGTCAGATCGCTTCTTGACGCGGATTCTCCGTATCCAAGTCAGCCATTCTGCATGCGGGTTTGCCCACTGAAAAGAGCTAAATCCTCATGCAGATCCACGGCCACATATATGGATAGATCTCCACAGCTCAGCCAATTGCAGGCAGCGCTTAGCTATTCATCAATGAATAGCTAAGCACTAGCTGTAATTGGCTGAGCGCTCAGCCAATCAGAACAGCCTTTTTAGGAGGCAGGGATTTTTAAATCCCCGCCTGCTGAAAGTGCTGGACAGCAGTGCAGGGGAGCCAGCCGGAGGACGCCTCTGAGCGGCGGAGTGGTGAGTAAAGAATTTTTTTGTTTTTTTTTTACCAGCTAGGGATGATTTTCAGGGAAGGGCTTATATTTCAAGCCCTTCCCCAAAAATCATGCTGCAGGGGTTGCCTAAAAACCACTGCTTTCAATGGGTCGGCAGCAGCGCCGACCCCATTGAAAGCAATGGGATAGCATCCGAGACTTCTGCCACAGCTGCTACCGCTGACCCCATTGAAGACACTGAGTGATATTGCAGATTTCTTCTCTGCGATGCGAAGCTCTACTGAAAAATCGCAAATGAGTATTGCGTAATTAAAACCATTAAAAATCATTGGTTTCATAATCATCGCTGTCGCATCGCAGGGGGAAAAAAAATCATCATTGGGGGTCCACCCTGAAGAGGGTTGTTCACACGGAAGAATTCACAGTGGAGAAATTCTACCAAAATTTTGCCTTTAAAGTTTTTTTTTACACAGATTTTTGCGTGGAGCCACAGCAGAATCTGCTCTGTCAGTGGGCACGATCCACATGCTGAACATGGACGCCCCTTTCCTTCCCTGCAATAACTCGGACCCCCTTGCGGTTTTATAACCAGGCATGGAGGCGGGTTACTAATAGGGCTATTTCCCGCTTTAGGGGGCACGTTGGCATGGGATGGTGGGGTAAACAAAAAGTAACAATTCCTAGAGGACACTTTGGCTCTCAGCTCTGCGCCGTTTGCCCACGTCTCGCCATCCATCTGGTGGTCATGTGACGGCGTTGTCCTTGGTCTTGTCTTCAGGTATAAGTAACGCAGTTCTTTGCCGTCCCCTTTAAGTTCTGTAAGGCAATGTACCTGCATTATGACGATAACTGTAAATCCGCATGGACGGGTATTACAGCATCGGAGAGCAGCGCCGCACGAAGCGCTACGTCCCTTGCTGTGGGGTCTTGTTATGCTTCTTCCGTACGGTATAGAAGGAGACCGCTTGTTGTTTACAGACAATTGTCCCTGATTTGTCTCAGCTGCGTCTCATTAATGTGAATGAGCGGCGGCGCGGAACTTCATGTTCGCTTTGCACAAAATTAAAGGGCCATTATCCTTAAAATAAAAAGCAGGCTACTGCAATGAGATCACAACATACGGGGCTTCTGTCAGAGCCAATCGGCGCACGTTCACACTGGACGGACGTCCTGCAGCGGAAAGTACATTTGTCGCTGTAACACGTATCGCCACGTAGGGCAAAGCTGAGATCTGCACCGCACCTCACTTCATCCTGTGGAGGTTTTTCACAGCGTGAGGATGAGATTTAGGAAATCTCATCCCCTACGTGCCGCTACTGCAACGCCATAGCACTTCCGGCTCATGCAAATAAGGCCTCACGTGGCAGCCGAGGGGGAGGGTGGGGGTCGTACAATGGGATTTGTTTTTGCTGAAAGGTTTTTGCAGGTGCTTGACATGTTTTAACTGTAAAAAAATCCACTGCATGTCAGTTATGTTTGAGCACAATATGGTGGTATTATTTGAGCATTGTATGGTGGTATTATTTGAGCACACTGTGGTGGTATTATTTGAGCACAGTATGGTGGTATTATTTGAGCACAGTGTGGTGGTATTATTTGAGCACAATGTGGTGGTATTATTTGAGCACTGTATAGTGGTATTATTTGAGCACAGTATGGTGGTATTGTTTCAGCACTGTGTGGTGGTATTATTTGAGCACAGTGTGGTGGTATTGTTTGAGCACAGTGTGGTGGTATTATTTGAGCACAGTGTGGTGGTATTGTTTGAGCACAGTGTGGTGGTATTATTTGAGCACAGTATTGGGGTGTAGTGGCCCAGAGTTAACGGGGCCCCTCCATAAGTATGAATGTATTTGTCTTGTGTAATTGTATTGTCGGTGTCTTCTATGTATAAATGTGATGTGTATTGCACCTCTGCAGCGCTGAATGGGTTAATGTCTGGGTTATGTCAGAGAAATGTATCTTGTTGTGTGATCATGTTTTATATGTGTGTGCAAGGTGTAGTCCAAGGTCTCCTTGCAAAAGTCAGTCTGCGAGAGAGTCTATGCAAGTCTAGCAGTTAATGCCAGTCTAAGCCTGAGGCTGAGTCTAACTTGGAGTTGTGGGAATAGAGAACCTCTTAGTGAGTAGGAGGAACTGTGCCGCATCCTGTGAGGAGCTCCAGAATGGAAGAGGCTGAGCGATGGCCTGATGTGTGCCCTGGGTCCAATCCACCAAGGCCTCTGTGCTATTAATACGGAGGACTGTGAGTGTGAGAGGAGTCGCCATGCTGAATGCGATCCCTAAATGTGAGTACTGACCAGTATAGAGCTGGAGAGTGAAGGAGATTGGCCGGGAACAGAACCCCACAGATAACTAGGACTGTGGACTCGTCTGTCATCCTGTGAATCCTCCCTGTCACACCACTATTGTGTCTGCACCATTACCCGGCTGACTGATGTAAAGTGTTCGACTGTAACTGTTTCTACAAGTAAACGAGCTCTACCGACCGTTCCCGGTTTTGCTCACAATGTTATCCCTGTGTGTGGACTACTTTATAGTGAACTACTGGATTCACTGTAGAGGAGGGAACGGTGGCGTCACGAGTGACAAAGAACTTAAGGTAAACGGCGTACTGGGTTACCCCGTGAAATTCCCCCCGCAGTAACCTGGTCAGGTCCCGTGGTACCCCCAGGGGAGTAGATGGTAGAGCCCCATGACAGGGCCTCGATCTAGCCGGCTATCTCCTTGGCTGTGGGCCCACTCCTCAGACGCTACAATGGTATTTGAGCATTGTGTGGTGGTATTATTTGAGCACAGTATGGTGGTATTATTTGAGCACAGTATGGTGGTATTATTTGAGCACAGTATTATGGTGGTATTTGAGCATAGTATTATGGTGGTATTTACATTGTATGGCATTCTTATCAGATTAGATTATGTATGGACCTGTTATTTGGTCTGTGTACAGTAGTAGTATTTGAGCACAGAAGCGTAGTGGTATTATTTGGGCACTGTATGGAAGTATTTTAGCACTGCATTGTGCCATTATTTGAGCACTGTATGGTGTATTTACCTTGTGTGACATTCTTATTAATTACATTATAATTAGAGATGAGCGAACGTACTCGTAATGAGTACTTACGCACCCGAGTACCGCCATTTTCGAGTACTTCAGTACTCGGGCGTAAAGATTCGGGGGGCGCCGTGGCGGTGCGGGGGGTAGCAGCGGGGAACAGGGGGGAGCCCTCTCTCTCTCCCCCCCACTCCCCACTGCTACCCCCCGTGCCGCCACGGCGCCCCCCGAATCTTTACGCGCGAGTACCGCTGTACTCGAAAATGGCGGTGCTCGGGTGCGTAAGTACTCGTAACGAGTACGTTCGCTCATCTCTAATTATAATCTATGATTATTAGATTATATTTGGTCACTGTAGAGTGGTGGTATTTGAGCACGGTATGGCAGTGTTATTTGAGCACGGTATCGCTGTGGTATTTGAGCATGGTATGGCGGTGGTATTTGAGCACGGTATGGCGGTGGTATTTGAGCACGGTATGGCGCTGGTATTTGAGCATGGTATGGTGGTGGTATTTGAGCACGGTATGGCAGTGTTATTTGAGCACGGTATCGCTGTGGTATTTGAGCATGGTATGGCGGTGGTATTTGAGCACGGTATCGCTGTGGTATTTGAGCACGGTATGGCGGGGGTATTCGAGCACGGTATGTCGGTGGTATTTGAGCACGGTATGTCGGTGGTATTTGAGCACGGTATGGCGGTGGTGTATTTGAGCACGGTATGGCGGTGGTATTTGAGCACTTAATGACACTGCTGCAATGGAGATTTTAGAGTAAATGGGGGTATTTGAGTACCTTTTTCTGCTGATACATCCAGGTATGAAGCCATTTGAACACGTGAACAACAGACGGCCAATATCTCGCTCCGTGTAAGGACCGGCTCCTCCCGTGGCGCAGGAGCCACCAAGGCATCACGTTGGATTAATTAGAATTGCAGGAAATGCTGTTTCACAAAACGTTTGCCAATTAAGGGATTTTCCCGGCTCCTTTGTCATTATGATTCATTACAATCAGACCGAATGCGTTATAATTGGGGAGCGGATTATAACATATGAGGGGGGGGGGGAGAGAAGTAATAATGTATTTTGGAGGAAACTTATTTGGGAATTTCCAGAAGTTTTCTAGAGGCAATAAGATGCAAATTTCGCTGCATGCCGCATTTGCGCAAAAATGTGTGACTTTTTCAATTTTCATGTTGCGCTCGCCACCAAGTAGGCAGGGCTTAGCAAAGAAGGCGTGGTCTCTGTAAGTAAACAATGCTTTCCGCTCAAGGACTGCAAGTAGAGATTGTGATAACTTCTGCAGGCTGCATTAGCAGGCATTGTGATGCGACCCCTCGCCCCTAATAATGAGTGCACCTTAGGTCGCTGCCTTTATTGCCCGCCCCACGGCCGGGTTTTGCCTCAGTCCAACACATTGGAGGGTGAATTAAAGGGGCAGTGCTATGAAAACCTACAATATGGTAACGTAGTGACTCTGATGGCGTTCAGTCCCTTCTCATCGCCCCTCGAATACCTCGTGTTCTCGTTTCTCAGCAACCGTTATCTGTAATGCAGCCAAATGTTAATCGCCTTCTAATTCACTGATTCCAGCGCAAGAAATTACACTATACCTGACATCTCGCGGCTCCCGGCGCGCTCATCTGAGACCTCCCAGGGGGAAGAACAGCAGATTAATCATATCAAGCAATTTACAAATAAGCTTCAAATGAATCGACTCATTGGAGCAGTCAGCAAGCAGCTGGGAAATCAACCCCTTCCAGTAATGAACGCTAAGCAATCCATGGTCGATCCGTCATGGAGGGGTGTTAGACACGGGTGCACACAGTCTATAGCCGTGAGAGGTTCCCCCATGACATTGTCAGGCATAGTCACCATTGTATTGCCAGCCATAGTTAATTCACTCAGAATATTGGCCGTCAGTCCGTCCCCCACAACAATGCCAACCGCAGTCACCTCCGATAACATTGCCAGACATAGTCGCTTCATCTGTTCCCCCATAATGTTGCCAGCCTTTCTCTATAAGATTACCAGCCATTGGCACTTCCCCATAACATTTCAGTCCTCCATAACATTTCTTACTGTAGTCAGCCACCTCCCCTATTATTGCCAACCGGTGGCACTTCCATGTTCCCTGCCAGTCACTGGCACCTCCCCATAAAATTACCCGGTCTAGTCTTTTTCCATAACACTCAAAACTGTAGTATCTGTCTCCATAATGTTACCAACCTCAGTCTCTTTCCCCCATGCCAGCTTAAGTCTCCCCTCCCCATAACATTGGCTGTCACATTCGGCCCCCATAACGTTGACATCCATTGGAGAATGAGTTTTATCCAGATTAGTTACAGTGGGGTAACTCCTGTACTTTGGTGGTATCACAACGCAGATTCAGGATATGATGCAGCAGAAGGAGTTACAAAAATACATAATGTTTATTTACAATCAAAGGAATGAAAGTGAGGGATCTTATAGTAACAAGCAATTTATCTGTTACCGAAGAGTCTTCATCTCTTCTGGCTGGGGATTGAAAAATCCCCGCCTCCTGGAAGCGCTTGCTGTGATTGTATGACGTTTAGCCAATCAGAGCCAGCGCTCGATGAATGGCTGTGATTGGTTCATCGAGCGCTGGCTGTGATTGGCTAAGTGTCAGCAAATCAGGGGCAGCGATTCTAGGAGGCGGGGATTTTTCAATCTCCGGACAGAAGAGATGAAGAGAAACAGTGCCGGCTCCCGGGGAGAAGCTGCTGCGGCGTCGGACAGCGCTTCTAAGTTCATGTATACTGTTTTTTTGTTTTTATTTTCCCTGCAGCCAGGGCTTAGGTTATGGCTTTGACAGAAGGATTTCCTACTGTCAAAGTTACACACAACACACGGAAATCGCGTTTTCGTGAGACACAACAGAGAGGAAGGCTCCATAGGAAAACATGGGCTACAAAACCTCAGGGTTCACGGGCATATCGCCGGACCCGCAAGGTTTTTGTGTCGGGCTGTCGCATGCTACAAAACATCACACATGTGAGTTAGCCCATAGAAAAGCACGAACTTCACATACATGCGGTTTGTAGCATTGTCGCAACGCAACAAAATCACAGGACTTTGTCGCCCGTGTGAACGAGGCCTAAAGGATTACACTTCCCTTTTGGTGATCAATACCACACTCCGTCTTTTAGGAAATCTAGTTCCTCTTTTTCTCATACGATGTTTCTTTAAGGCCTCTTTAAGACTCGCTACAAAATGCATGTATGTGAACATAGTATGTTAGGCTGAATGGGGCAATGTCTATCTAGTTCAGCCTGTTTCTATCCCCCTTATTGATCCAGAGGAAGGCAAAAATAAAAACGAGGCAGAAGCCAATTTAGCCCATTTGGAGGAAAAATGTATTCCTGACTCCATAATGGCAGTCAGAATAATCCCTGGATCAACGTTTGAGTTCCTGCCCAACTCCAAGACCCGGATCATCAACCCCGCTGGTCACCTAATGTCCATATCCTGTAATATCATAGTGCTCTAAAAAGACATCTAGTCCCCTCTTAAACTCCTCTACTCATTTTGCCATCACCACTTCCTCAGGCAGAGAGTTCCACAGTCTCACTGCTCTTACAGTAAAGAACCCCCTTCTGCATTGGTGATGAAACCTGCTTTCCTCTAAACGTAGCGGATGCCCTCTTGTTACCGTCGCAGTCCTGGGAATAAACAGATCATGGCAGAGATCCTTGTATCGTCCCCTCATGTATTTATACATAGTTATTTGGTTGCCCCTTAGTCGTCTTTTTTCCAGGGTGAATAATCCCAATTTTGATGCCTCTCCGGGTATTCCAGTCCCTTCATTCCATGTATTAGTTTAGTTGCCCTTCTTTGGAACCATTTGGACCCCTTCAAAGGGAAACAAAATGGGTTCTTCCACATGAGAGATGTTTTGTAGCCTGAAAGAACCCATTGGAAACCCCGGGCTTCACATACATGCGATTTGTAGTGATGCTGTAATGCTACAAAATCTTCCGATTTTGTCGCCCCCAGTAAAACAGGCCTTAGTAACACATTCCTTAAACCGGGTACAAGCACCTAAGTCTTGTATAGAGTCCAGTGTCCATAATGTTAGCCCGGTCTCATATAACAATCCTGCTAATTAATAGACTGAGTCCCTTTCTGGTGTGCACATCTATCTGTTGGAGGCCAGCCCCACTTACAATGCATTGTGTGGAAATCATTGCTGCCACTGACCCAGGCTAGTCCAAGATCAGGAGAATAACTCTACCACGGTTTGTTTGGATCTTTGTGGTAGTCCTGATACTCCTATAAGGGACTATGGTTGGTGACTGTTTTATTGTTCATTTAATGTTCTGCTGTGTCAGCGATTTGTAAGCTACTGTGACTTTAAAGAGGAGAATTAGCCGACCCGAGTATAAGCCGAGTCAATACGTTTTACCACAAAAAACTTGTAAAACTTGTTGACTCGAGTATAAGCCAAGCTATACTAGAGTATATACTAGCTAAAAAAAGAAACGCAATACTCCCCTCCCAGACGGCATCTGTGTCCCCGGCGTGATGCTGTCCCCAGCGGTGCTGCAAGCTGCTTGAGACTTATCCCCCTGGCTTGGTTTTGAATTTCCCCACTGTCAGCGCTGTGTAACTAAGTGCTGTGATTGGATCAAGCGCCAGCCAATCACAGCCGGTGCCCAATAAACCAATCACAGACATTCAGTGATGTAATTCACTGAATGACCCTGTCCCCTCTCTGCTCTGCTGCTGTCCGGTCCCCGCTGTCATTCTCCATGCCGAACTCACATCAGTGTTGCCAAATCTTGCAGCGCTGATGGCAGGCTGCCGGGAACACTCACAACGGACAGCGCAGGAGCGGGGAGCAGATAAATCCAAGTGACAGGGACTGTGACAACAGCGGGGTGGTGATTTTACCGGTAGAGAGTGGTTGTCCGGAGCAGGGGGCACAATAAAGCCAAGCGGAAGGGACTGTGACAACAGCAGGGAGGTGACATTACCGGTAGAGAGGGGTTGTCCGGAGCGGAGAGCACGATAAATCCAACCAGTAGGGACAGTGACAATAGTGGGAAGGGTGAGATTATTGGGGGAGAGTGGTTGTCCGGAGCGGGGAGCATGATAAATCCAAACAGCAGGGACAGTGACAGCAGTGGGAGAGGGGAGATGGGGGGTGTCAGGGACCAATAGCCAGCTGTGGGCGTCCCATGTCACTCCAGCAGCACAACCCCTTGTGTCCGCCCACTGTTCTGGTGGAGACATGATACAACAGTACCACAGCACAGCCTCTCCGGTGGCTCCAGGCAGCAGGCAAGTCTCCCTTCCCTCAGTCCAGAGCTGGTTGTTCTCTCTTTCAGTCTCTGGGGGTCCTGCTGTTTCTCCTCTGCTGCTCCCTGCAGTCTCCAGCAGTTTTCTCTGTAGGCTATCGCACCGCTTTCTTACAGTTCACAGTAGCCCCTCCGCTCTATTATACAGTCCCTGCACTATTGCTTGTGGCACAGCAGAAATTGTCTTTTATATGCCAGGCATCAGCCAATGAGTAAGGCCGCTTTCACACAGGCAATAAAATTGCGCAATTTTCTCCCAGAAACAGCACCACACCTGTCTACAGGTTGTATGTGGTATTGCAGCTGAGCCCCATTTACTTACAATAGAGCTAAGCTGCAATACCAGACACAACCTGTGCACAGATGTAGCGCTGTTTATGGAGGAAAGCAGCTAGGTTTTCTAATTGCAGACTACAGTGTCCAATACATTTGTGCTGACCAGTCAATAAGCTCTATCTCTGCCAAAGTGGTCATAATTCATCTTCCTCGCTGACACTCTAGTTTTTTATAGTCTCTTATTGGATTAAATAATTGGGCCTTTAAGTGCATCTCCAGGGATAGTGTATAAGGAAGCAAACCATATAAATGATGCAGTAACCATAGTGTTCTGCTTATGTCAACTCTGCAGACAAAGCAACAGCAAAGCGGCTATACAATGGGAGGAGCCTGCAAACAGCACCCCATTTATCAGCTTCTAGGACCCCCATCAGTGTGAGATGAGGACTGGCATATAGGATAACATAGATAAAGAGTTAAAGGGGTTGTCCCGCAAAATAAAGTAAAGTTAAACACTTCTGTATGGCCATATTAATGCACTTTGTAATATACATCGTGCATTAAATATTGGCCATACAGAAGTTATATACTTACCTACAGGGTGTCCCCCCCCGTCCCCCCCCCCCCCCCTGTGTTGGCGTCCCCGTCTCCCTGGCGCTGACCAAATCCTTCTCCTGGCTCGAATAGACGCGCTTGCGTAGTCTGCCTCTTCTGTCCCGTTGAAGGGGCCGCTCCAGCGTGCTCGCGCCGCACAGGTCGTCTGCGCAAGTGCGTCTATTCGAGCCAGGAGAAGGATTTGGTCGGCGCCAGGGAGACTGGGACGCCAACACGGGGGGGGGGGGGGACCCCCTGTAGGTAAGTATATAACTTCTGTATGGCCAATATTTAATGCACGATGTATATTACAAAGTGCATTTATATGGCCATACAGAAGTGTTTAACTTTACTTTATTTTGCGGGACAACCCCTTTAAAGGAATACATTTTGCTTCCCTGCAGTCACCACTAGGGGGAGCTCACTGTATACCGTCTTTGTATTGAGTTCAATGTATCAACACTACAAAGCTCTTAAGCTCCCTCTACTGGTGGTTGTAGACAGTCAGAATATCTTTTTTTTTAAAAGGAATTTGTCCTTTCTTGTGAGCCCCATACACTAAAGTAATGGGTTCGTGGGCTCAGAGGAGATGAGTGGTGAGGCCGGGAATGCCTGTCTTATACGCCTTCATCAACGTTCCTTCACTGCTTGCCCACAAATCCAACACTCCATGTGGGAGAAGTAGGGGGAACAATGAGGAAGGTAAGTATGAGGGCTTATTCACATGTTGCGAAATGCACAAAACGTGCCTGGCGCATGCGCACTTTTTAAAAAAAAATCTTTTGCTTTCCCACAGCTCCGCGGCATGTCTACAGTGACAGCTGCGGTGTGCCGCGGATCTGACTGCTTCCATTGACTTCAATGAAAGCCGTCCGTGCAGGATCTGCCGGAAAATGGAGCATGCTGCGATTTCTTCTGCATACGGGGAAAAAACACATCTGCATGCTTTTCACTGCTTTGCGGGCACCCATGCATCCCTATGCGCGGTTTGACTTGCGGATCTCCCGCACGCGTTCTGGAAATCCAATCCGCCCGTGGACATTGGCCTAACTGTTCCACGGCTCTGGTTGACAGCTGTAGAGAACTTCTAATTAGACTGCTGGGGACCCTAAAAATATAGCAGGTTTTTTACATCCCTCTCCCTTGCCCCTAACTAGTGCTGTAAAACTCCTGATAGAGTCCCTTTAACTCACTGTCTGTGCAGAGGATTTGGAGCTTTGTATCAGGTAAAACGGATGTCCAGCCATTATATATACGTATTAGGAAATGAATCGGCACAGAATGTTGGACCTAAAATCATGGCGTTAGCAAGTGGACAGCTCTGTAAGACCAAGAGTGGCAGATCGCCATGTCATCCGCTCTGACTTCTGGCTTTGATGCCTCCACCACCTGCTGGTGGACCTGATATCCTTCAGCTGTTGTCACTTGTGTCACTGAATGTAAACAAGGGAATTCGCCGCGGTCATCTGAGCCGCAGACCATCCTCCCGCTGACGGGTTTCTGTAACTTCACGGCTCGACTAAAACTTCTTTAGCCATTTTTTTGGATTTCCGCGGCCGCTTCTCCTGCAAGTGGAGGGATGATTGTGATGACAGATGGGGAATATGTAAGTCCGCATGACGGCGTATATTAAAGTGACTCATCACACCGCTGGCGTCGCGCTCCTCACTGGGGAATAGCTCTAATAGTGAGGGTTTATATAAACTTTACTACTTTGGCCTGTAAAGTACCAGCTAGATGGCCGTAAACTGAACGGACCCCGTTATGGACAGTTAGGTCTGTAGAGCGCCACCTGATGCCCGCATGAGACGCATCCGCGTGGCCACTGGGTGCCGCTTTTCAGCTCCCATAATGGAGCAGCGCAGATATGAACGTACCCTGAGGAGTTTCCACCCCAAAACTGAAGGCTCCGGTCTGGATGGAGCTAAATATCTTACTGCTTCCCCACTGCAGTCCAGAAAGCTGAGGTTGATGCTGCTGTTTGCATGGTTGTTCCATTGTGCTTATAAAAGGGTTAATGCTGAAGACTCATTATCATGGCCGACCTTTACTACATGCCATCCATGAGGCCACTAGCCTGTCAGGGGCATCGGCCGGATGTAGGCTGGGGGCAGTCGCCCCCTTAGGTCCATCTGTCCACATGATCTTCCTCTTGTGGAGCTACATGAACCCTTTCCTCCTGGCTTTCTCTTCTCCTCTGATGTTCCCAGAAGCTGCTATCAGCGCCTCCACAACACAATCACTTAGTTCTGCTACTACATTTATGTCATGAGCTTGGTTCTGGGGCTGCATCCATTTGCTGAGGTTTGTGCATTATTTATGGGCTAAGCTTGGTTCTGGTGCTGTATTTATGGTATGAGCTAGCTTCTGGTACCTTATTTGTTCACTGAGCTGTTCTGGTGTTGGTTTGTGGTATCTTGCTGCTTTTTACACAAGCAGAATACAGGCAGATGGCTATCAGTGTAATATATGTATTTTTTTAATGTTATGCCGGGGGCACCAAACATTCCACGTAGGGTGGCATCTCACCAAAAACCGACACTGACCACTTCTTCTAGATTGTCAGTATTGTAAGCCCCTGCAGGAAACATTTTCACCCATCATTTGTTTTTTAGGTCTTTAACTGGAGCTAGACTTTACAGTGAATCTCCCCCTTTTATTACCATTTTATGTGGTCACAATTCTAAATTTCCTGCCTAGTTAGTGAGTTAAAAAATAAAATGTAATTCTGGTTGTCTGCAGCCACCACTAGGGGGAGCTCACTGCATACAGACAACTTATTGAGTTTTATATATAAATGGTATGCAGTGAGCTCCCCCTAGTGGTAGCTGCAGACAGACAGAATTGTATTGTTTAACTCTATGACTCTGCAGGGATTGGACCCTAAATATTGTATATGTGAGACAGATGAAGAGGCTGCAGCTCTGAACACTCACAAGTCTGTATCACCAACACGACCCGCTGCAGAACCCCATTAATACCAATGGCACCTCTTAGGGCTCATGCCCCTGGGCATATGCGTAAAATGCTGCAGGTCTCACCGCAGCGTTTTACCCATTTTGCAGTCATACACTCTACCGAAAGAGGCCGCGAATGGCTGCCTTTTGCTCTGCGCATGCCCAGGTATCACACACACACACACGGACATATTGCCACGGCATAGAGTGGCATCTGTTGGGTGATATGACGAGTTGGCTGCTAGTTCCGGGGTATAACTCCTCATATATCATACGTCGGTATCTTCATCCATCTAGTCGGCATTCTGTAGCCTTCTGTGTAGAAGTGCTGAGCGCAGGCCGTTCTGTGAAGCGCTGCTGCAGCACTTTTCTCATAGTCGCACGCAGATGCTGATGTGTCTGCCATGCTGACGTGCCCTGTCACCCCGCATCACTTCTGTACACTTACTGTCATACAATTTGCTGAACCTCTAGAAAAGCCATGGCTCTCCGATCAGAGCCGCATGCATGACTGGCTATAACAGAGTGGCTTGTGGCTACCTGTATAGTCAGAGCTCTGGTCAGTGACGTACATACCGGAGGTCGAGCTAGCAACTGCTATGGGGCCCATGTTGATGGGAGCCCTGCCCTGATTGCTGCGTCACTGTCATCTTATCTACCACTAGGGGGAGCTCACTGCATTCAGACTTGGGCCAGGCTCACACGATCATGTGGTCACAGCACATTACATGCACAGATTACCGAGTACCGATCTCCCATAGGCGGCCATGTTGCCGCTCACATGAATTGCAGAAAATATGTGTGCAAGAAAAATCGCAGCATGTTCTATCTTGATGCATATTATGCGCTCATACATGCCAAGATAGTGCATGGCGATTGGCGGCACACAGTAAGTACGCAATGTCGCTGCATACTTGCTGCGTACTTGTCTCTTGCTGCGCCCGCTCAGGTATTTCCATCAACCCCATGGTTGGTTGGTTGAGTAGATTGATGGTTGCATGGGTGGTTGGACTCAGCCATAGTTGTTTGGCTTGATGGATGGAATCATTGGTGATTGAATGAATGGTTGGCGGATGGATAGCATGAGGTTGTTTTGGTTGGATGTTGATTAGTTGGATTGATGGCTTGATAGCTGATTGGATGGTTGTTGGGTAGATTGACAGTTGGTTATATGGGTGGGTGGATTGATCAATAGTTCTTTGGCTTTATGGAGGGATAGTTGTTTGGCTCGGTAGATGCAATCATGGATGGTTGAGTGGATGGATTGCACAATAGTAGTTTCGATGAATGCAATCATGAATGGTTGACTGGGTGGTTGGATGGATGAATTTCACGATGGGTATTTGGTTGATTGCAATGATGACTTGATGGAAGCATGGATGATTGACTTGATGGACAGCTTGGATGATGGAACAATGACTGGATGGAACAATAGATGCCATTTTTCTCCACAGAACTAAGGGTGGCTTTACATGGGACAAGTGCTTAAGCACCCAACAGTCATCCCAATGATAATCCTTCCTGTACTTTCACAGTGGAGCGATAAGCTTTCACTGAAGTGCGGTGGAGCGCTCTGAGATCCAGGGTAAACATAGATGAGGGACTACCTGTTTACAGAGGCCTATAGTTACGTGATTTGTAAGTGAGCTAAAAACCAAGCGACTCCGAAAAGTGAGCGATTCTTGCCCAGTCGCCCTGTGGAGTCCCTTGTTTATACGGACTGACAGTTGTCCTTAATTGTTATTTTGAGTGATTACTCGGATGACCATTGGCCCGTATAAAGCACCCCTAACCTCCAACCATTGTGTACTCTCTTAATGGACAATATCTACAGCCTCACCCCAGTCTATTATGACAGACTATATTAGATGTGTCTGTGTATAGATTCTGGCTTGGCTTTCAATTCCCAATCATTGTTACAAGGCTTGTATAAAGAGTCTAAC
Organism: Eleutherodactylus coqui; assembly: GCF_035609145.1. Lineage (NCBI taxonomy): Eukaryota > Metazoa > Chordata > Amphibia > Anura > Eleutherodactylidae > Eleutherodactylus > Eleutherodactylus coqui. The sequence goes on along the minus strand of NC_089846.1, from coordinate 15,680,260 downwards.
ATTGACTTGCAGGAATGCTGCCTTCCAATAGGTGGCGCTGCAGCTGTATTGTTCCATCTTCCTTATTTGCAAGTATTCAGCAAATGCTTATATATAAGATGCGTTTCTTGTGCTCAAGTCTTCTCCTGGTCTACAGTCTAGATGTTCTCAAGGACAAGGAGTAATGCAGATATAATAAGTACTTCTTGTCGTACAGTACCTGTGCAGCCTTCTGTTGTCAAATATTCTTTCGCCGTCCCTTTCTTTGAGGACGCGCTGCTGTCTTGCATTTGTTTCCAGATCTCTGAGGTGAATTCTGGGACCTGACGTTTTATTAAAGTAATTGAAACAGACTGCTGAGGTGAAGCGCGCCGACTGGCGGTACCACTCACTGCCAGTTACAGTTTATGTCGTGTTTTCTGGAGACTCTGAGAGAACCGGGCAGAGACCAAAACGAAATGCAGGGAGTTTTATGTGTGATGGCAGCACAGAGTATTTCAGGAGTTGGGTGTGCTGACCTGTGTTAGGTATAGCAAACAGGTCTGCTGCTCTGCCCTGTTATCTGAGTTTGTATTTATTTTGCTCCAGCATCTCCAGAGTTAACAGCTCCTTATTCCTGCACCCAGCTGGAGGCTGTTTGCCAAACACTCCAGTATATGGCTCCCTCAGATCTAGTATCCAGTGCTTCTGGGTTGTTGTTCTTCTATGTCGACTCGTGGCTGCTGCTCCTGCAGTCTCTCTGTGACAACTGAGCTGTAAACTACTTGTGCTTTACCCAGATCTTCTGTTCCTGCTCACATCCTTGTTTCCTGTTTCTGCTTGGTACGTTCTGTTCCAGTTAGGGCCTAGACAGGGTTATTCAGCGCTCAGTTTCCAGCTCGCGGCCGTCCTTATTGGAACGATTACTCTGCTCCGTTAGGCAGGGACTTCATTACCCCACTCCAGCTCAGGGCTAGCTCAGTCCCAGTCTCTGCCTCGTACCAAGCTATGCACTGAGGAGTGAGCATCCGGTCTCTGGGTCAGTCCTTCCAGGTGGTGTCCCCTGCTAGGAGGGATGACACAGTGGTTCCACATCCAAATACATAACAACCAGCTAGGGAGAGGTGACCTATCCCTACATGACAGAGTCAGTGAGGCGATGGAGACTAGGAAGCAAGACATAGCAAAAGTGTTCCTCTGCAGCACAGAGTATTTCAGAACATAAGTGCTCATGGGTTCACTGACCGCTAAATATAACAGATGTAGTAGAGCTGTATTTGTCGTCTGACTTAATACCTACCTATTTAATAGTTGCCTACTGGTAGCACTAATCACGCTGTATTAAATATTTTTACATATTTTCCACCTTTCGAAATATAGACCACACCCTCAAAATGTTCTCGGACCAATCCCATTGAATTGTGACTAGTGCAAAGACATAATTAACAGTCGAAGTGCCCTATCATGAAAAAATGGGCATCTGCTACAGTGATGCCAATGACGGTAGCTGGTGTTTGTCCCTGTTGCCTGTTCATGTACACAGAACCGACCTTATCTTAGATGGCACCCTATGCAGATTTTTTTTTCGCCCACGGTGCAAAGGAAATCCCTATATATATTGCCCTGATAGGCAGTCTGCCTATATTCTGCTTGGGCAGAAAGCAGTAATATAGCGGTGTGCCCACACCAGAACCAATCAGTGAATAAATATAGTACCAGAACCAAACTCATAATACAGCACCAGAAGAAAGCTCAGTACATAAAATAAAATAGCCAAACCAAGCTCATAACATAAATACAGCACCAAAACCAAGCTCAGTATGTAGATACAATATCAGAACCAAGCTCAGTATGTAGATACAATATCAGAACCAAGCTCAATGCATTAAATACAGCACCAGAACCAAGCTCAGTATGTAGATACAATATCAGAACCAAGCTCGATGCATTAAATAAAGCACCAGAACCAAGCTCCCCAAAAATATTAAAAAAGTATTCCAGGAGAAAAGTCGGGTGTCGGGAAAGTCTCCTTGATAACTCTCATTAGTAATCTTGAAATGACTCTGCTACATATTAGTGAAACAGACCTCTTTGTAAAGGGTTGGTATCGTGTGAGCAGGCATTGGAGTATTCACCAGTGATGCTGATGCCCCAATGTACCCCCCCACCTCCGGCAATGACCCGAGCACTGTGCATGTTCCTGCATCTCTGTACAGTCGCGGCTCCTTATCCCGTGTCTTCTTCTCTCTTACAGAGTGCAAGTTGAATTTTATGTTAATGAGAACACCTTCAAGGAACGCCTCAAACTCTTCTTCATCAAAAACCAAAGATCAAGTGAGTTCTCCTCGATTATTATCATTAGTATTGATGTCTTGGGATCAGAAGGTGTGATTGAGGTAACACAAAGCCTCCCATTATAAGCTGTGGGATCCTCGCCTGCACCCCCCCCCCTCCCCGCCCCTCTATGAAGCCCTTATGCACTAAGAACAAAATATTTACGAAAATGTAATGCCACAGTGTAGAATGGGTTAACAGCTCCTGCTGTGTGGGACAACCTATAGTCTTCTACTGCCATCTACTGGTGCTGAAGAAGTAATGCATGAATATCCCATAGTAGTGCGTGCCACATTTGTTACAGTGTAAATGGAAGATGTTACAGCGCCTCGGCGCCACCACCTGTTACCGGTAGAAGGTAGTTTGCTTAAAAATAGACCTTTTAGCAAGACTGGGAATATAAACAAAAGCCAGAGACTTCTGCAGAAGGAATAGATAAAAGTTGTCACTTACGCACTTTTTGTGACTTGGATGCAGCTGCAAGGCGTTAATCTGTTCACTCACTTATGCATATACCGCTCTCCAGTAGTCAAACGGTTAACACTACCAAAGGCTGTGAGGTTCAGAGCCGCAAGGACTGAGCTTATTAAAGTTTTAAGCTGTAACACAAAAAGATAAAAAGAAGACAAAAGACAAGCAAAAAGACAGAAACCCTAAACTTCCAGCAAGTTCTTAAAGTCTCTGCCCTCGAGGCCGGGATGAAAAGACTGAACAGATTTCAGCTTGCTGGCCTCTAGGGTTTAGGATTATATGCCCAGTCAGGTTACAAGGCCGGTTAAAAGGTCGGACATTGATTTATAGGAAAGGTACCTTGTAATAGGGGGCGCCGTAGAGGCATTGTAGCATCTCCTATATGCAGAGGAGCGTGCATGGTCTTTCATGTATCTCCACTCTACCTGCCGGCCCACGTTTAAATAGTAGGACTTCCGCTGTGTTTGCAGGCGAAGGGCACAACCTGCGCACTCTGTTGCTGTTTATGCTCGGGCTGCACCAAAGCGTTTTATTTCTCACTGTGATGTTGCTGTCCACAGGGGCGCACCAAGTGGCTCCAGATATTCTTCACAATCGTTCTGGCCAAATTATTTTTTCTTAATTGCTACATGCTGGGATTTCAGAGTGGTTTTTAACCCCTTAGTGACCGGCCTGTTTTGCACCTAAATGACCCAGCTGTTTCCTTAGGTTTTTCATCAGCATATTACAAGTGTCATAAGTTTTTACATTTTTCATCTACATAGCCGTGTAAGGGCTTGTGTTGTGCGGGACTAGTTGTAGTTTATAATGCCACCATTTTAGGGCTTACTTAGACAACCATATATCGGCTCGGTTTTTACGCCGAGCCGATATACAATGTCCTTGTCTGCGGGGGGGGGGGGGGATGGAAGAGCCAGGAGCAGGAACTGAGCTCCCGCCCCTTCCCCACCCCTCGCCACTATTTGCAATGGGAGGGGCGGAGCTAAGTGGCAGGACTTATCTGGTTGTTATCTGGAACAACAACAGTAACAGCGATACAGAGTTATAAGGTTTATTTATATTGCTTATCAATGGTTTTGCACACTAGAAACAATAATAAAACCCAATAGTTTCTCCATCGCCGCATTAAGGCCCAAAGTTAACGGGCGGATTTTAATTATAAAATCCACGCATACCTTCCGCATGGGAGATCCGCAGATCTAGAAGCATCCGTACGGCAATTTAATGCATGCGGATGTGATTTTTTTTTTTTTTTTTCCCGGCGTGCGGATCGCACGTGCAGGAAGAAATCGCAGCATGCTCCATTGTTCTGCGGATCCCGCAGGGATGGCTTCCCCTGAAATCAATGGAAGCCGCCATATCCGCGGCTGTCACTGTGGCTGTGCCGCAGATCTGTGGGACAGCAGGAACATCCACTGGGCAGGAGAAAGAAGATCCGTCCGCGACTGAGGAGAGCCCCGCAGCGTCCAGACAGGTGAGTAAGTGTCATTTTTGGTCTCATGACTGCGGGCACGGTGGAAACCGTTGCGTGACTCCACACTTGGAAACCGTGCATGCCCGTGGACAGATACTTGCGGCTGAATCCGCACCACGGATCTGCAGCACATAGCGCCCATAGTATGCTATGGGAAATCAATTTTTCCTCAAGCGGAGGAAAAATCACAGTGCATTCCAATTTGAATGGCAGAAAGGTTGCAAATTCCAGGGGATGACGTGGGAAAAGCAGGAGTTATAAAAAAAATCTGTACTGCGCATGTCTGACGGCGAGCCGTGTGGACCATCCGCAGAAGAGATGAGACTGAAAGCCAGCAGGTACGCACATCACATCATTCCAAACCCATGACTTTATTTTCCCACCTACGGAGCTAGGCTTGTTTCTGGGGCTTTTACGCACTAGCGTTTTTTTTAACGTTGCGATATCGCAGCGTTTTTTTCAGTGGGACTTTCTAATGTTAAAATCGCATCGCCCAAAAATCGCAATTCCTATTGAAAAAAACGCAGCAATATCGCAGGGTTAAAAAAACCCGCTATTGGGTAAAAGGCCTGATACTGTCTATGTAAGAGGCTGCGGGAACGGAGGAATAGAGCTGAGCGAGAAGGAACAGGAAGTGAAAGCTGGATGGAGGCAGCAAAGCTGTAGACGGAGGAAAATAGTGTGATTTTATAGCGCTACAAAGTGGCGCAACTTTGTAGCACTCCTTTGCCGGGATTTTCAGGGGGGCTTGAAATATAAGCCATACTACGAAAATAACCCCTAGCAGATGACAAGGGGGGCTCCTCCTGTCACACTTCGGCACCCTGTAATTTGACAAAGGCCTCCGTGTCTGACGTGTAACTCAGCCTATTAGACCCCATCTCTGACAGAGTCTAATAAACTGATGTCATACCAGAGTCGTAACTTGAAGCTCCGGGCCCCAATGCAAAACCTGTAACAGGGCCCCCAACTATAATGCTTTATTCATAGTACTGGGCTCCCTATATGAAGAAGAGAGGCCTGATGGGCCCCCCAAGGCTCCTGGGCCCGGGTGCAACCGCATTCCCTATATCAGTGATGGCGAACCTTTTAGAGACCGAATGCCCAAACTGCAACCCAAAACCCACTTATTTATCGCAAAGTGCCAACACATCAGGGGGCGGAGCTTATCATGACGTATGATTTTTACGTCCGTCGTTCTAAAAAAGGGCAGGGCCACTTCAAAATAGACCAGGTGCAGATTCGGACTGCTTTTTGGATGTGGAAATGCTGAAGAATGTCCTCAGTGGAAATTTCTGTAGCATTTCCGCATCCAAAAAGCAGTCAACATCTGCATCCTGTCTATTTTGAAACGGTCCTGCTCATTTCCGCCACATGTAAACATCCCCCAGTGGTAATAGTGACACCCCACAGAGGCCCCCAGCGTAATAGTGACACCCCACAGCGGCCCCCAGTGTAATAGGGACACCCCACAGCGACCCCCAGCATAAAAGTGACACCCTACAGCAGCCCCCAGCGCAATAGTGACACCCCACTCCATTCCCCAGCATAATAGTGACACCCCACAGCGGTCCCCAGCGTAATAGTGACACACCAGTGCGGCCCCCAGCATAATAGGGACACCCCACAGCGGCCCCATAGTCTGTGCTTCAGCTGCTCCATGTCCTGCTCTTCAGCTGCTGCCGCCGCTCACTCCAGCCTCCGATAGCAGTGGCTGTGTTCATGCTGCCGGCGCTCCATCTCCTGCTCTCCTGCTGCCAACACCGTTCCCTCCAGCGTCCCTGCAGCTGTTGCCGGCGCTCCACGTCATGCTGCTGCTGCCGACGATCTCTCTGCTCCGTCCGCCGCTGCTGCCGCGATCCCTCTGCTCCATCCACCGTCGCTGGCTGTCATCATGGCACCGCCTGCAGCTAACGTGATGCCGGCGATTCCTCCTCCGACGCTTCCCCTCCTAAGGCCACATACGCCCCCAGCCTATCAGAAGCTGGAGGTGTTACAACATGTCAAACTCCTGTATTATGTCGCCACCCCTATCTTCCGGTGGCGACATAATACAAGAACACCGGGGAGCCATGGCCCCTGCCGGTATTCACAAGTGCTGAGCGTCCGATAGCGGTGCGTGCCAACAGGGAGGGCTCTGCGTGCTGCCTCTGGCACATGTGCCATAGGTTCGCCACCGCTGCCCTATATCTACACCCCTGGTCATAGGCATTGTAGAATGCACAACACAAGTAATGCAGTGTACTATTCTAGCAATCAAACAATTGCATCTTCAAGTCCTCTTGAGGGAATAAAACAGCGTCAATAAAAGACCTATGAAGTTTTTTTTTTTTTTCAATCCAGTTTAAAAAGAATACACATTTTTTTCTCGCAAAAAGACGTTTTAAATCGGGATTTCACGCCCGGCCGATATACGCTGACCCTCTCTGCAAGGGGAAGAGGCGGAAAAGGCCGGGAGCAGTGCTCTGAGCTCCCACCCCCCTTTCCACTGCTTGCAATGGGAGGGTGGGACGGGGGCGGAGCTAGTTCTGCCCCTATCCCACCCCTCCCATTGCAAACAGTGGTGAGGGGCGGAGCTAAGTGCACTAGCTCCCGTCCCGCCTCCACCCCTTGCAGACGGGGCAGCGCATATCGGCCGGGCGTGAAATCCCGACCGATATACGCCCATCTGAATAAGCCCTTAGGACAATCTGAAACGGCTGAGAAAATCATGAGAGATTTGTGCGTCGCGAGACCCACAAATCTGGTATGGATATGGGTATTTTATCCATTTAAAAAGGGGGTTTTGTGGGGAAAATGTTGATTTTTTTTTTTTAATTGGGCTTTATTTTCTTTTTACCTAAACTAGACATTTTTAGTCCCTCAAGAGGATTTGAAGTTGCAGTCGTTCAATCACACGGATAGTACACTGCATTACTTGTACAGTGCAGTCTACTGCGCCTATGACATCAGCCTATTAGAGTCTGGCAGAGGCAGAGCCTGATAGGCTGAGTTACATGGCAGACATGGAGGCATTTGTCAGACTTGGAACTTATTGGTATCTTGGAGTTACATTGTGCAGTGCCAATCAGTGACAGAAGGAGCCACCTAGTCATCTACTTACAGGCTGCACTAGGTATTGATATAAGGGGTTAAACTGCAATGATTTGAGGTTTCTCCACAACTTGTGGTTGGAGCAGGAGCCTGGCTGTCAGTAGTCTGACATGCCATGATGTATGTACCGGTTTACAGCCCATTAGTAAGGTCAGTATAGAGGCATATTGGACGTCACTAAGGGGTTAAGGCACAAATAGAGCGGTCACTCAGGGGTTAAGCCCATATACAGAACTGCATATATGATCCAGTAAATCTGATTTCCAGTCACTTGTGTTGCAGAAGGCTTATAAACGTACAGAACTCCTCCCGAGACCCGCGGGGACAAAGGGATAGGAAAAATGAAGAAAAAGTCGAAAACGGAACAAAGCGAATTTATTTTAGTTCTTCTTCTTTCGGATTACTTAGTTGTAAAGATGTAAATGACAGAAGGGGTTAAACCGCCCCCCTCCACCACGGAGTAAATCAATCCCACATAACACGCTTCCTATGACGGCAATGGCGCTATTCACTCACCGTCTTTCCTAACCTTCAATTCAAGGTAATAATGTATCACGACGGCGAATTACCCGGCGCTGTGAATGGCTTTAATAGGGTACAGACAGCTGCGGAAAGTGCTGGCATTGTCCTCCGTCTTGTTCTCTCTGTGGCTGCAAGATTAAATCCTTCACAAGGGGGTAAAACAACATCAAGGTGACCTACATACACCTCTGCGAGGACTTTATCATTAGCGCCGGCCGTCTGGGTCACAGTGGGGCTCCGTGACGGCTCAGACTGTCGCCTGCTCATCCTGCCTTATAGATCCTTCTGTCTGGGGGAACGCTGCGTGACGGAGGCCACTGGGGTCACCTGAGGTCCTGGATGGCGGGTCCGCTGTGTTATATGGGGGTGTAGAACTGATTGACAATCTAGTACTAAGACATGGGCGCCTCCTGCTGGATCAGTAATGAGCAGGGCGGACCATACGGGCATGCAGATGGGCGCACTACTCGTGGCTGGCAGCTGGGTTCCATCAGGTTAGATTACCTATCTTATGGTGCTGTTATATGATCACTACATACTGGCATTATTTGGGCACTATGTAGCGGTACATGGTAAGGCATATGGTATACAGGGGAGGCTGTGTATACCATTCTAGTATTGTTAGTCAACTGTTGTTTAACCCCTTAAGGCAAATGGGCGTACATATACCCCCTCCAGCAGTGTGGAATGTATGGAGCAGCTCCACTAACAAAGAAGGTGGATAGCCTAACCTATCCAAAGACCCCATAGTAATCATATAGACTATCTCATCTGGTATTGCGAGGTATTGCAGGATATAACACTTGTGTCCTGCAGTGTCGCTCTCCGGGGTGCTGAACTCGTCCCTGGTGCGGAATATGAACTAAAGAAGTGTAATGGGGCAAACACCGGGCATCACTGACAGATTAGGACCAGGCTAATACCCAGATCAGGGGAGAGACTTGAACAAGTACTTAGCCCTCCGGTCCCGGGATGGTACGGGGGTGTTAGTGTGAACCACTGCTGGCTTTGGGTTAAATGACGCCCGGTGAAGAATCTTTTATGTTGCAGTGATAGGACTTCTGCCTGTTTTCAGCTTGTGCAAACAGAAGCAAGATAGCAGCATGCCCACACCAGAACAGACCAGGGAATAAATACTGTACCAGAGCTAAGCTCATACATACAGCATCCCAACCAAGCTCAGTACATAGATGCATCTTCAAAACCAAGCTCAGCACATACATGCAGCCCCAGAACCAAGTACCTAATATAAGTACAGCAGCAGAACTAAGAGATTGTGTTGTGGGGGCATCGAGGGACTGACAGCGGCGCCTCGGAGCATCAGAGGGGGGTGGGGGGGAGACAGGGCCAAGAGGACTGTAACTCCATAAGACACTGCCCATAGAGGAAGATCATCATCTGGCTGGGCAGTTCTAAGGAGGGGCAGATCATCCCCATCCTAAATCTGCCTGGTGCCCCTTCTTCCCCCCCCCCCCCCCCCCACAAGCTGGTGGCTAATGCCCTGTGCAACCACATGGGTCCATGTAGCCAAGTATGACCATGGTGTGAACCCACGTCATGAAGGGGTTGATTTCCGCAACAGGACCCTAAAAAAAAAATCCTAGAGCTGTTACAGCATGCTGGCAGTTGTAGTTCTAGAGGGATTCAGGTTGATGTCCTCTGTTTCAGGGATTGCGGTTTATTATTGTTGTGATTACACTGACATGCGGCTTTTTCTCTTTCCAGGCCTGCGAATCCGTCTCTTCAATTTCTCCCTGAAGCTGCTTTCCTGCCTCCTGTACATAGTCCGCGTGCTGCTGGATGACCCAACGCAACGGTTTGGTTGGTGAGAGTCTGTTCACATTGTGTCTAACTATATACTAGGAGGTCGGTCCGGGGTGTAACTGGGGCAGTGGTGGGGCATGTGCCCTGGGCGCCAGGAGGGGTGCCAACAAGCTGACGTGACTTGGGATATTTATATGCAAAGCTTAGGATAGATTCGTGGCTCTCGGGACAAAGTGAAAGTGGACTCAACACCGAACTGTGCAGTCAGTCATTACCTGCAAGCCCAGAGCATGCAGAGACCCCGCACTGAGCGCCTCCCACAGGTGGTAATTGTAAGAGCGTTCTGAAATACCCTTTTTTCTCCTTTTTGCATTTTTCAGCTGGAATTGTGAGAAGCAGAATAACACGACTAAATCAATAAACTGGTGAGTATAAGGCGAGGCCGGAGATCCGTGCCGCTAACGGGAGGTAGTATGTGTAGCGACCAAATTATGGACGTCATCGTTCTAATACAACCTGCACATTACTCGTCATTAATCAATCATATGCGTCCCATTGTCTTACAGGGATCCAATCATCTGGGTGGACAGGAAGACGCCGCTCTGGGCTATTCAGGTAAATGACCAGAATTCTGCTTTATTTATCACATCAGGCCATAAATAATGGACAAGTCACATGGGAAGTATTCAGTCTGACAGTCTTACAGGGTTTGTCCCCCATCACAAGAAAAAGGATCTGCTCTTTTTCTCCTTGAAACAGCGCCACCCTTGTCGGTAGGTTGTGTCTGGTATTACAGCTCAGCCCAGTACATTTAAAGGGGCGTTCTGGTTACCAGATGTTTTTTCAAATTATTACTCATCCACTGGATGAGTGAAAACTGATAGATCATTGGGGTCTGACCACTGGGACCCCCACCGATCCCAAGAACAGGGTCCAGTTTCCTCTGTCCTCCTGGTTGCACCCGCCGCAGTGAGGAGGAGGTTTAATGGAGCTATGGCCATGCATGTACAGTGCTGCTCCATTCATTTTCAGTGGGACTGCCAGAGATGGCCGAGAACAAAGCGCTTGGCAATTTCCAGCAGCCCCATGGAAATGAATGGAGCGGCACTGCGTATGTGCGACCTGCACACTATTCCACCTGGAAGTGAGTAGGAGGAGGAAACGCGAACCTCATTCTTGTGATCATTGGGGTCTCAGCAGCCCAGTGGATGGGTGGAAACTTGAAAAACAACCTGTAAGCACAGTACCCCTTTAAATGATGCAGTACTAAAGCCAGCCATCAGACAAGGGTGGTGCCATTTCTGGTGGAAAAAAATATTGTTTTTTCTAATCCCTGACAACTTTTTTTTAAAGGGGCAGCTGCAGGAAATTTGCGCTTTCCCTCTCCCATACCTACTGTATATATTGCCCCATATAGAAACTGCTCAAAAAAATACATGAGGTGCTACCTGCAGCCCCGTCAGGTTGCACAGGTGGTTCTGCTCCTCCAGGATGGGACATCCATACAGGACAGTCTCAAGATCCTGGAGCAGATAGCAGGACACGGCCATTACCCGAGGAGAGCTGGACAGCCACCATCCTCAGGACAGGAGGAATTGGAAGAGCTCTGCCAGAACCCTATATAATGCCCTCAGCCGCTACTGAGCACACTGTCATACACTGACTCAGTGGGGAGGTCTGAGGGTCCAACGTCCTATAGTGGGACCTGCGCTCATAGTCCAGCACCTTGCAGTTTGATTGGCATTCGCCAGAGACACCAGAATTGGCAGGTCCACCATTGGCGCCCCGTTCTCCTCGCAGATGGGAGCAGCTTCACACTGAGTATGTCTGTCATCCATTGATATCTGACGTGTAATTTAAATGTCCCATTCATTTTTGGGGGTCCGTGTCTTATAGCTTGTTCTTGAGGTGCCGAGACGGGCGTGAATACTATTGTTGAGCTCCTTGCTTGGGAGTTCCTTCTGTTTGTTCTCCTAAGGATTTCGGAAGTCGCTGAGAAAGTCGCGGTTTTGGATTAGCGTTCCATCAGTCTCTTGTCAGTGTAGCTGGTAGCTGGCGGCTCGCAGGAGACAGATTAACTATGGACATCGTCCAGCTCCGCACCTGTAATCCCTCCGTGTAGAGCGCAGCGTGGAGGTTATAGCAGAAGGTATCGGATGTGATCTGCTTATTAATCCCCCGTATCATCTGCCTCTCCTCGTCTTACAGGTCACGGTGGCCATCATCAGTTTCTTAGAGACCATGCTGCTCATCTATCTCAGCTATAAGGTAAGCCTTGTACGACTCCAGCGTAGAGTGATGTGCTGCACTGGAGGCCCAGCCTGGTCCTGCTGCAACCTGACCACTAGGTGGCGTGTGCGACAACCCTGGAACTTCATTCACTAATAATGCTACACCCATTGAAGTAACCGTGAGGTCCTGACCTATTTATTACTGACCCCGTTCTCCAGTCACATCCAAAGCAGTATGCAGAATTCTGCTATCTACACAAGCCTTGCAATGCACTGCATTCTGGGTTATGTATTGGATGGGGGGGGGTTCTACCATAAAAGTACACTAAACCCATGCTTGTCCTGTACAGACATTGAACCAACAGTCTATAGCAGATCTTCACAGCAGATATAGCAGAGCTGAGTTTGTCATATAGCACTCACGGTCAGTTTATGATCTGCGGTTTTGCACATTACTGCAAAGCAAAAGCAACAAGGTAATCGCTGAGTTATCTCGGCTCTGCTACATCTTTGCACAGTTTATACTAGTGGGTTACATTTTTTTTCCTCCTGTCAGTAATTCCCAAGAACACCCTAGTCTCTGCCCAGCCTAAAATGGCTGATAACAGGGAGTGCTAGACTATATTCGGCTCCATGGTAAATGATTGCATTACCGTCCCTTGAAGTGATCTAATCATTATAGTGATATAATGTACAAGTTGTCCTGTGATTTATATAATGTGTTTAATCCACAGGGGAACATCTGGGAACAAATCATCCGGATCTCCTTCATTCTGGAGATGATAAACACGGTTCCGTTCATCATCACAGTAAGTTTCCTGCCCCTCTTTATAGAGAAGGGGTCATCTCAGCACAGCAAGGGTTAATTCTATACAAAGTCCTGAGGGGTCCTCCGTCATATAGGGGTGATGATATCCGTGGTGTCCTGGCTTGGGCTCTTCCCTTCTATAGTGACGTCCGCTCCCCCAGGGGGTCATCCTCCCAAGTTCTGGGCCATCAGGGGCCGGCGGTACTAACCATGGAATTGTGCTGCTTCCCCATGGGTCCCGGCTGTCTTACATAGCAGGAAAGAGGCTCCGCATCCTCCCATGTGCTTCCCATTGGTTCGCCTGTCATGGCCCTTGTCTGCAGCCTGGTTATTGCTGCGGCCGTCCTCATCTGGTCAGGTGGGAAGGAGAGACGATGTCCTCCGCCACACAGGCACCTCTACAGGTCATGCAGACAACTATGTCAGTGGCAATGGTCGCCACTCTTCCCGGCAAGTCACACCGCTGGAAGGAGACTTCCACCTGGTCCTGCTCATCAGCCTCTTGCCCGCTGGGCTCTTGCCACAGCAAAGGGGTGAGGGCAACTGTGCCACCTGCACCACGCTAACAGCCCAAAGCGGCACCCTTTGAAGTCTATATGTAATGTTAGCGTGTCGTACAAGGGTCTGACACTTTACATGTTGCGTCCTCTGTTCGCATCGTCTATATCTGCTACTTTGGCGCAGCAGCGCCGCTCGTATGACTAGTAGGGGAGGTGAGCCCCTCCGCTCTCTGAGGCCATGGTCACACAGGGCGGATTTGCCGCACAGAAAATCTGCAGCGTTTACAGCAGCGATGGGGATGAGATCTTCAAAACCTCAACCACACTGCAGGAAACATCTGCGCCAAACCAGTGCAGAAACTGACCTGCGGTGTGGAAGGTAAATCCACGGCATGGCCTTATTAGCCGCGGATGTGGTGCAGAAAACGTAAGGATTTCTGTCATAGACTCCAATGGAGAGGCGAAATCTGCACCCAAATCCACAGCAAATCCACAACAGTAGCTGCAGATCTGGAGGGCCGAAAATACACAGATAGCGCCCATGTCCACGGGCAAGCATGGATTCCAGGGGAAGAATCCCGCAGCGGTTTCCAGCCGTGCCCGCAGCCATGAGGCCAAAATTGACATTTTATTTACCTGTCCGGACGCTTTTTTTGTTAAACTCCTGCTTTCCTCCAGATCGGCGGCACAGCCACAGTGTCATCCCGGCTGTGTCGCGGATCGGACGGCTTCCACTGGCTTCAATGGAAGCTGTGGAAGCCATCCGTGCTGAAAAAACGCAGAAAATGGACTCTGCTGCGGTTGTTTTCCCCTGCGTGTGATCCGCTGCACCAAAATCCGCAGCATATTTTCTACTGCGTATTTTGGTGTAAATTCACACTAATTGAAGGGTGAAGTCTGCTGCGGATCCGCATCAAAATCCACACCAAATAGTCAGGATTTCTTCACAGAATTTGATGCGGATTTTTATGCAAATTTTCCTCAACGCGTACGCACCCTAAAAGTGGATTTTGCGTGTAAACCCGCCCGTGGGAATATACGCTTCTAGTCCAAAGCGGGGATCCTCCTTCATGATGCTGATCTGAGACGGAGGTTGTCTCTGTAAGCTCCGCAGTAAGCTCTATAGAGCTACGACTGTCCTAATGAGCGGCGATGCAAACCCGTAACCAGTACCTGCGCCCTCCCCTCCGGGTAGAATGGCGCACGTTCCCGTTTCGCTCCTTCTCCAGTCGGATGCTGAAGAATAGTCATTTTGTGTCTTTGAATGCGGAGAGCTGCAGGCTGTACATTACAGGTAATCGGAGTGCATGACGCCTGCCGAGCCGCGCTACTGTATAAACTTCCTTCGCCTTTGTCGGCGCACTTTTCCCACGCAGTCTTTATTGTTCTGGAGCCTTGAAAATCCCGTCGGCTGAGAAAAACACGATGTGAATAAAACAGAGCCTTCAGCGGGCCAATTTTCTTAACTAATTGACTGAGTGGCGGAGCAGGGAGGAATAATTACCATGAAGCTAGAAGGTCGCTCGCTGCCGCATTCACCTGTTAGTTAGTTTTATTTATTTTCTTGCCACTTTACCGATGGCCTATTCTCGGGGATCGCACCCCATCGCATACCGGCCCATCGCCATAGAATACGAGGGAGGGAAGATTAGGGTAATTTATGGATGCTGCAGCGATTAGCGGCGGTCAGCCTGTTGGAAAGCGAAAGCAGGAACCAGATTGGTTGCTATGGGTAATAAGGCACTTATATCATGACATGTGCACGTAGTTGATAACGTGTCCCTGCAGTCATGGGACTTGTATGTATTTCTGGAGGGGAGGGTGTTGAGCCAACCGCAGTACAGAGTGTTTCAGGAGAGACGTGTGATGCTGGTCCGGACCGCGCTGTATACATCAACGAAGAACTACTGGCAATGCCATATGAAGCTCTTCATCCTCTCCCCCTGTTCAGTCGCCTCTGGGGCTCCAAAAATTAGGATTTAATGGCTCTTTTCCCAAGTCCGGCGGTGTATCATTAACCCACTGATTATCCGGGGCCTGTAGTGTAATCGCAAGTCTCCTATCTCACACCCCCGTAGTATTTTTCTCGCCTCGCGCGGGGAAGGTCTGCGGGATTCCCACCTCTCTCATCATGCACAGCGCTCACTTACACAGGAAGATAGGTGACAATGAGAGATGAACATTACATTCTTCCAAAGCCTTTGTAAATGAGACGTCTTAGGAGGCTCCTGGGATTGAAATGGAAATAGTGCGGAGGCGGAATGGGGAGTCTGCAGGACACGGGGTGCTGGGAGAGGGAGGAGGGAGGTGCAGGGCTCTTATATCAGGCAGAGAGATAAGGCAGCGGCTAAGAGACCGATCTGGAGCGTCTGGAGCTGGGCGGATGATGGTTCCCCTTGGAGGACTCTGAGGCCTGAAATTCTTGTAGGCCCCTGACCCCCCCCCCCCAGAAATTACCACACCCAACATCCAACCCCGATCCTGGGGAGGTGGACTCTGCGCCGGACCACCTCCCACAAAATCGTGAGGAGTCACAGATGTAATTAGCACCAAATCAAAGAAAGACGCGAAGAATTTTTGGCCTCATTTATCAAACCTGTCTAATAGTAAGACTGTCTGTGTTGCCCCTAGCAACCAATCACAGGGCAGCCGTTATTCTTTGCAATGGGCAGCTCTGACCGTTTTACCGCTAGATAGTTTGGATAAATCAGACCTTCCGCCTCATGAATCTTGTCTCATGTTGAAGTTCTCGCTCCCCCCACAGTGCCAAGATTACATGAAGTACAATGGCGACTTCGTAACAGCGTGCGCAAACAGTGGTGCGGAGTCCGAAGGAAGATCAGTAGTTTCAGTGCTAAGAAAGGAGACGCAGCTGATGGAGGAACGCGCTTCTCGCCAATTAAATTGTTCTGAGGAGCTCGAAGTGTTTCCAATGAGAAAGTGGAAGAGATTCAAGCGGGGCTTCTGGGGAAATCAATTTGTCAAGCGTGCTGACAATTCCACGTACGGCGATGACAGTGCGCTGAGTACACAAAAACAGCTTCGCATGTATCCTCACAAAGTACAAATTGTCCAACAATTGAAGCTGGATGACTGGCAGCGGAGACGGGAAATTACTAGCAAAATGCCCGATCGTACCAACAACTGTCACCTTCTGGAAATCATCTTGTTCTCAGACGAGGCCACATTTCCTCTGTCTGGATAGATCAATCGGCATAATGTGCGGATATTGGGAACTGACAATCCCCATGTCTGCAGAGAACTGTGACGGTAGTGTGGGCAAACTAAACACAGAGCCCACACGATCGCAACCAATGGGGGACTGGGTACGCACACGGGTCTCTGGCAAACTGACCCTGTTCTACACAGGAGGTTGATCTGGCCCTACCTGAGCAGGGACATCGCCCCAATAAGGGCAGCCCAGCGGTCTTCGGATCTGGGCCCTAGCTGATCCTAGGAGCCACGCACCAGAACAGGATGCATTCACATGCCACATGACAGGGACTGAACCACAGGACACACAGGGCCAGAATACACAGCAGCCACAGAGCAAATACTAATAGCAGATGATAAGCTGAATATAAATGTGAGGTGTTAGTTCGTACATTGGCCAATGAACTTAAGCTGCAAGGCCCCTCATATCTTGCAGTCCCTACACTAGCAAGACACATCTACTAGAGGGCCCTAGGGGCCAACCTAGCGCAGACATAGCAAACAAACTCAGCAGACCAAACTGACACAAAATAAAAGTACAAACAGACATGAACCGCAAGGCACAGATCACACAGAAAGCTGCAACAGAACAGAGAACAAGTAACAGGACACATGTCACAGACATATCGAAACAGTACAAGACCAGCTTCAGACTGACCAGGAGCTGGGCTTATATGTGAGCACAGACCCAGGAGATTGGCTAGCAGGAAGAACCACACCCAGCCAGCTCAATCATTAACCCTGAGAGTGCTGTGCTGCTGGAAGCACAGTAGTACAACATGTCTGAGCAGCACACGTAACAAGAACATATCCGAGATCACACCAAACATTTGATTTTGGGCTGTGTAAGGAAGGACAAGAGTATCGGCCTCTTCTGTTTTTTCCCGGTGGACATATTGTACCTGCCCCCATATACCCTGACATGTTGGAGGCGTTCCTTCACCCCCAAGTAGCCGATTTGCAACCTAAGAACATTCAGTAAGATGGGATGTTCAGAGTTCCTCTGCAGATGGCTGGATTGGACACGGCGGAGCAGTTTGGTGGCCGCTTTGTTCCCCAGATTTTGCTGAATTTCTTCTTCTGAGATTACATGAAGGACTGTGTGTTTGTGACTACAGTGAATGATCTCCCAGATCTGCGAGCCCACACCCGTCATACGATTGTTACAGTGGACATGTTGGCGAGAACGTAGCCATCCACTGAGTTCAGGCCGGGTATTGTTCGTGCTGCCAGTGGGGCTCATTAAAAGTTATTAGCCTGGGCCAAAAAAAGTTTCAAGTTGTTCTTACTTTAATTTTTCTGCCATTTAAACATTCTGCTCTGCGCACTGATAAAATATGGCAGTTTTGAGCAGAACACCCTGATTATATCTACAGAGCTGGTTTTCAGCTACAGAGATCCACATTCATCGTTTCCTACACATCGATAAATAGTAAGTGTCTGGCTGCCTCAAGCCACCACTAGGGGGAGCTCACTACAGTCAGATTTATGCTTGGGCTACAGGATGGCTTCAGTCATAGTGTCCACTGTGATATCGCAACTACGGATTGTCAACAGGGTCACAAAGCCTCCTACTGCAACATGACTGTTGGATTTTTGGTCATAGGAGGTCAAGTCGTATGCAAATTTGCCACCAAAGACTGCAAGTTGTTTGTGACTGTAACTTCCTTGCAGCCTGTCTATGATTTGTCTGTTTTCTAGCTATGCGGCAGCAAGTTACAGACAAGTCGCACAGGTATTTCTTTGGTTGCCTGATTCTGAAACTTGATGTCAAATGACCAAAATCGCCATGTAGCCCCTAGCCTTATAAAGGTTGCATTGAACCCAATAATAAATCCGTCTCCTGTATTTATTACTATGTACCACTACTGGCGTCCCATACCTGAGTGACCTGTTTACCCACTAGTGCCTAGTATGACTTTGTCCATGGTCTGACATACGATGCAAGCCTGATGGTTTGAGGAAGACCTATGGATTGTCCAATATACTGCAAATAAAAAATGGCACAAGTGTCATTTTGGGAGACTGCAGCGTTTTATGTAAATGGCTCTGGGTTGG